>NC_138294.1:13424106-13889106 GCF_965601325.2 Salmo salar
TCACAGTGGCCAATGTAAGTAAAACATTTAAACGTGTTAATCCAGCCGCTTTGTCAGATTTCAAAAAGGCTTTACGGCGAAAGCACACCATGCGATTATCTGAGGACAGCGCCCCGCATACAAAAGCATTAAAAACATTTTCCAACCAAGCAGATGCATCGCATAAGTCAGAAATAGCGATAAAATATATCCCTTACCTTTGAAGATCTTCTTCTGGTTGCAATCACAAGGTTCCCAGTTACATAACAAATGCTCCTTTTGTTCGATAAAGTCCTTCTTTATATCCCCAAAAAGTATGTTTATTTGGCACGCTTCATTCAATAATCCAACTGTTTCCCCACGTTCAAAATGTATACAAAATATATCCCGAACGTTACCAATAAACTTGGTCCAAACATGTCAAACAATGTTCCTAATCAATCCTCAGGTACCCTAATATGTAAATAAACTATAAAATTGAAGACGGAAAATAGTATATTCAAAACCAGAGAAAATAACCAACTGCGCGCCCTCAGCGGAGCGCGTCACAAACATTTTCCAACCAACAGATGCATCACGAAAGTCAGAAATAGCGATAAAATAAATCACTTACCTTCGAAGATCTTCATCTGGTTGCAATCACAAGGTTCCCAGTTACATAACAAATGCTCCTTTTGTTCGATAAAGTCCTTCTTTATATCCCAAAAATGTCTGTTAATTTGGTGCTTTTGATTCAGAAATACACCTGTTCCAACTCGCCCAACATGCCTACAAAGGAATCTAAAACGTTACCTGTAAACTTGGTCCAAACATTTCAAACCATGTTTCTAATCCAACCTCAGGTACCCTAATATGAAAAAAATTGATACAATTTAAGACGGAATAAACTGTTTTCAATACCGGAGAAAAACAGAAAGGAGTGCGCACTCATTCATGCGCAACAAAATACTTAAGTCCTTCTGAGTGACACTTAGAAAGAATACGAAAACTTCTTCATAAAAATAAAAAAAAAACATTGAACAATTTCTAAAGACTGTTGACATCTAGTGGAAGCCATAGGAACTGCAATCTGGGTCCTAATAATTAGGCTTCACCATAGAAAAGCATTGGAAAGTCCAATGACCTCAAAAACAAAATTCCTAGATGGATTGTCCTCATATGCATATCCTAGCTTCTGGGCCTGAGGAACAGGCAGTTTACTTTGGGCACGTTTGTCATCCAAACTTCAAAATACTGCCCCCTACCCAAGAGAGGTTATCCCTTGCAAGGCTGCCGGCCCAGACGGCATCCCTAGCCACATCCACACGTACATATTCAATCAATCCCTATCACAGTCTGCTGTGCCTGCATGCTTCAAGAGGGCCACCATTGTTCATGTTCCCAAGAAAGCTAAGGTAACTGAGCTAAATTACTATCTCCCCATAGCATTCACTTCTGTCATCATGAAGTGCTTTGAGAGACTAGTTATGGATCATATCACCTCCACCCTACCTGATCCTCTAGACCCAGTCCAATTTGCTTACCTCCCCAATAGGTCCACAGACGCAATCGCTATAACACTGCACGCTGCACACTGCCCTATTCCATCTAGACAAGAGGAATACCTGTGTAAGAATGCTGTTCCTTGACTACAGCTCAGCATTTAACACCATAGTACCCTCCAAACTCGTCATTAAGCTCGACCCTGGGTCTCAACCCCGCCTTGTGCAACTGGGTCCTGGACTTTCTGATGGGCCGCCCCCAGGTGGTGAGGGTAGGAAACAACATCCTTACCTCGCTGATTCTCAACACTGGGGCCCCACAAGGGTGTGTTCTCAGCCCTCTCCTGTACTCCCTGTTCACCCATGACTGCGTGGCCATGCACGTCTCCAACTCAATCATCAAGTGGTAGGCTTGATTACCAACAACGACGAGACGGCCTACAGGGAGGAGATGAGGGCCCTCGGAGTGTGGTGTCAGGAAAATAACTTCTCAACTTCAATAACACAAAGGAGATGATCGTGGACTTCAGTAAACAGCAGAGGGAGCATCCCCCCATCCACATCGACAGGACAGTAGTGGAGAAGGTAGAAAGTTTTAAGTTCCTCGGCATACACATCACTGACAAACTGAAATGGTCCAACCACACAGACAACATGGTGAAGAAGGCGCAACAGCGCCTCTTCCACTTCAGGAGGCTGAAGAAATTTGGCTTGTCACTTACAACACTCACAAACTTTTACAGATGCAGAATCGAGAGCATCCTGTCGGGCTGTATCGCCGCCTGGTATGGCAACTGCTCCGCCCACAATCACAAGGCTTCTTAGAGGGTAGTGCAGTCTGCACAGCGCATCACCAGGGGCAAAATACCTGCCCTCCAGGACACCTACAGCAGCTGATGTCACAGGAAGGCCAAAAACATCATCAAGGACAACAACCACCCGAGCCACTCCCTGTTCACCCCGCTATCATCCAGAAGGCAAGGTCAGTTCAGGTGCATCAAAGCTGGGACTGAGAGACTGAAAAACAGCTTCTATCTGTTTCATTGAGTGGCTGCTGCCAACATACTGACTCAAATCTCTGGCCACTTTAATAATTAGTAATTGGATGTAATAAATGTATCACTAGTCACTTCAAATAATGCCACTTTAAATAATGTTTACATACCCTACATTACTCATCTCATTTGTATATACTGTACTCTATTCCATCTACTGCATCTTGCCTATGCCGCACGGCCATCGCTCATCCATATATTTATAAGTATATATTCTTATTCATCCCTTTACATTTGTGTGTATAGGTAGTCGTTATGAATTTGTTGGATTACTTGTTAGATATTACTGCACTGTCGGAACTAGAAGCACAAGCATTTCGCTACACTCGCATTAACATCTGCTAACTATGTGTATGTGACTAATTTTATTTTATTTTATTTTATTTGGTTAGGCTGTTATGTTCTCCAGGGTGTTAATGACTGCAACTATGCTGTCGGATTGTCCGTTTGTAAATTCTGAGCGTTTCGCGTTCAGAGCGGACCCTCTGGTCGTTGAGTTTACTGATGTTAACTGACACCGGACATATTCAATGGTTGTTGAGCATTCATAAATTCATCAGTTATTCTGCGCTCTCTGACACACTCAGGCGAGAGTACTCTGAATTTGGAGTAGATGGCCAGACTGAATTTACTAACGCACCTGAAATGGTTACTTGTATAGTGGAGTCTTTGGTTAAGACATGTAGATAGCTAGCTAGATAGCTAGCTATGAACATTAATCTACAGGTAGCTAACCATCCAGGTTCAATGTTCGCTAGCTAACATTAGGCTATAGCTAGCTAAGCAAATGGCTCTGCGACATGAATAATAAGATCGTACATGTAATGTTAGCTAGCGAGCCAGCCAGCTAACGTTAGTTTGCTAGCTAGGTAACAATGAACCATAATCACAACTCATGACATTACTACCCTGCATGAATCTGCAGGTAGCTAATCAACCAGGTTCAATGTTAGCTAGCTAACATTAGGCTATAGTAGATGTTAGGGTTTGACCAACTATTTGTGTGCATATACTATATAATATAACAATTTGTTTGCATAACCTATATAATATAACACAGATGCTGTAATGATAAGTTTATTAACTATAAGATAATTGAATACTGCTATATGTTAGAGGAAGTGGCTCATGTGATGGTGGGTCATGTGGACAGAATGCTGATGCTTTAAAACAGGGTTTTGTAAACCCCGCAGGGCAGACAGAGAACACTGGTATGACATCACAAGTTCTTCCTTAAATACTGGACAGACTTAGTTCCCTCTCCATGAGGGCCTGTCATAGTAGAGGCTAGAATATGGTTTAGACTTATTCCAGCCTATCGTTGGCGTGCAGGTTGGTCCCAACCTCTAGACGCACTCCTGTTTCCTGGCGTAGCTGTTGTCTCTGGCGGATGTCTCATCTTGTGACTGCAAAATGCACAGTTCTGTAGAATAATAGCAATAACAGGATATGGGTGAAAGGTATATGCAGGGGGGTGTAAGGGTTTTAGAGAACTGTGCATTTTGCAGTCACAAGATGAGACATCCGCCAGAGACAACAGCTACGCCAGGAAACAGGAGTGCGTCTAGAGGTTGGGACCAACCTGCACGCCAACGATAGGCTGGAATAAGTCTAAACCATATTCTAGCCTCTACTATGACAGGCTCTCATGGAGAGGGAACTAAGTCTGTCCAGTATTTAAGGAAGAACTTGTGATGTCATACCAGTGTTCTCTGTCTGCCCTGCGGGGTTTACAGGGAGTCCGTATATACGAGCCACATATTTACCATTCAAGTGTTTGCATTAATTAAAGTACACAGAAATCAGAAGTTACTATGTGCTGACTATTTTGTTCTGATACCAGATTCGAATTGACGCGACTTAACATGGTGGCCCCTGACGTGATCTGGTACCCGGACTTCGCTGAGTATTGATCAGCCAATTGGACATCGCTGTCGTGGGAGGGGTGTTTCACAAAACGTCATGACAACTAAAAACAGGTAAGCAGACACCTATTGTTATAATAACTAAAGATCTGCATATTGGCTTTATCCAAATAAATTTTGTGAAGCACCTGTTCGATGTAAGTGAACCAAATTATGAATTATTATGAGTAGATAAGAAATATTATAGAGTCATTATTGTGACATGCAAACCCATGGTGAATGTGTTGTTATTACCTTGGTAACTTGGAGTATTGTTCTACCGGCGAGATTCGTAACTAAGGGTACGGTTAGGATCGGAGAAAATACTGAAATCTCCCGGCTAGGATCGTAACTTGGAGGGTGCGACCCTGGGATATAGGGTATAATTGAAATAGCAATTGCTGCCAGCTAGGTTCGTGACTACAAGGGTACGACTAGGATCGGAAAATTTTAGATAAGAATACTGGGTGACCGGCGAGGTTCGTGACTACGAGGGTACGACTAGGATCGGCGGAGTAATTCTTAGGAAAGGAGGTGAGGTTGTAGGCGAGTTAAAAGGGGACTAATAAATTAGGAACTTAAAGGCAAGGGAAAGATAGTATAATAGAAGTTTGAAGATAAGATTATATGCTTAATTTAGGTGTAAAATAAAATGAGATATTTAGCTGGTTGAATTTAGTAAACTAGAAGGTTAAAGATAAAATAGTAATAGGACAATAAAAAGGCTGGCGATAAAATAATATGCTTAATTTAGGTGTAGAATAAAAGGTGATATTTAACTGTTTGAATTTATTAACGAAAAAGCATCAAAAGGACTGGAGGAATATGTTAAATAGGACAATAATTGTGGCTATTGACAAGGCACGTACTGCGGGCGTTGCTAGAGTTGTAAAATATGTTTTAAATGATGGGTTAAAGTTGGGACTAATGGTAAGAAAGATGCATAAGGTATGTGGAGACAAGACATGGAAAAAGTAAGTCGAGGGTTAGACGTAGCCAGGGTATGGCTGTCTAAAGCCCGGATAAGAAGGCAAAAAGGCAAGTGTAAAGAAAGAGAGAGAGAAAGTTTGAAGAAGGAGATCAGCAGGGGAAAAAAAAAAATTATGTGCGTGTGAGATAGGTTTACTGACCAGTTAAAGGTAACTTGTATGTGTGTGAGACCTAATAACTTATCAAAAGTCACAACAGTAATTATTCCTAAAGTCTGAGAAGGAGAAAAAGAAAGACAGAGATAACGAGGAAGGAGCAGAGGGTGGAACGAAAAAGGAAGTTACTAAGAAAGTTGAAAAGTAAGTTTGGCGATTTATATGTTACATTTAGGGTCATAGACATTTCATAAGTGTGAAGCCGAAAGAGAGATACAGTTGGAACATTGGTTTTAATCTTGCGATAGAGGAAAGGCAGAACGCTGTTTGAAAAGAGGTAATATTTTTTTCCTATGAGTATGTGGCTGGAAGCAATTCTGGTCTGAATAATGGAATCGTAAAAGTTTTGTGATAAATTCTGGTTATTGATTCGTGGTATTGATTGTTTAGTAACACCAGTGAATTGAACATTGCATGGAAAAATATCAAGTCATTAAAGTGAATTACAGGTGGAGTTAATTTTATTTTTACAGGGACAGTGCACATTAAACACAGTTGTGTATAATGGCAGGGTATTCCTAGTAAACAGAATGGGCCGGTTTGCAGACAAACTGAAGGGGTTTTAAGGTTTTAAGCAATCTTGGGTTAAATTAGTCAAGTAGTATGTTAAAATAGGGGAGTTTAATAGGTTTGAAGTACAGTATTGTATCCAAGGGTAGCGCATGTTCAATTAAGTTTAAAACTAATGATTGGGGGGAGTACAATGGAATTATAAGTATTATTAGGTTTTGTTTATAGTCAACTTTTGGGTTTTTGAATCAGTGTGGTAGAATGAAACGCTGACCAAGTGGTTATTTTATTGAAAAAGGAGCGCTTGGCTGTCTTTGGGAGAAATTCCTAGGGACAGGATATCTTAAAGGGATACACACATGGCATTTTGGAAGTTTTGTTTTCTGAGTTTTAATTAAACATGTGAAATTATTTTGATAGGGAATGTTCTGGGAAATGGGGATACAAAATGTAGATAAAGTTATTAGCTTTCATTTGTCTAATGTAGTAAGAAATATGGTTCTGAAAGGGTGGTATGACTTTTGACCTCTCTGGTGACTTTTCCTTTTGTGGTCTGATCAGCCGCAATGAAAAGCCATTTGGATGGTGAATTTAAGGTCATTTGTGATACTGGCTTTAAGGACATTTGTAGAATTGATAATTATAATGGAGTTAAAGTTCTTAGACACAATTGATCATTTGAACCAATGAGAAGACAGAATGACGATAAGAGTACAATAATCTTTCTTTGTGGAGTTGTTCAGATCAGTCATTTTGATCTGATTATGTTAAGTGAAAATCGTTTGATAATTAGGGGTACTTTTTACATTATCTAGATACGTTTCTTTTCCCCTAGGTAGTCAGCTGTGGTTGTATTCAGTGGAATAGATTTAACACAACAAGGCTGTGGAATGAATATAATAGTATTATTATATTTTGTTGTTGAATAAGTTTAATAAGGGTAGACTTTTGTCATCAGGACAGGAATATATGACATCTGTAGGTGATCCAGGATCATTGAGGGTATCGAGATAAATTTAAGTAGCTATGGAATAAGATAGTGAGACATTTAGTACTCCCCTGCACTGCTGAGACCTTGATGGGTTGGAAGTAGCAGGAGGAGAGCATAAGCAAGGAAGAGAAGATAAAAGGGACACAGAAGAATTAGATAACAGTTAGTGAGTGGAGATCAGCATAGTTAAATTATAAACAGGTGAGGACAGAAATAATACTGGGTCAGACAGAAAATACATAATAAGAATAAAAGATAGGAAGAGAATGTAGTTTGGTTTGCTTAGCTTTAGGATATTAATTCATGCAGAGACTATCGGCTCCATAGGCATGTATTTTAGTATTGATTTTAAGTTATGTTTGGTAAAATTCGCTAGGAAAAGATATGATAATTTTGTTGAAAGTAGTTGTTAAATCTTAAAGAAGATAAGACACTTGACAGAGAATTGTTACAGGGTAGCTAAGGATGAATGTCCAAGGGAGAATTGGACATGTGGAAAATGAAAGGGGGCAATCCTACAAGAGAAGGGCTGACATAAGGATCATTTACTAACCTTACCAAAGACACTGTTTAGATATGCAGCAAAATTGATACATGGCTTGAGCCATGTATAAATAGGGGGAGTATGGTAGAGAGTATGGTAGAGCAGGTGATAGAACAGATTAGGATAATTACTTAAACAAAAACATTTTTTGTAGATTGGAAATGGACTTATTGAACTATTCCGAATTGAGGGGAAGAAGGGGTGTTTAACAATAACAGATAAGTATAGCAATTTGTTAGAAGCGTTCCCAACTTACTTGGTGGACATGATTATGGTAGCTAGAATATTAGGTCAAGATATTATCCCTAGAGTTGGTTTACTGGGATCTATCTCTTTAAAGAATGAATGACAGTTTAGCTAATCAGGTAGAGCCTATAGAATGCCAGAGTTAGAGATACCAGAAAAGGTAGACATAGAAGTTGAAGAAATACTAGCAGAGGACATGAAAAGACTGTTTGTTAACCAAACCCGTATGTCCGAGATTTTGTGTCCAACAGGTGAATTACAGGAGAAGGTGATTCACTCAATCCAACCAGGAGACTGGGTGTGGATCCAGTCCCTGAGGAGAAAAGAACTGGAAGCAGCCACAGTGGGAGGGGCCATACCAAGTGCTCCTGGTAACAGCCTTTGCGGCGAGAATAGCTGAAAGAGCTACCTGGGTTCATATCACACATTGCGGGAGGGTAAGACACACTGACACTGTCGAACAATCACAGAGTTGGAGAAGAACCGAATACCAATAAGGTTCGGGGGTTACCTCTCTTACGAAGATTCCCTAACCCGCCCGATCCTCACTGTGTGCGTTCATAGAAGTGAAAGTGTGGGTTGGCCTCTAGCCAGTGATATGTTCTCCGGGAGGGGGTGCGGCTTTACAGAGGTACTGGTCGGTCTGAGCTGTCTGATTGTGGGAGCCATATTCCTAATACACCATGAACCACTCGAGAAGTCAGAAAGTGGTAACTAGACCCATAGTGTAGAAGATGAGGAGTTTTTATGCCCTAGGTACAAAAGGTCATTCGAGCTGGATAAAAAGGAAGTGAGAGTAGAGTTAGGGAAGGATGTCTCAATAGAGTTCTATGCAGACCAAATGGGGTCCCTAACCTCCTGGCAGTCTAGGACTCTGACTTCATGGGGAAGATATCTGTGTAGATCCCTGTGTAACTCATGGAATCAGGTCATAGCTCACACAGGGAGAGAAGGCTATGTCAATCCACACACCCAATATAGAAACAGATGGAGTATAGTGAAAGCCAGGGTTTTTGACTGCAATCCAGAGCAAGGGAAGTATTGCTTAAAGGTATGAATTACCATTAAAAGCGTTAAAAAAGGAGGATTTAGGGTTATGGTATGTTGACCTTGACCAGACCAGTGTCGACACTACGGTACCATTCCGAGTAGTAGAGGTTAGGACAGGATACCAGTTGTACCCCTGATAAAACGGACATTACTCGTGTAGTCATCCAGAGCCAAGGACTGGTGAGGATAGTTCAGACGAAAGATCTTAAGGAAGTGATTGAGGTGGAGACTTGGTTTGGGGATTCCAACCTATGGCTGGAATGGATTCAGTATACAGCTAGATCAGTAGCTAAAGACAGTTACACTGATCTGCATTATCTGTATCCTATGTGCCCATTAGATCCAGACTTCCCCATTTCACAGTCGCAGGAGGAGACTATTATTGTACGGCTTGACACAATATACACGGACGGGATGTAGGGGAAGTGAGAACACGCAATAGAACAGAGAGAGAAGGAGTGTTCCGTCTGGGTCCTTAGACGATAGAGCTTACATTGATAGCATTGGGGTTCCAAGGGGGTTGTCTAATGAGTTTAAAACTAGGAATTAGATATTGGCTGGATTGGAATCAGCATCTTCTGGTGGTCAACCCTCAATAAAAATCTAGATTGGATAAATTATATTTATTATAACCAACAGCAGATCATCAACTATACTAGAGATGTGATAAAAGGATTAGCAGAACAGACAGAGGCAACTAGTTTGATGGCTTGGCAGAATAGAATTGCATTGGATGTGTTACTGGTGGAGAAGGGTGGTGTGTGTGTGATATTCGGATCAATGTGCTGTACTTTCATCCCAAATAACACAGCTACAGATGGATCAGTGGCCAAGGCCCTGGCAGGTTTAACCACATTGGCTAACGAGTTAGTAAAGAACTCTGGGGTGGATACCTCACTGACTGGGTGATGCGATAGTATGTTTGGAAAAATGGAAAAATGTTATAATCACTGTGTTATGGGCTGCTTTCACCGGTATGAGTGTGTTTGTGTTGTGTGGTTGTTGTTTGGTCCCGTGTGCAAGAGGTCTCATTTCCAGGGTTCTGGAGAGATTGATAACGGAGCAGATGGGCAACCGGAATGATGCCCTTGATGGAAGTGACCCCAGTGGATACTGAATCAACCTCTGGGCAAAGGAGGGGTCTGTCTGAGGACGATCCTTGTTTTGCTGTTGAGGAAGTGGTAGAATAAAGCTTATCCAAAATGTTCTTATATGTGTTGAATGTAGTGACAGGTGGATGTGAAGGTTTTAAGTTCTGGGACAAAGAGTCTGTCCCACACATGTTAGGTGTAGCCCCTGCCGCAAGAAGGTCTTCTTTTTATACGTTTTGAATAATATGTTCTGAATATATCCTGTGTACTATTTGTCTTTCCTGATGTGAGGGTTTGAAGTTCCTGGGTGACTGGTAGTCAACCTAGTACAAGTTAGGTGTAGCCGGAAGGACGTGAGGGTTTTTAACTACTCATCTAATCATTAAATCGAAAATTTACAATTGTGTTGAGTGACACCCTAGGGGGTGTCAAAAGGGGGAATCTCAAAATTTCCCTGAAATTTTAAGAACTTATGTATTCACACCTATCAGCTGTGAAAAGGGGGATTGTTAGGGTTTGACCAACTATTTGTGTCCATATACTATATAATATAACAATTTGTTTGCTTAACCTATATAATATAACACAGATGCTATAATGATAAGTTTATTAACTATAAGATAATTGAATACTGCTATATGTTAGAGGAAGTGGCTCATGTGATGGTGGGTCATGTGGGCAGAATGCTGATGCTTTAAAACAGGGTTTTGCAAGAGCTTTTCTGTAGAATAATAGCAATAACAGGATATGGGTGAAAGGTATATGCAGGGGGGTGTAAGGGTTTTAGAGAACTGTGCATTTTGCAGTCACAAGATGAGACATCCGCCAGAGACAACAGCTACGCCAGGAAACAGGAGTGCGTCTAGAGGTTGGGACCAACCTGCACGCCAACGATAGGCTGGAATAAGTCTAAACCATATTCTAGCCTCTACTATGACAGGCCCTCATGGAGAGGGAACTAAGTCTGTCCAGTATTTAAGGAAGAACTTGTGATGTCATACCAGTGTTCTCTGTCTGCCCTGCGGGGTTTACAGGGAGCCCGTATATACGAGCCACATATTTACCATTCAAGTGTTTGCATTAATTAAAGTACACAGAAATCAGAAGTTACTATGTGCTGACTATTTTGTTATGATACCAGATTCGAATTGACGCGACTTAACATGGACAAGCAAATAACGTTAGCTCTGAGATACGAATAATAAGGTCATAAACGCAATGTTAGCTAGCAAGCCAGCCAGCTAACGTTAGCTAGCTAGCTAGGTAAACAATGAACCATAACCACAACTCATGACGTTACTGTCCTGCATGAATATGCAGGTAGCTAACCAACCAGGTTCAATGTTAGCTAGCTAACATTTGGCTATAGCTAGCCAAGCAAATGGCTCTTTCTGTCAAAATTAGAAACGTGTAATATCCAAACATTTAGCTAGCTAGAATATCTTACCCGTATACATAATTTATGGTTGGACGCGTCTCTTGTCAGGTGCCTTGGCTGCTCTTAGTTTGAAGATGTAAGTAAACCAGAGACAGGTGTTTTCTCCATCTCCTTAGCTATCATACTCAAATTCCACTGATTTCAAAACTCAGTACTCCAGAAAGTGGAGAGCAACACTTATGCAGTTTTAATAGACAATACCTTTCTAAACAAAAGCGGTGTTAGACAGGATTACCTAGATATACTGACCAGCTCAAATAGACAGAAGCATTCTATATGGCAGACCAATCCAAACTCATCTCTCGGCATGTCAAGCCCACTCATTATCTCAGCCAATCGTGGCTAGCGGGAAGGTTACTGGCTTTTTCATTGGCTAAACCAACTAGGCTTGTAATTGAACAATTTTATAAGTATTTACAGATGGCATTCAAGTTTGTTACTAAGGCACATGAAATTTCAAATGTTCGAGAAGGCATTTCTGCCCCCAGAAAATTGTTAAATGTTTACCTTCAAACGGCTTTCCTGTGAAGTCGTGACCAGCGAAGTGCGTCTAGTTTCCTGAAATGGGTCACATATGCTAGAAGAAATATAAGTCATTTACCAAGTAGTATAAAAGGCTAACCAGTAGACAAAACATTGTAAAGAGACTAACATTTGTATGCAGAGGTTAACCTCGGGATATGGGATCGGTGTGTCCCCCTAACGTGCGCCAATGTGATTAGCATGGCGTTGTAAGTAACAAGCACATTTCCCAGGACATAGACATCTGATATGGGCAGAAAGCTTAACCTGTTAGGGCTAGGGGGCAGTATTTGCACGGCTGGATAAAAAAATGTACCCGATTTAATCTGGTTACTAATCCTACCCAGTAACTAGAATATGCATATACTTATTATATATGGATAGAAAACACTCTAAAGTTTCTAAAACTGTTTGAATGGTGTCTGTGAGTATAACAGAACTCATTTGGCAGGCAAAACCCTGAGACATTTTCTGACAGGAAGTGGATACCTGATGTGTTGTATTACCTTTAAACCTATGCCATTGAAAAACACAGGGGCTGAGGAATATTTTGGCACTTCCTATTGCTTCCACTAGATGTCACCAGCCTTTACAAAGTGTTTTGAGTCTTCTGGAGGGAGATCTGACCGAACAAGAGCCATGGAACGATGATGGCCCATTAGACACCTGGCGCGCGAGTTCATGTTGGGTACCCTCGTTCCAATACGTTATAAAAGAGAATGCATTCGTCCACCTTGAATATTATTCATGTTCTGGTTAAAAAAGGCCCTAATGATTTATGCTATACAACGTTTGACATGTTTGAACGAACGTAAATATATTTTTTCCCCTCGTTCATGAAGTGAAGTCCGGCGGGCTTAGATCATGTGCTAACAAGACGGAGATTTTTGGACATAAATGATGAGCTTTTTTGAACAAAACTACATTTGTTATGGACCTGTGATACCTGGAAGTGACATCTGATGAAGAGAATCAAAGGTAATGGATTATTTACATAGTATTTTCGATTTTAGATCTCCCCAACATGACGGCTAGTCTGTATCGCAACGCGTATTTTTCTGGGCGCAGTGCTCAGATTATTGCAAAGTGTGATTTCCCAGTAAGGTTATTTTTAAATCTGGCAAGTTGATTGCGTTCAAGAGATGTAAATCTATAATTCTTTAAATGACAATATAATATTTTACCAATGTTTTCTAATTTTAATTATTTAATTTGTGGTGCTGACTTGACTGCCGGTTATTGGAGGGAAACGATTTCCTCAACATCAATGCCATAGTAAAACGCTGTTTTTGGATATAAATATGAACTTGATAGAACTAAAAATGCATGCATTGTCTAACATAATGTCCTAGGAGTGTCATCTGATGGAGATTGTAAAAGGTTAGTGCATCATTTTAGCTGGTTTTATGGTTTTGGTGACCCTGTCTTTGAATTGACAAAACATTACACACAACTCTTGTAAATGTACTGTCCTAACATACTCTAAATTTATGCTTTCGCCGTAAAACCTTTTTGAAATCGTAAAACGTGGTTAGATTAAGGAGATGTTTATCTTTCAAAGGGTGTAAAATAGTTGTATGTTTGAAAAATTAGAATTTTGACATTTATTTGGATTCAAATTTGCCGCTCTTGAAATGCACCTGCTGTTGATGGAGTGCACCACGGGTGGGACGCTTGCGTCCCACCTAGCCCATAGAGGTTAAATTCTTGTTAATCTAACTGCACTGTCCAGTTTACTGTAGCTTTTACAGTGAACTAATACCATGCTACTGTTTGAGGAGAGTGCACAGTTATGTACTTGAAAGTGTATCAAAAAACCAATTAGGCACATTTGGGCAGACTTGATTTTGAACAGAAATACAATGGTTCATTGGATCAGTCTAAAATTTTGCATGTACACCATCTAGTGGTCAAAATCAACATTTTGCCTAAACTGCAATATTACATTTTGGGCTTTCTCTTGCATTTCAAAGATGAAAAAATGTAAAAAATTAAAAACACATTTTTTTCTTTGTACTATCCTTACATTTACATTTACGTCATTTAGCAGACGCTCTTATCCAGAGCGACTTACAAATTGGTGCATTCACCTTATGATATCCAGTGGAACAACCACTTTACAATAGTACATCTATATCTTTTTTGGCGGAGGGGTACTTACCAGATCTAATGTGTTATCCTGTTGGGGATAGGGGGCTGTATTTGCACTGCTGGATAAAAAACGTACCCGATTTAATCTGGTTACTACTCCTGCCCAGTAACTAGAATATGCCTATAATTAGTAGATGTGGATAGAAAACACTCTAAAGTTTCTAAAACTGTTTGAATGGTGTCTGTGAGTATAACAGAACTCATATGGCAGTCAAAACCCTGAGACAAATCCTAACAGGAAATGGAAATCTGATGTGTGGAATCACTTCAAACCTTTGCCATTGAAACACACAGGGACTTATTAATCATTTAGCACTTCCTAAGGCTTCCACTAGATGTCGACAGTCTTTACAAAGTGGTTTGAGTCTTCTATGGTAGAAACTGACCCAAAGAGAGGCTTGGGAAGTTGGTCACAGGGGGAGGGCTATTACTACTATGACGCGGGTGCCCATGGGAAACCTTTTGTTCCGAAACATTTAGTAAGACAATGCAATCGTCCGCCTTGAATATTATTGAAGCTCTGGTTGAAAAAGGCCCTAAAGATTTATGTTATACAACGTTTGACATGTTTGAATGAACGTAAATATCTTTTTTTTGCACATTCGTGACGACAAGTCCCGCGCGCTTCAGTACATTATGAGTAGCCTTCGGAACGCGCTAACAAGAAGGAACTATTTGGACATAAATTATTAACTTTTTCAAAAAAAAACTACATTTGTTGGGGACCTGGGATTCCTGGAAGTGCCTTCTGATGAAGATAATCAAAGGTAAGGGAATATTTACAATAGTATTTTTGATTTTAGTTGGTTCCAAGATGGCGCTAACATGTATCGCCTAGCCTATTTTTCTGAGCATACCACGTCGTTTATTGCAAAGTGTGATTTCCCAGTAAATGAATTTTTAAATCTGGCAATGCGGTTGCATTCACGAGATGTTAATCTATAATTCTTTGAATGACAATATTACATTTTAACAATGTTTTCGAATAGTAATTTTGTAAATTGTAGCGCTGATTCACCGGAAGCATTTGAGGGAAAATATTTTCTGAACGTCACGCGCCGATGTAAAATGCTGTTTTTGTATATAAATATAACTTTATCGAACACAAAATGCATGTATTGTGTAACATGATGTCCTAGGAGTGTCATCTGATGAAGATTGTCAAAGGTTAGTGCTGCATTTAGCTGTGTTTTGGGTATTTGTGATGCATCTAGTTGCTTTGAAAATGGCAGTGTGATTTTTTTTTGGCAGGGTACTCTCCTAACATAATCTAATGTTTTGCTTTTGCTGTAAAGCCTTTTTGAAATCGGACAACGTGGTTCGATTCAGGAGAGGTGTATCTACAAAATGGTGTAAAATAGTCATACGTTTGAGAAATTGAAGTTATCGCATTTATGAGGTTTTGTATTTCGCGCGACGCAATTCCACTGGCTGTTGACTAGGGTGGGACGCAAACGTCCCACCTTGCCCAGACAGGTTATATTCTCCAACATCAATTTCACATTTCCAAAAGTTCAAAGTATTTCCTTTCAAATGGTATCAAGAATATGCATGTTCTTGCTTCAGGTCCTGAGCTACGGTCAGTTAGATTTGGATATGTCAGTTTAGGCGAAAACTTTGAAAAGGGTCCGAGTTTTAAAGGCAGTAGCTTCGGACATTTGGTCTTCTTTGTTAGATGTAGCTTCCTCACATGTTATAGTAAGTACTATAGTAATGAGGTCTGGAAATGTTCTCTGCTTTCAACAAATAATAGAAGGATACATGTGTAGTTCAGCACAAGTATTTATTGAGTATCCAAAGAAGAAAAACACAAAGTAAACTTTTATTAAAAACGTTGTAAATTTGGGTATTAATGAACCATTTACGAATGAAATACAGGTATGCTGAGAGCAACAACACATCTGCCACGCTGATCCTCAACACTGGGGCCCCTCAAGTGTGTATGCCTAGTACTCTCCTATATTCCCTGTTCACCCACGACTGCGAGACCAGGCATGACTCCAACACCATCATTAAAAAAATACATGTAAAAATGTAAATTTGCTGACGACACAACAGTGGTAGGCCTGATCACCGACAACAATGAGATAGCCTATAGGGAGGAAGCCAGAGACCTGGCAGTGTGGTGCCAGGACAACAACCTCTCCCTCAATGTGAGCAAGAAAAAGGAGATGATTGTGGACTATTGAAAATGGAGGGCCGAACAGGCCCCCATTAACATCGACAGGGCTGTAGTGGAGCGGGTCGAGAGTTTCAAGTTACTTGGTGTCCACATCACCAACAAACTATCATGGTCCAAACACAACAAGACAGTTGTGAAGAGGGCACAACAACGTTTCCCCCTCAGGAGACTGAAAGGATTTGTCATGGGTCCCCAGACCCTCAAAACGTTATACAGCTGCTCCATTGAGAGCATCCTGACCGGTTGCATCACCGCTTGGTATGGCAACTGCTCGGCATCTGACCGCAAGGAGCTACAGAGGGTAGTGTGTGAGGCCCAGTACATCACTGGGGCCAAGCTTCCTGCCATGCAGGACCCATATACCAGGCAGTGTCAGAGGAATCGCCCTAAAAATTGTCAAAGACTCCAGTTACTCAAGTCATAGACTGTTCTCTCTGCTATCGCACGGCAAGCGGTACTGGAGCGCAATGGCTAGGTCCAAAAGGCTCCTTAATTAATTAACAGCTTCAACCCCCAAGCTATAAGACTGCTTGAAATTTTATCAAATGGACACCCAGACTATTTAAATTGACCCCCCTTCCCCTTTGTTTTTACACTTCTGCTACTCGCTGCTTATTATCTATGCATACTTACTTTACACTTAATGTACAAATGACCTCGACTAAACTGTACCCCCGCACATTGACTCGATAACGGTACCCTCTGTATATATGTAATGTCTGTCAACGACATACATTCTGTAACTAGTTTACAATTTCATTTTTATTTAACCTTTTTTACACCTCAATTACACAATTCACCCTTGGATTCTGGTGGACTACATCAAACCTATTATCTAGCCTGTATTATCTCTTAGAGAGCTCTGAAACAGGACAGTTTCCCAGCCCTGTGGAGGTAGAGGAGGGGCTGCACCAACCCAGTAATCACATTGATGGTCAAACAAATGTTTAAGGCTAACAAAAAGTCTCCAACATTCAAACAAGCTTTTAAAGGTAGAGTTACCTCATATGGAAGATAATTCACCACCATAGACAACATGATAATCAAAATGATCTTGAAGGCCCTCATTTTCATGTTATTTGTCCCCTCCCTCTCCCCTTCCCCCGGCCCGGGACATTTCAGAGTCCTGAGTACTGAGAGGCAGCAGAATAGCTTCAACAAAAACAACATCAGAAGCTCACCCCAGTAAACATAAAATAAAAAATATGTTTCACTCCCAAACATAAGGAACAGACAGGACCCAAGCACCATCAGCCAGACAACACCACAACACCCCACCCTGTATCTCAGGGGTTTGTACTTCAGGTAGACAAGAGGGTGGACCACTGCCAGGTAGCGCTCCACACAGATACACCACTGGAACATGGGACGGCCTGTCATTAGAAAACCGAAAGAAAATACTATGATGTATGACACAACGATTGTGGGGTGGTGTAGCCAGATAAAATACAAGATAGAAAACAGGCTGAAGAGGATCTCAGACACGGCCAGGTTGAGAGCGAAGAACTCTGAAGTCATGGTCCCTCCCGCTCCGGTCAGTATCAGCCACAGAACGTAGACATTGGTGGGGAGACCCAGGATAAAGTTGATTACATAGGAAGCAATGCTGAATGATTGGTCTTGGGACAAGTAGGCAGCAAATGGATATCCAGGCAGGGAAGAGTTTGCAGCTGAAGTTGAAGTATTCATCTCTTCGATTGGTGCAGTTCTGAAGTGTGATGGAAGCTGAGAGGAAGAGACAGACAGAGAGAAACAGAGAAGAAAAGAGAGAGAGAGAGAAATACATTAACTGTCAACACCAGATCATACAAAACACATTTACATGGCCTTTTCATGTGTTTCATCAATAAACATTTCAAAGAAAATTCTTGTAAGGTTTTCCTTTCAAACATGCATGAATTACACAGTTATCATTATACCATGCAGACATTTTTTCTTCCATTAAATAATTTAGAGTTTGGCTCCAGAGCGGCGCAGAGGTCTAAGGCACTGCATCTCAGTGCAAGAGGTGTCACTACAGTCCCTGGTTCGAAACCAAGCTGTATCACATACGGCTGTGATTGGGAGTCCCATAGGGCGGCGCACAATTGGTCCAGCGTTGTCTGCATTTGTCCCGGGGTAGGCCGTCATTGTAAATAAGAATTTAAATGTCTTCCCTAGTTAAATAAAGGTTTCACAACTGGGGAAAACTTCAGAAGTGAACAGAATACTTCTTCTTCAGAAACATTTCAGATTTTATGGAGGAAAAATAACAATTTCAAACCTTGACTGATGGAGCTCTTCTCTCTCCTGGAAAGTCTGTGTCTGTTGCAAGAACTGAATGCTGGGTCATACACAACAGACACAACATAACAGGGGCAAAGCATATGGAATGGAGGAGGTACTTCCTAACCTTATCCAATGAGAATGCTCAACTTAGTTTTTTCCCTATTCAAAACATTTACCATTTGGTGTGTGCTGAACTCAAGCTCGGTCTATTGGGCCCAACTTGTACACGTGTGAGTCACAAACAGGTGCAGCAGATCATTACACATATGAAAATTATTATGTTTGACAGGACCTCATGGCCATACACAGTCTATGATTGATTGAGGAGATTTTGTAAGTGACTGCATCTAGGGACAGTAGCTAGAGACGGAGACTTACTAGCCATGTGACGTGGCCGTAAAAAACACAACTCGAAACAGATATAGTTTATGAGGTGTATATACAACCAGGCAGATCCATAGGTTAGGATTAGGCATAGGGTAATTAGCTACATTTTGACCTAAAGTTAGGGGTTAGGGTTAGGCTTAGGGAGATGGGTGTTGCATAAGGTGTTAACTTTAGGGCTACGTTTAGGGTTAGGTTTGGGTTTAAGGTTGGCGTTACGGTTAACGTTAGGCGTAGGGGGATTGTTGTAGCATAAGGAGTTAATTTTAGAGCTAAGGTTAGGTTTGGGTTTAAAGTAAGATTAAGGGTTAAAGTTAGGCTTATGTGGTTGGGTGTAGCATAAGGGGTTAACTTCAGGGCTAAGGTTAGGGTTAGTTTTGGGTTTAAGTTTAGCTTAAGCGTTAGGGTTAGGCAAAGCGTGGTTAGTGTAACCGCTATTTGGATCCATCCAAATCTACCAGTCATTAATATAAACTACCTACATTGTAGTTTAGTTATCTCTTTATTTCACATACTGTTAAGACTTGACATTATGTACAGTACACATTGGTACAAGTCCTATTGTTCTGGATCTTGAGGACTATTGTACACTGCTCAAAAAAATAAAGGGAACACTAAAATAACACATCCTAGATCTGAATGAATGAAATAATCTTATTAAATACTTTTTTCTTTACATAGTTGAATGTGCTGACAACAAAATCACACAAAAATAATCAATGGAAATCCAATTTATCAACCCATGGTGGTCTGGATTTGGAGTCACACTCAAAATTAAAGTGGAAAACCACACTACAGGCTGATCCAACTTTGATGTAATGTCCTTAAAACAAGTCAAAATGAGGCTCAGTAGTGTGTGTGGCCTCCACGTGCCTGTATGACCTCCCTACAACACCTGGGCCTGCTCCTGATGAGGTGGCGGATGGTCTACTGAGGGATCTCCTCCCAGACCTGGACTAAAGCATCCACCAACTCCTGGACAGTCTGTGGTGCAACGTGGCATTGGTGGATGGAGCGAGACATGATGTCCCAGATGTGCTCAATTGGATTCAGGTCTGGGGACCGGGCGGGCCAGTCCATTGCATCAATGCCTTCCTCTTGCAGGAACTGCTGACACACTCCAGCCACATGAGGTCTAGCATTGTCTTGCATTAGGAGGAACCCAGGGCCAACCGCACCAGCATATGGTCTCACAAGGGGTCTGAGGATCTCATCTCAGTACCTAATGGCAGTCAGGCTACATCTGGCGAGCACATGGAGGGCTGTGCGGCCCCCCAAAGAAATGCCACCCCACACCATGACTGACCCACCGCCAAACCGGTTATGCTGGAGGATGTTGCAGGCAGCAGAACGTTCTCCACGGCGTCTCCAGACTCTGTTACGTCTGTCACATGTGCCCAGTGTGAACCTGCTTTCATCTGTGAAGAGCACAGGGCGCCAGTGGCGAATTTGCCAATCTTGGTGTTCTCTGGCAAATGCCAAACGTCCTGCACGGTGTTGGGCTGTAAGCACAACCCCCACCTGTGGACGTCGGGCCCTCATACCACCCTCATGGAGTCTGTTTCTGACCGTTTGAGCAGACACATGTACATTTGCGGCCTGCTGGAGGTCATTTTGCAGGGCTCTGGCAGTGCTCCTCCTGCTCCTCCTTGCACAAAGGCGGAGGTAGCGGTCCTGCTGCTGGGTTGTTGCCCTCCTACGGCCTCCTTCACGTCTCCTGATGTACTGGCCTGTCTCCTGGTAGCGCCTCCATGCTCTGGACACTACGCTGACAGACAGAGCAAACCTTCTTGCCACAGCTCGCATTGATGTGCCATCCTGGATGAGCTGCACTACCTGAGCCACTTATGTGGGTTGTAGACACCGTCTCACCGCCAGCATTCAAAAGTGACCAAAACATCAGCCAGGAAGCATAGGAAATGAGAAATGCTCTGTGGTCCCCACCTGCAGAACCACTCCTTTATTGGGGGTGTCTTGCTAATTGCCTATAATTTCTACCTGTTGTCTATTCCATTTGCACAACAGCATGTGACATTTATTGTCAATCAGTGTTGCTTCCTAAGTGGACAGTTTGATTTCACAGAAGTGTGATTGACTTGGAGTTACATTGCGTTGTTTAAGTGTTCCCTTTATTTTTTTTTGCAGTATTTTAAGGTAAAGTGCAATATTCTGGCAATTAAGTCCTTTATTAAACCCCAGAGTTATATGAAGTCATGAATACCACTTTTATGTCTCTGCGTCCAGTATGAAGGAAAGTAAAATGTAAAAAATTTAAAATATATATATATATTGTATTGTTCACACACGTGTTAACAATCTGATGGCCTTGAGATAGAAGTTTTTCAGTCTCTCGGTGCCAGCTTTGATGCACCTGTACTGACCTCGCCTTCTGGATGATAGCAGGGTGAACAGGCAGTGGCTCAGGTTGTTGATGTCTTTGATGATCGTTTTTGCCTCCCTGTGACATAGAGTGCTGTACGTATCCTGGAGGGCAGGTAGTTTGCCCCCGGTGATGCGTTGGGCAGACCGCACCACCCTCTGGAGAGCCCTGCAGTTGCGGGCAGTGCAGTTGCCATACCAAGTGGTGATACAGCCTGACAGGATGGTCTCAATTGTGCATCTGTAAAGGTTTGTGAGGGTTTTAGGTGACAAGCCAAATTTCTTAACTTGTTTGCTCTAGGGGGCAGAATTTGGAAGTTTGGATGAATGAGGTGCCCAAAGTAAACTGCCTATTACTCAGGCCCAGAAGCTAGGATATGCATATAATTGGTAGTATTAGATAGAAAATACTCTAAAGTTTCCACAACTGTTAAAATAATGTCTGTGAGTATAACAGAACTGATATGGCAGGCGACAACCTGAGGAAAATCCATCCAGGAAGTGGGATATGTGTGTAGTTTTCAATTGAATGCCTATACAGTATGTAATGGGTTAGGGCCCAGATTGCAGTTCCTATGGCTTCCACTAGATGTCAACAGTCTTTAGACATTGTTTCAGGCTTGTATTCTGAAAAATGAGGAAGAATGAGACCATTTTGTCAGTAGACTGTAGAATGAACCAGAGCTGGTTTGCGCGCATGACCTATTGCGCGCCCTTTGTTGTTTTTCCTTTCAATTGAATACGCTACTGTCCGGTTGAAATATTATCGATTATTTAGACAATAGACAGCCTGAGGATTAATTATAAACATCATTTGACATGTTTTGACAAACTTTACCGGTATTATTAGGATGTATTCATCTGCCTGTTGTGAGCGCCTTTAAGCCAGTGGATTACTGAACAAAACGCACCAACAAAACTGAGTTTTTTGGATATAAAGAGGGACTTTATCAAACAAAACAAACATTTATTGTGTAACAGGGACTCTTGTGAGTGCAACCAGATGAAGACCATCAAAGGTAAGTGATTCATTTTATTGCTATTTCTGACTTTCGTGACTGCTCTACTTGGCTTGAAAATGTTTGTATGCTTTTGTAAGCGGGGCGCTGGCCTCAGATAATTGCATGGTATGCTTTCGTCGTAAAGCCTTTTTGAAATCTGATAAAGCGGCTGTATTAACAAGAAGATAATCTTTAAACCGATATATAACACTTGTATTTTCATGAAAGTTTATTATGACTAGTTCTGTAATTTGAATTTCGCACTCTGCAATTTCACTGGATGTTGGCCAGATGGGACGCTAGCGGGGCGAGAAAAGAGAAACTGGAAAAAGCAGGAAGTGAGACATAAAACGCTGGAAGGCTTGAACAAACAAGACAAACTGGCACAGACAGACAGAAAACACAGGTATAAATACTCAGAGGAAAGTGGGGAAGATGGGCGACACCTGGAGGGGGAGGAAACAAGCACAAGGACAGGTGAAACAGATCAGGATCGTGACAGTGAACATGAAATACACTTTTTTTACCCATGTATAATTATGCCATTTATCCAGCGCTTGTACCAAAATTGACTCACAGTGATGCGTGGTATCAGACAAAGTAAGTCTTATCATCTCATCTCACTACTAGATACAGACACAAAGGTGAAAGCTGAAGCAATAAAATTGATACGTAATCTTCACAGATAAGAGGGAATTAATCAAACCCAACAGTGTACAATTCTGGAATTCCTGCTTATACCCTCCTGATTCCAGGAGTCTTCGACCAGGATTTCTGGAAAACCTGGGAATTTGGGGATATTACCAGAATCGTGATGTTATTTGTCCCCTCCCTCTCCCTCTCCCCCGGCCCGGGACGTTTTAGATCCCTCATAACAGAGGCAGCAGAATAACATGCATTCAAATAAGAATTTCACCCAAAGATGCATAGTATTGCCAGCATAAAATTAAGACAAAACCCGATCACAACCAACCAGACCAACCCAGAACATGCCACCTTGTATCTGAGGAGTTTGTACTTCAGGAAGACCACAGGGTGGACCACCGCCAGGTAGCGGTCAAAACATATACAAAGATGAGAAAACCAATACAGAATGTTACTAGAGTAGGGAGAAAGGAAATAGGGAGGTGTATGTAGACAAAGACTTAGACAGAAGACAGGCAGCATAGGATTTCAAATAGGTTGAGAGAGAAGAACTCTGAGTTCATAATCCCTCCGGCTCCGGTCACTATCAGCCAAAGGGCTTACATTTTGGTGGGGAGACTGAGGATGAGGTTGACTGAATAGCAGGCTGTGCCGATAGAAGACCATGCTCCGCATAAGCAAGAGAGGACAGGGGCCCCAGTGTTGAGGATCAGCATGGCAGATGTGTTTTTGCTGTCAGCATATTTGTATTTAATAGTGAAATGGGCCGATAATACCCATATTGTACAAGGTTTTTTAAAAATGGTGTATACTACATGTTTACTTTGTGTTTTTCTTCTTTGGATACTCAATAAATAATTGTTCTGAATTCCACATGTATCCTTCTTTTACTTGTTGTAAAGCAAAGAAAACATTCAGATCTCATTACTATACTACTATAACGTTAGGAAGGTACAGCTAACAAAGAATGACAACATTTCAGAAGACACTGTCATTAATCTCTGTATACAAATGTTAGTCTCTTTACAATGTTTTGTCTACCAGTTAGCCTTGTATACGACTTGGTAAATGACATCCATTTCTTCTAGCATATCATGTCATTTTTTGAATTGTTTTTGCTAGCATATTGCATTTCCCAACTCTGCGTTTAACATCTAGACCTTTAGTAGCAACAGCAAAATCCTCATCGTTCATATTGGTAGTTGTTCCTCTCACACTAAGGAGAATATTTGCATGTTGTGTTGTCAATGGGTGTAGCTACAGAGGTTTGAAATGTTATGCCACACAGGTGTCTAGACAGGTGTTTGCTATAGATGCACCATCGAGAGCATCCTGAGAGCTTCCTGACCGGTTGCATCACCGCCTGGTATGGCAACTGCTCGGCATCTGACCGCAAGGTGCTACAGAGGGTATTACGTGAGGCCCAGTACATCACTGGGGCCAAGCTTCCTGCCATCCAGGACCTATATACTAGGCGGTGTCAGAGGAAGGCCCTAAAATTGTCAAAGACTCCAGTCACCCAAGGCATAGAGTGTTCTCTCTGCTACTGCACGGCAAGCGGTACCAGAGCGCAAAGTCTAGGTCCAAAAGCCTCCTTAACAGCTTCTACCCACAAGCCATAAGACTGCTGAACAATTAATCAAATGGCCACCCGGACTATTTACAAACTCAGAAGTGAACTGAATACTTCTTCTTCAGCAACAGTTCAAATTGTTAAGAGAAAAATATATACATTTTAAACCTTGACAGATGGAACTCTTCTCTCTACTGGAAAGGCTGTGTCTGTTATAATAACTTAATGCTGGTTCTTATACAACAGACACAACATAACACGGTCAAAACATATGGAAATTGAGGAGGTAATTCCAAACCTTATCCAATGAGAATGCTCATCTTAGTTTTTTCCCTATTCAAAACATTTTCCATTTGGTGTGTCCTGAACTCAAGGCAGATCTATTGGGCCCAGCTTGTACATCTGTGAGTCACAAACAGGTGCATCGGGTCATTACACCTATGCAAAAGATTGTGTTTGTCAGGACCCAATGGCCATACACAGTCTATGATTGATTGATGAGGTTTTGTAAGTGACTGCATCTAGGAACAGGGGACTTCCCAACCATGTCACTTGGATCTAAAAAACACATCAAAAACAGATTTAGTTTAAGAAGTGTATATTCAATCAGGAAGATCCAAAGTTTAGGATTAGGCATAGGGATCAAAATGTGTTAAATTTAGGGCTAAGGTTAATGGTTAAGGTTAAGCGTAGGGGGATGGGTGTAACATAAGGGGTACATTTTAGGGCTAAAGTTAGGTTTGGATTATGGTTAGCATATAAGTTAAGGTTAGGTTTAGGGGGATTGCTGTAACGTAAGTTGTTAACTTTAGGGCTAAGGTTGGGTAAAGGTTTGTGTTTAAATTTAGCTTTAAGGTTCATGTTTGGCAAAGCACGGTTAGTGGAACCCCCATTCCGAACCACACAAAATCTGCCAGTCATATACATTATATTAACTACCTATAGTCTCTTCATTCCATATACTGTTAATAAGCTATGTATAGTACACATGGGTACACGTCCTGTTGTTCTGGATCTTGGGCGCTAATTGGACAGTGCAAGATTCTGGCCATTAAACAATATATTTAACCCCATAGTCATATGAACTCATGAATACCATTTGTATGTCTCTGCTTCCTGTATGAAGGAAATTACAGGTTGTTTGAGCGTTAGCCATTCTTTTTGACCTCCAGTCATTGCGCTAACGCTAGTTAGCATTGGTTCAAAAAACTACCTCTAACTTCCTTCATACTGGATGCAGAGACATAAAAAATGGAATCCATGAGTTCATCTGACTCTGGGAAGGTAGAAAAATGGCGTATGTGCCAAAATCTCACACTATCCCTTTAAAGTTACAATAACATATACAAACATGTGCCCCATATAAATAGAATAGCTAGAACAAACATTGCCTTTCAAGTCAATGTGAGATGGGTGGACCGGCGGCCATCTTGAGTGTACCCAATTCTATTTCTATAGTTGTGCCACCTCTCCCTCACTGTTGTGCCCCTGAGGCAGCAGGGCAGTTTCACAGCCCTGTGGAGGTAGACGAGCGACTGCACCAACCCACAGAACATCAGGAGGAACATCCTGAGGGCATCGGTCAAGCAGAATACTTCAGCTATGTTGCAGTCTTACAGCAAGTAAATGACCACTGTCGGACGAATGTTGATTAACATTAATGCCAGGGTGACTGAGACAATCGTGAACTCTCTCTTCTTCATGGCATTTATCCCTTTTTTCTCCATCTCCCCTCCTCTTCTCTCCATCTCTCCCTGCCTCAGTTGTGTGCGCTTCAGGACACAGATGATGGAGAGGCTACAGAATAGATTGACCAATAGGATGAGCAGGATATAGCTGATGAAGCAGTGGATGGGGAACTGAGGTGCGTAGAGGGAAACAGCCGTCCCTGTGAACATCAGCGTGACACCCCAAGCCCCGGCCGCCCACCACACCCTGTACCTTGGGCGCCAGAGTGGCGCAGCATTCTAAGGCACTGAATTTCAATGCAAAAGTTGCACTACAGTCCTTGGTTCAAATCCAAGCTGATTCACATCCAGCTGTGATTGGGTGCACATTTGGCCAAGTGTCGTCTGGGTTTGGCTGGGGTAGGCCGTCATTGTAAATAAGAATTTGTTCTTAACAGACTTGCCTAGTTGAATAAAATAAAACCTTAAGGATTTGTTTACCGCAGGGTGGACCACCATCAGGTGGCGCTACACACAGATGCTGCACTGGAACGGGCGGCTGAAGACGAGTAGATAGACTGAGTAGACGATTACCGGGCAGTGTTTTTTCTTTAATCAAGTCATTTATGGTATCTATGTCTTTAGTTTTCCATGTGGACCAATTTATCTGTGACTTCTGAAAAGCTATCCAAGGATTGTTCCATAAGGTTGTGTTTTTAGGGACTGATTCATGTAGAATATGTTTAATTCGTCCGACGGGCCGCCAGTTGGTGAACTCTGTCCTATTCTTTACAAACATCTTGTCATCAGAGCCATAAACACTGAGTTCACAAAACATTAGGAACACCTGCTCTTTCCATGACATTGACTGACCAGGTGAACCCAGGTGAAAGCTATGATCTCTTATTGATGACACTTGTTAAATCTACTTCAGTCAGTGTAGATGAAGGGGAGGTGACAGGTTAAATAAATATTTTTAAGCCTTGAGACAATTGAGACAAACATTCTGCTTTTCAGAGGGTGAATGGGCAAGGAAAAATATTTAAGTGCCTTTGAACAGGGTATGGTAGAAAGTGCCAGGTGCACCGATTTCTGTCAAGAACTGCAACGCTGCTGGGCTTTTCACGCACAACAGTTTCCCGTATGTATCAAGAATGGTACACCACCCAAATGACATCCAGCCAACTTGACACAACTGTGGAAAGGTTTGGAGTCAACATGGGCCAGCATCCCTGTGGAACGCTATTGACACCTTGTAGAGTCCATGTCCGAAGCTGTTATAATGGCAAAAGCAATATTACGAAGGTGTTCTTAATGTTGTGTAATGTCAGTGTATAGGGTCCAATTTGGGATGCTGACCACAGCCCCGACAAGAGGACGGTCTGCCCCCTGTCTGTCCCCCTGCCTACCCCCCTGCCTGTCCCCCTGCCTGCCCCCCTGCATCCTGCCTGCCCCTCTGTCTGTGCCCCTGCCTGTCCCCGTGCCTTCCTTCCTAAACACCTGTGTGCTGTTTCAGACTGCCTTCGACCTAACATTCAAACAGTGGTGTGTATTCATGGATGCCAAGAGAAGTTAGGCTTCCCCAAAACACTGAACAATAAAAAATAAAAACATAATATAATTTATATTTTGTTCTCTTCTGTGTTTCATAATTTTCCTTCAATTCGCAAGGCGGAATGTAGCTCACTGGTGAAAGCATACGAGCAAGCGAAACTGGGCACCTGACTCTGTGTTTATTTGTGTTTATTTATTTTATTTAACCTTTATTTAACTAGGCAAGTCAGTGAAAAACCTCTTAAGGATCGGACAATTTTTTTTCAAACTTCGCCTAAAATGACATACCCAAATCTAACTGCCTGTAGTTTAAGACCTGAAGTAAGGTTATGCATATTCTTGATACCATTTCAAAGGATTAATTTTCTTTTTTTTATCATCTTTGAAATGCATGAGAAAGGCCAAAATGTAACATTCCAGGTTAGGCACAATTAGATGTTTGCCACTAGAAGGCAGCAGTGTATGTGCAAAGTTTTAGACTGATTCAAAGAACCATTGCATTTCTGTTTAAAATGTTGTATCAATACTGCCCAAATGTGCCTAATTGGTTAATTAATAACTTTTAAAGTTCATAACTGTGCACTCTCCTCAAACAATAGCATGGTATTATTTCACTGTAATAGCTACTGTAAATTGGACTCCCTGACTGGACCCAGACCCATCTAAGAGACCCAAATGTGTATGCAAATTTATTTTTTTTAACGTTTTCTGAATATATCACTGGTTGATTTTCTATGCCCTACATAAAGAAAAAAACAGCTACATGAGTCATTCTGCACACATATTTATTAAATGTGAAGGATTCAATTTTTTTTTATGTAGTAAACATGAAATACAAAAGATTTAACTATTGTACAAAGTAAGTCTTATCGTTCCATCTCAATATTAAATCGTTTTCATACATAAAGCTGCGATGTGAAGCAAGAAGATCGATAGGTAATCTTCCCATATAAGAGGGAATAAATCAAACCAAGGCATGCAAAATTCAGAATTTCCTGCTTATTCCTTTCTCATGCCAGGAAAATTCCAAACGGGATTTCAGGAAAACCTGGGAATTTAGGGAAAATTACCGTACTTTTGCAACCCTTATCAAAACACAAACATATTTTTGCCGGAGCATCAACAACTATCAACCTCTTTACAAGCTATCAATTAACAGGTGGAAACAAACAGGTTACAATTGACCATCTGTATCAGGTGAAACTTTGACTATCAACTCTTTTAAAGACCTCTGATACAGGGCAGTTTCCCAGCCCTGTGGAGGTAGAGGAGGGGCTGCACAATTCCACAGACCACACCGATGAAGACACAAACATACATGGCTGAAAGGAACTGCCCCAAATCTAATATTCCAATGAAAGGTAAAATCATTACCCATGGGAGGTAGTTCACCATCATAGCCACCATGATAATCAAAATGATCTTAAACGCCCTCATCTTCATGTTATTTGTCCCCTCCCTCTCCCCTTCCCCTGGCCCTGGATGTTTCAGAGCCCTGAGAACTGAGAGGCAGCAGAATAACATGAATGAAATGAAGATCAGAATATCACCCAAAGCCACAAAATATATAACATTTAGGCTCTTTGCCAGCATAAAAGTAAGACAGAACCCGATCACAACCAACCAGACTAACCCAGAACACACCACCTTGTATCTGAGGAGTTTGTACTTCAGGAAGACCACAGGGTGGACCACCGCCAGGTAGCGTTCAAAACATATACAGCACTGGAACAGGGTACGACCATATATAAGAAAACCACCACAGAATGTTAATAGAGCTGTGAGAGGGGGGACAGGGAGGTGTATATGGACAAAGAAGAAGACAGAAGACAGGCAGTAGAGGATCTCAGATACGGCCAGGTTGAGAGCGAAGAACTCTGAGGCCATCGTTTCTCCCGCTCCGGTCACTATCAGCCACAGGACGTAGACATTGGTGGGGAGACTGAGGATGAGATTGACTGCATAGCAGGCAGTGCCGATAGAGGAATCGGTTTCCACATAGCCAGAGAGGACAGAGGAATGGTTGGAAGAGTTCATTTTTTCAATTTTTACCAAGCTCAGTTTGGAAGTACCAGCTTTGATGTCCCAAGGATCACTGTGGAAGAAAGAGACAGATAGAAAGAGACAAAGAGAGAGAGAGCGAGAGAGAGAGAGAGCGGGGATAAATGCATTAAATGAACTGTCAACACCAGATCATACAATATACATGTACATTTAAATAGCCTTTTAAGGTGTTTCCTCAATACAAACTGAAAATACAAAGTCATGTAAGATATTGATATCAAACATGCATAAATTATAGCATTCAGACATTATGAAATAATTCCGAATTCCAGAACAGTGGAAAACCTCAGAAGTGAACTGAATACTTCTTCAACATCAACAATTCAGATTTTGCAGAGGAAAAATAACAATTTCAAACCTTGACTGATGGAGCTCTTCTCTCTCCTGGAAAGTTTGTGTCCATCAAGAACTGATTGCTGGGTCATACACAACAGAAACAACGTAATAGGGGCAAAACATGTGGAAATGGAGGAGGTGATTCCTAACCTTATCCAATGAGAATGCTCATCTTAGTTTTTTCCCTATTCAAAACATTTTCAATTTGGTGAGTCCTGAACGCAAGACAGATCTATTGGGCCAAGCTTGTACTGTGTGTCACAAACAGGTGCAACAGGTCATTACACCCATGCAAAATATTGTGTTTGACAGGACCTAGTGGCCATACACAGTCTATGATTGATTGATGAGGTTTTGTAAGTGACTCCATCTAGGGACAGGAGACTTCCCAACCATGTGCCGTGGCAGTAAAAAACAAATCAAAAACAGATATTGTTTGTGAAGTGTATATTCAACCAGTCAGATCCATAGGTTAGGATAAGGCATAGGGAAATGAGTTGCATTTCGGGCTAAAGATAGGGGTTAAGGTTAGGCTTAGTGGGATGGGCGTAGCATAAGGGGTTAACTTAAGAGCTACATTACGGTTAGGTTTGGGTTTACGGTTAGCGTAAGGGTTAAGGTTAGGTTTAGGGGGTTTGGTACGTAAGGGGTTAACTTAGGGCTAAGGTTTGGGTTAGGTTTGGGTTTAAGGTTAGCTTAAGGGTTAAGGTTCGGCAAAAGAGGGTTAGTGTAACCCCCAATTGGAACCACACACAATCTGCCAGTCATATACAGTATATTAACTACCTTTAGGTTAGTTATCTCTTCATTCCACATACTGTTAAGCTACTGTATGTACTGTACACATGGGTATTTGTCCTGTTGATCTGAATCTTGGGCGCTTAATGGGGCAGTGCAAGATTCTAGGCCATTAAGACCTTTGTTTAACCCCAGAGTCATATGCACTCATGAATACCATTTTTATGTTTTTGCTTCCAGCAGGAAGGAAATTACAGGATGTTTCAAGCGTTAGCCATTCCGTTAGACTTCTAGTCAGCATTGGCTGGAAAAAACTTTAACTTCCTTAAAACTCGATGCAGAGCCACACAAATGCTATCAATGAGTTCATCTGACTCTGGGAAAGTATTATCATTTATTATTTTTATCTCTTTAAATCCCTTTAAATATACATTAATTTATACAAAGGAGTGCCCCATAGAAATAGAATAGCTAGATTCAAGTCAATGTTCTGTGATGGGTGGACCGGCGGCCATCTTTAGTGTACCCAAATCTATTTTTATAGTTGTGCCACCTCTCCCTTACTCGCCCTCGAAGCAGCAGGGTAGTTTTCCACTCCTGTGGAGGTAGAGAAGGGGCTGCATCAACCCGCAGAACACCAGGAGGAACATGTTTAGTGCATCGAGCAGGCAGAACACTTCAGCTCTGATGCAGTCTTACAGCAGGTAAATGATCACGGTCAGACAGATGTTGATCAGCATCTTCGCCAGGACGACCGAGACGATCTTGAACGCTATTTTCTTCATGGCATTCATCCCTTTTTTCTCCCTCCCCCTTCCATCTCTCCCTCCCCTGGCGTGGTACACTTCTGGACACAGAGGATGGAGAGGCTGCAGAATAGATTGACCAATAGGAAGAGCAGGATGTAGGTGAGGAAGCAGTTGATGGGGAACTGAGATGCGTAGAGGGAAACAGCCATCCCTGTCAACATCAGCTTGACCCCCCAGGCCCCAGCTTTCTACATTTTCTAAAACCTGTTTTCGCTTTGTCATTATGGGGTATTGTGTCTAGATTGAAGAGGAAAAGGTTTTATTTCATAAATTTTAGAGTAATGCTGTAATGTAACAAAATGTGGAAAAAGTCAAAGGGTCTGAATACTTTCAGAATGTACTGTAGGGTGCCATTTGCAAGGCAGACCAGAGCACCAACAAGAGGAGGGTTTTCCCCCCTGCCTGCCTTCCTGACATGCAAATAGCCTGCCTACTCTGACTGGATTCAAACCCATCTAAGATTCAAACCCATCTCAGTGTGTACTGTATGCAAAGGGAACTCAAAGTTTTTTTTTTACATTTTCTGACTGTATTATAGTTTTATTTTCTCTGCTCTACAAAAATAAAATAAAACAGCTACTTGTAGTTCTGCAAACATTTTAAATATGAAAGATAAAAAACATGTTTGTTTTTTCAGTAAACATGAAATACACTTTTTTTACCCATGTATAATTATGCCGTTTGTCCAACGCTTGTATCGAAAGTGTCTCACAGTCATGCGTGCTGTCAGACAAAGTAAGTCTTATCGTCCCATATCAATACTAAATACAGACACAAAGGTGAAATGTGAAGCAAGAAGTTTGATACTTAATCTTCCCAGATAAGATGGAATGAATCAAACCCCAGAATGACAATTCTGGATTTCCTGCTTCGACCGGTATTTATAGAAAACCTGGGAATTTGGGGATATTAACAGAATCTTCATGATTTATTATTATACATTTTTTTTCTACTTTATTTTATTTAGTAAATATTTTCTCAACACTGTTTCTTTAATTGCATTGTTGGTTAAGGGCTTGTAAGTAAGCATTTCACGGTAAGGTCTACATCTGCTGTATTCAGTGCATGTGACAAATAAAATTGGATTTGATATGAAATTAATGTATAGTTCTAGCTCTAGAAAACATTTTTGAAAGGTATTCGCACGAGAGAGCACTTCCTGGAGTTTAGTTAAGTGCTTGACGCAACGGGGACAGGCATGACAGAGTTGCTCATATCAAAACTGCAGAAACACGGCATCGCCATCATGGAGATGAGAGGGCAGGGGTATGACAACAGGCCTAATATGCGTGGGATGGACTCACAGTGTAACTCCTCAGCGCCACGAGATGGGAGAGCCAGGTGGAGGCTGTGAAACCTGTGCGTTACCAACTCGGAGAGATTCGCCACCGACACCAAGCTCACAGGCAGCTGTGGTGCTAAAACAAGGTTGGAGGCAAAAAGCATTGCTAAAACAAGGTTGGGGGCAAAACGCATTGCTAAAACAAGGTTGGAGGCAAACAGCATTGCCGCCAAGATGAACAACTTTGGCTTCATGTGTTCGAATGGTCATTTGGTATGACATCTTGTTCGAAGTGAACATCACCAGTAAGAGTTTGCAGGCTATGAGTTTTAACCTTTCACTAGCAGTGGCTCAATTGAACTCAACCAGGGAATTCATCCAAGACTACCACTCTGATGTAGCTTTCGCTGGTGCATTAGCAAGCGCAAAAGAGTTGGCAGAGGAGATGGGTATTGAGCCCTGTTTCCCAGTGCAGCTCACGGTCCGTCCTAGGAAGAAAAGGAGTCTGTTCGGCTATGAGGGAGAAGATGAGCCTGTGACAGACCCTCAGCAGAAATTCAAAGTACATTTCTTTAACTTGTTATGGATAGGGGGCAGTATTTTCACGGCCGGATAAAAATCGTACCCGATTTAACCTCTACTCAACAGCCAGTGTAATCCTGTGGCGCGTTATTCAAATACCTTAGAAATGCTATTACTTAAATTTCTCAAACATATGACTATTTTACACCATTTTAAAGACAAGACTCTCCTTTATCTAACCACAATGTCCGATTTCAAAAAGGCTTTACAACGAAAGCAAAACATTAGATTATGTCAGCAGAGTACCCAGCCAGAAATAATCAGACACCCATTTTTCAAGCTAGCATATAATGTCACATAAACCCAAACCACAGCTAAATGCAGCACTAACCTTTGATGATCTTCATCAGATGACACACCTAGGACATTATGTTATACAATACATGCATGTTTTGTTCAATCAAGTTCATATTTATATCAAAAACCAGCTTTTTACATTAGCATGTGACTAGCATTCCCACCGAACACTTCCGGTGAATTTACTAAATTACTCACGATAAACGTTCACAAAAAACATAACAATTATTTTAAGAATTATAGATACAGAACTCCTATATGCACTCGCTATGTCCGATTTTAAAATAGCTTTTCGGTGAAAGCACATTTTGCAATATTCTAAGTAGATAGCCCGGCATCACAGGGCTAGCTATTTAGACACCCACCAAGTTTAGCCCTCACCAAAGTCAGATTTACTATAAGAAAAATGTTATTACCTTTGCTGCTCTTCGTCAGAATGCACTCCCAGGACTTCTACTTCAATAACAAATGTTGGTTTGGTCCCAAATAATCCATAGTTATATCCAAATAGCGGCGTTTTGTTCGTGCGTTCAAGACACTATCCGAAGGGTAAAAAAGGGTGACACGCCCGACGCATTTCGTGACGCGCCCGATGCATTACTCCTGCCGAGAAACTAGAATATGCATATAATTAGTAGCTTTGGATAGAAAACACTCCAAAATTTCTAAAACTGTTTGAATGGTGTCTGTGAGTATAACAGAACTCAAATGGCAGGCCAAAACCTGAGAAGATTCTGTACAGGAAGTACCCTGTCTGACCATTTCTTGGCCTTCTTTGTCATCTCTATCCAAAACAGAGGATATCTGCTGTAACGTGACACTTTCTAAGGCTCCCATTGTTTTTCCTATGTATAGATACTCCAATCTCTGCTGTAGAGCTTTGCAGCTCCTTCAGGGTTATTTTTGGTCTCTTTGTTGCCTCTCTGATTAATGCCCTCCTTGTCTGGTCCATGAGTTTTGGTGGGTGGCCCTCTCTTGGTAGGTTTGTTGTGGTGCCATATTCTTTCCATTTTTTTTATAATTGATTTAATGCTCCGTGGGATGTTCAAAGTTTCAGATATTTTTTTTATAACCCAACCCTGATCTGTACTTCTCCACAACTTTGTCCCTGACTTGTTTGGAGAGCTCCTTGGTCTTCCTGGTGCCACTTGCTTGGTGGTGCTTAGTGGTGTTGCAGACTCTGGGGCCTTTCGGAACAGGTATATATGCAGTGGGGGAAAAAAGTATTTGATCCCCTGCTGATTTTGTATATTTGCCAACTTACAAAGAAATGATCAGTCTATAATTTTAATAGTAGGTTTATTTGAACAGTGAGAGACAGAATAACAACAAAAAAATCCAGAAAAACGCATGTCAAAAATGTTATAAAATGATTTGCATTTTAATGAGGGAAATAAGTATTTGACCCCTCTGCAAAACATGACTTAGTACTTGGTGGCAAGACCCTTGTTGGCAATCACAGAGGTCAGACATTTCTTGTAGTTGGCCACCAGGTTTGCACACATCTCAGGAGGGGTTTTGTCCCACTCCTCTTTGCAGATCTTCTCCAAGTCATTAGCCTCTATGGGCTAGGTGGGACGCTAGCGTCCCCCCCATGGTGCACTCCATCAACAGCAGGTGCATTTCAAGAGCGGCAAATTTGAATCCAAATAAATGTCAAAATTCAAATTTTTCAAACATACAACTATTTTACACCCTTTGAAAGATAAACATCTCCTTAATCTAACCACGTTTTCCGATTTCAAAAAGGTTTTACGGCGAAAGCATAAATTTAGAGTATGTTAGGACAGTACATTGACAAGAGTTGTGTGTAATGTTGTGCCAATTCAAAGACAGGCGTCACCAAAACCATAAAATCAGCTAAAATTATGCACTAACCTTTTACAATCTCCAACAGATGACACTCCTAGGACATTATGTTAGACAATGCATGCATTTTTAGTTCTATCAAGTTCATATTTATATCCAAAAACAGCGTTTTACTGTGGCGTTGATGTTCAGGAAATCGTTTCGTGCCTCCAATAACAGGCAGTCAAGTCAGCACCACAAATTAAATAATTAAAATTAGAAAACATTGGTAAAATATTATATTGTCATTTAAAGAATTATAGATTTACATCTCTTGAACGCAATCAACTTGCCAGATTTAAAAATAACCTTACTGGGAAATCACACTTTGCAATAATCTGAGCACTGCGCCCAGAAAAATACGCGTTGCGATACAGACTAACCGCCATGTTGGAGAGATCTAAAATCGAAAAAACTATGTAAATAATCCATTACCTTTGATTCTCTTCATCAGATGTCACTTCCAGGAATCCCAGGTCCATAACGAATGTAGTTTTGTTCAAAAAAGCTCATCATTTATGTCCAAAAATCTCTGTCTTGTTAGCACATGATCTAAGCCCGCCGGACTTCACTTCATGAACGAGGGGAAAAAATATATTTACGTTCGTTCAAACATGTCAAACGTTGTATAGCATAAATCATTAGGGCCTTTTTTAACCAGAACATGAATAATATTCAAGGCGGACGAATGCAAACTCTTTTAAAACGTATTGGAACGAGGGTACCCAACATGACCTCGCGCGCCAGGTGTCTAATGGGCCATCATCGTTCCATGGCTCTTGTTCGGTCAGATCTCCCTCCAGAAGACTCAAAACACTTTGTAAAGGCTGGTGACATCTAGTGGAAGCAATAGGAAGTGCCAAAACATTCCTCAGCCCCTGTGTTTTTCAATGGCATAGGTTTAAAGGTAATACAACACATCAGGTTTCCACTTCCTGTCAGAATCTGTCTCAGGGTTTTGCCTGCAAAATGAGTTCTGTTATACTCACAGACACCATTCAAACAGTTTTAGAAACTTTAGGGTGTTTTCTATCCATATATAATAAGTATATGCATATTCTAGTTACTGGGTAGGATTAGTAACCAGATTAAATCGGGTACATTTTTTTATCCAGCCGTGAAAATACTGCCCCCTAGCCCTAACAGGTTAAGGTTTCGAGGCTGACGTTTGGCAACTCGAACCTTCAGCTCCCTCCACAGATTTTCTATTGGATTAAAGTCTGGAGACTGGCTAGGCCACTCCAGGACCTTAATGTGCTTCTTCTTGAGCCACTCCTTTGTTGCCTTGGCTGTGTGTTTTGGGTCATTGTCATGCAGGAATACCCATCCACAACCCATTTTCAATGCCCTGGCTGAGGGAAGGAGGTTCTCACCCAAGATTTGACGGTCCATGGCCCCGTCCATCGTCCCTTTCATGCGGTGAAGTTGTCCTGTCCCCTAGGCAGAAAAACACTCCCAAAGCATAATGTTTCCACCTCCATGTTTGACAGTGGAGATGGTGTTCTTGGGGTCATAGGCAGCATTCCTACTCCTCCAAACACGGCGAGTTAAGTTGATGTCAAAGAGCTCCATTTTGGTCTCATCTGACCACAACACTTTCACCAGTTGTCCTCTGAGTCATTCAGATGTTCATTGGCAGACTTCAGACGGGCCTGTATATGTATTCTTGAGCAGGGGGACCTTGTGGGTGCACTGCAGGATTTCAGTGCTTCACTGCGTAGTGTGTTACCAATTGTTTTCTTGGTGACAATGGTCCCAGCTGCCTTGAGATCATTGACAAGATCCTCCCGTGTAGTTCTGGGCTGAATCCTCACCGTTCTCATGATCATTGCAACTCCACGAGGTGAGATCTTGCATGGATCATCAACTAGATTCAGCCGAGGGATATTGACAGTTCTTTTGTGTTTCTTCCATTTGCGTATAATCGCACCAAATGTTGTCACCTCTCACCAAGCTGCTTGGCGATGGTCTTGTAGCCCATTCCAGCCTTGTGTAGGTCTACAATCTTGTCCCTGACATCCTTGGAGAGCTCTTTGGTCTAGGCCATGGTGGAGAGTTTGGAATCTGATTAATTGATTGTTTCTGTGGACAGGTGTCTTTTTTACAGGTAACAAGCTGCGGTTAGAAGCACTCCCTTTAAGAGTGTGCTCCTAATCTCAGCTCGTTACCTGTATGAAAGACACCTGGGAGCCAGAAATCTTTCTGATTGAGAGGGGGTCAAATACTTATTTCCCTCATTAAAATGCAAATCAATTTATAACATTTTTGACATGCGTTTTTCTCAATATTTTTGTTGTTATTTTTGTTGTTTTGCAAGGCACTGTACATTTACATTTAAATAGCCTTTTAATGTGTTTCATCAATAAACGTTTCATAGAAAATTCCTGTAAGATATTCCAAACATGCATAAATTGTACCATACAGACATTTCTTCTGCTATGAATATATCGTAGAATTCCAGAAGTGGAAAACTTCAGAAGTGAACTGAATAGCTCTTCTTCAACAACAATTCAGATTGTTAAGAGAAAACAATAATAATTGTAATCTTTGACGGATGGAACTCTTCTCTCTACTGGAAAGTCTGTGTCTGTTACAATAACTTAATGCTGGTTCATATACAACAGACACCACATAGCACGGTCAAAACATATGGAAATTGAGGAGGTACTTCCAAACCTTATCCAAGGAGAATGCTCATCTTAGTTTTTTCCCTATTTAAAACATTTTCCATTTGGTGTTTCCTGAACTCTTGTACATCTGTGAATCACAAACAGGTGCAGCAAGCCATTACACCTATGCAAAAGATTGTGTTTGTCAGGACCTAATGGCAATACACAGTCTATGTGTCACGACAGTGACGGATGGTGGCGCCCCTCCTCGGCCGGGCGATGCTCGGCGGTCGTCGTCGCCGGCCTACTAGCTACCATCGATCCCTTTTTGTTTCACTTTCGTTTGGTTAGGTCTAGGTAGGCACGCACCTGTTTTGGGTTAGTCATTAGTAAGGGGGGGTTATTTAGGTTAGCGTAGGATGTATGTGGTTGTACGTGATTGTGTTGCTTCTCCGGGTTTTTTGTGCGAAAAGAACGTGTACTGAGTTTTCCTTCTGCCAGTGGTTTATTTTCTTTGTGTACACCATCGCAGAATATTCAAGGGCTGCGCCCCTATACTTTGGCGACCACATCCAGTTGCTTCAAATAAAGAAGTGTGGTCACGAACTCTCTGTCTCCTGCGCCTGACTCTACCTCTCCTGTTGTTCTTCGAGCCAGCTCGTGACAGAAATCACGTACCACAACTTAATGGAGTCAGCAGGAGCTTCAGCGCCAGCCATGTCCATGGAGGAAACCGTAGACCAACACTCCACCCTGCTCCACCGGCTGGGGAACGCCATGGATCAGGTGTTGGCGCACCTGGAGAGCTGGGACCGACGCGCTCTCGGCCCCCTGAACGCGGCAGGCCAACAGCCTGCGCCCCCACCAGCACCCACAGCACCCAGTACCAGTGGGGTGAAACTCGCTCCCCCAGGGAGTACGATGGAACGGCCGCTGGGTGTAAGGGCTTCTTACTCCAGTTGGAGTTATACCTGGCGACCGTTCGTCCCTCTCCCTCGGGGGAGGAGAGTGTCAGCGTCCTCATCTCCTGTCTCACGGGTAAGGCCCTGGAATGGGCAAACGCCATGTGGGACAGTCCGGACTCAGCCAGGGACAACTACCCAGAGTTCACCCGCCGCTTTCGGGCAGTATTCGATCATCCCCCGGAGGGGAGAGCGGCGGGTGAGCGGCTGTTTCACCTGAGGCAGGAGACGAGGAGCGCGCAGGATTTCGCTCTCGAGTTCCGGACCCTGGCCGCGGGAGCAGGGTGGAATGAGAGGGCCCTTATAGATCACTACCGTTGTAGTTTGAGGGAGGACGTCCGCCGGGAATTAGCCTGTCGGGACACGACCCACACACTGGACCAACTGGTGGATCTGTCCATCCGACTGGACAATCTGCTGGCCGCCCGCGGACGTCCGACCCGGGCCCTGCTCATTGCACCCTCCAGCCCTCCTGCTCCCACGCCTATGGAGATAGGGTGGGCAGCAGCCAGGAAGACTGGAGGGGGAGGTCGCTCCTGCACCTCATGTGGTCGCAGAGGGCACACTGTGGACCGGTGCTGGGGAGACTCCCCTAGGAGTCCAGAGGGCAGGCAGAGCGCTCCTTTGACACCTCAGGTGAGTCAGCACCAGCCTCACCCAGACCCCCCTGTCCGTCACATGTATGTGTCAGTGTCTTTTCCTGGTTTCTCCCCTCACTCCCGGTTTAAGGCGCTAGTCGATTCAGGCGCAGCAGGGAGTTTTATGGACCGTGGGGTCGCGGCTAAGTTAGGGATTCCCCGCCGGGACCAACCCTTCTCCGTGCACGCCCTAGACAGTCGACCACTAGGGTCAGGGCTGGTCAGGGAGGTCACTGTGCCTCTGGTCATGGTAATGCGGGGGGGTCATGAGGAGCAGATTAGTCTTTTCCTCATCGATTCCCCAGCGTTTCCAGTGGTTCTAGGGATTCCCTGGCTAGCCACTCACAACCCTAATATTTCGTGGGGACAGAGGGCTCTTAAGGGGTGGTCAAATGAGTGCTCGGGCAGGTGCATAGGAGTTTCCATCGGTGCGACTACGGTGGAGAGTCCAGACCAAGTCTCCACCGTGCACATTCCCTCAGAGTATGCCGATTTGGCTATCGCCTTCAGTAAAACGAAGGCGACCCAATTACCACCTCATCGACGAGGAGACTGTGCGATAAACCTCCAGGTGGGTGCTGCCCTTCCTCGTAGTCACGTTTATCCCCTGTCTCAGGAGGAAACAGCGGCTATGGAGACATACGTCACTGAGTCCTTGAGGCAGGGATACATTCGGCCATCTCACTCACCCGTCTCCTCGAGCTTCTTTTTCGTGAAGAAGAAGGAGGGAGGTTTGCGCCCGTGCATTGACTATAGAGGTCTAAATGCCATCACAGTGGGTTTCAGTTACCCACTACCTCTCATCGCCTCGGCGATGGAGTCATTTCACGGGGCGCGCTTCTTCACGAAATTGGATCTCAGGAGCGCATATAATCTGGTGCGTATCCGAGGAGGGGACGAGTGGAAAACTGCATTTAGTACCACATCTGGCCATTATGAGTACCTCGTCATGCCGTATGGGTTAAAGAATGCTCCCGCAGTCTTCCAATCTTTTGTGGACGAGATTCTCCGGGACCTGCTCGGTCAGGGTGTAGTGGTGTACATCGATGACATTCTGGTCTACTCCGCTACACGCACCGAGCATGTGTCTCTGGTGCGTAAAGTGCTTGGGCGACTGGTGGAGCATGACCTATACGTCAAGGCTGAGAAATGTGAGTTTTCCAAACCAGCCGTCTCTTTCTTGGGGTATCGCATTTCCTCATCAGGGGTAGTGATGGAATGTGACCGCATCTCAGCCGTGCGTAATTGGCCGACTCCCACCACGGTGAAGGAGGTGCAGTGGTTTTTGGGATTTGCCAATTACTACCGGAGGTTTATCCGGGGCTTTGGGCAGGTGGCAGCTCCCATTACCTCACTGTTGAAGGGGGGCCCGGTGCGGTTGCAGTGGTCCGCGGAGGCGGATAGGGCCTTTAGTCGTCTGAAGGTTTTGTTCACCGACGCTCCGGTGCTGGCGCACCCGGACCCCTCTTTGCCCTTCATAGTGGAGGTGGACGCGTCCGAGGCTGGGGTAGGAGCCGTGCTGTCCCAGTGCTCGGGCGCCCCCCCCAAGCTCCGCCCCTGCGCCTTCTTCTCTAGGAAGCTGAGTCCGGCGGAGCGTAACTATGATGTGGGGGACAGGGAGCTGTTGGCTGTGGTCAGAGCCCTGAAGGTGTGGAGACATTGGCTTGAGGGGGCGCGTCACCCTTTTCTCATCTGGACTGACCACCGCAATCTGGAGTACATCCGGGCGGCGAGGAGACTGAACCCGCGTCAAGCCAGGTGGGCGATGTTCTTTACGAGATTTCGGTTTAACATCTCGTATATCCCAGGTTCCCGGAACACTAAGGCCGACACACTGTCTCGTCTCCATGACGCCGAGGAACGGTCCACCGATCCCACGCCCATACTTCCAGCCTCCTGCCTGGTGGCACCGGTGGTGGTCTGGGAGGTGGACGCGGACATCGAGCGGGCGTTACGGAGGGAGCCTACTCCTCCGCAGTGTCCAGTGGGTCGTAAGTACGTTCCGCTCGGTGTTCGCGATCGGCTGATTCGGTGGGCTCACACGCTTCCCTCCTCGGGTCACCCAGGGGTTGAGCGGACAGTGCGTGGTCTTAGTGGGAGATACTGGTAGCCCACCTTGGTGAGGGACGTGAGGCACTATGTCTCCTCCTGTTCGGTGTGCGCTCAGAGTAAGGCTCCCAGGCACCTGCCTAGAGGGAAATTACAACCCCTCCCGGTTCCACAACGACCATGGTCCCACCTGGCGATGGATTTCTTGACCGATCTCCCGCCGTCTCACGGCAACACTACGATCCTGGTCGTTGTGGACCGGTTTTCTAAGTCCTGCCGTCTGCTTCCGTTACCCGGTCTTCCTACGGCCCTGCAGACCGCGGAAGCCTTATTCACCCACGTCTTCCGGCACTACGGGGTGCCCGAGGATATTGTCTCAGATCGAGGCCCCCAGTTCACGTCTCGAGTGTGGCGGGCATTTATGGAGCGACTGGGGGTTTCGGTCAGTCTGACCTCGGCGTTTCACCCCGAAAGTAATGGGCAGGTGGAAAAGGGTAAACCAGGAGGTGGGCAGGTTCCTGCGGTCCTACTGCCAGGACCGGCCAGGGGAGTGGGCAAGGTTCGTGCCATGGGCCGAAATGGCTCAGAACTCTTTGCGCCACTCCTCCACCAACATGTCACCATTCCAATGTGTGTTGGGTTATCAGCCGGTCCTGGGGCCATGGCATCAGAGCCAGACGGAGGCCCCTGCGGTGGAGGCATGGGTGCAGCGCTCAAGGGAGACCTGGAACGCTGTGCAGGATCCTGGAACGAGCCAGGGAGTGACAAAAAGCGAGTGCTGACCGGCACCGCAGCGAGGCCCCCGTGTTCACCCCAGGGGAGAGAGTCTGGCTCTCGACCCGGAACCTGCCCCTCCGCCTGCCCTGCCGGAAGCTGGGTCCGCGGTTTGTGGGCCATTTAAAGTCCTGAGGAGAATAAACGAGGTCTGTTACAGATTACAACTTCCTTCTTATTATCGTATTAACCCCTCGTTTCATGTGTCTCTCCTCAGGCCGGTGGTAGCTGGTCCGCTGCAGGAAAATGAGGTACGGGAGGTCCCTCCACCCCCCCTGGACATCGTGGGGCCCCCGGCGTACACAGTCCGGTCCATCTTGGACTCCAGACGCCGGGCGAGGGTCCTGCAGTACCTCGTGGACTGGGAGGGGTACGGCCCGGAGGAGAGGTGCTGGGTACCGGTGGAGGACATACTGGACCCAGCGCTCATCCGGGAGTTCCACAGCCTCCATCCGGATCGCCCTGTGCCTCGCCCTCCGGGGCGTCTTCGAGGCCAGCGTCGGCGCGCTGCGGGAGCCGCGCGTCAGGGGGGGAGTACTGTCACGACAGTGACGGATGGTGGCGCCCCTCCTCGGCCGGGCGGAGCTCGGCGGTCGTCGTCGCCGGCCTACTAGCTACCATCGATCCCTTTTTGTTTCACTTTCGTTTGGTTAGGTCTAGGTAGGCACGCACCTGTTTTGGGTTAGTCATTAGTAAGGGGGGGTTATTTAGGTTAGCGTAGGATGTATGTGGTTTTACGTGATTGTGTTGCTTGTCCGGGTTTTTTGTGCAAAAAGAACGTGTACTGAGTTTTCCTTCTGCCAGTGGTTTATTTTCTTTGTGTACACCATCGCAGAATATTCAAGGGCTGCACCCCTATACTTTGGCGACCACATCCAGTTGCTTCAAATAAAGAAGTGTGGTCACGAACTCTCTGTCTCCTGCGCCTGACTTTACCTCTCCTGTTGTTCTTCGAGCCAGCTCGTGACACTATGATTGATTGAAAAGGTTTTGTAAGTGACTGCATCTAGGGACAGGAGACTTACTAGCCATGTGACGTGGCAGTTAAAAACAAAACAAAAACAGATATAGTTTATGAGCTGTATATTCGACAAGGACGACCAAAAATGTAGGATTAACAATAGGGATCAAAATGTGTTAAATTTAGGGCTAAGGTTAATGGTTAAGGTTAAGCGTAGGGGGATGGGTGTAGCATAAGGGATTAGCTTTAGGGCTAAAGTTAGGTTTGGGTTTATGGTTAGCGTAAGGGTTAAGGTGTCACGTCCTGACCAGTAGAGGGTGTAGTTGGGTCAGGATTTAGCAGAAGGGAGTGTGTGTTTTTTTATTGTTTCATTGATTTTGGCCGTGTGACTTCCAATCAGGCACAGCTGTAGAGGGTTGTGGTTGATTGGGAGTCACACATAAGTTGCCTACGTTTCCTTTGTGTTTCGTGGGTAATTGTTCTTGTCATGGTGGTTGCACCTGACAGGACTGTGTTGGCTGTCAGTTTTGTTGTTTTGTAAATTGCATAGTGTTCGTTTAATTAAATATGACGAACCCTAACTCCGCCGCATTTTGGTCCACTTCTTCCTCAGACAGCCGTTACATAAGGTTAGGTTTAGGAGGATTTGTGTAACGTAAGGGGTTAACTTTAGGGCTAAGTTTGGGTTTAGGTTTGTGTTAAAGTTTAGCTTAAAGGTTCGTGTTTGGAAAAGCATGGTTAGTGGAACCCCCATTCGGAACCACACACAATCTGCCAGTATATGAACTACCTATAGTTTAGTTATCTCTTCATTCCACATACTGTTTTAAATGGGTACACATCCTGTTGTTCTGAATCTTGGGCGCTTAATGGGATAGTGCAAGATTCTGGACATTCTGGCCATATTTATCCACAGAGGATGCAGAGACATTAAAATGGTGTCTCTGGGAAGGTAGAAAAATGGCTTATGTGCCAAAATCTCGCACTATCCCTTTAAATATACATTAATATATACAAAGGAGTGCCCCATAGAAATAGAATAGCTAGATTCAAGTGAATGTTGTGAGATGGGTGGGCCGGCGGCCATCTTGAGTGTACCCAATTATATTTCTATTGTTATGCCACTTCTCCCTCTCTGGCCCCTGAGGCAGAAGGAAAGATTCCTACTCCTGCGGAGGTAGAAGAAGGGCTGCACCAACCCACAGAACACCAGGAGGAACATGTTGATGGCATTGAGCAAGCAGGACACTTCAGCTGTGATGCAGTCTTACAGCAGATAAATGACCGCTGTCGGACGGTTGATAATCGACATCACCGCCAGGGTGACCGAGATTCCCATGATGAACGCTGTCTTCTTAATGGCATTCATCTCTTTTTTCTCACTCTCCCCTCTTTCTCTTTTCTCCATCTCTCCCTGCCCCGGTGGGGTGCCCTTCAGGACATGGAGGATGGAGAGGCTGCAAAATAGATCGACCAATTGGAAGAGCAGGATATAGGTGATGAAGCAATGGACGGGGAACTGAGGTGCATAGAGGGAAACAACCATCCCTGTGAACGTCAGCATGACCCCCCTGGCCCTGGCAGCACACTCCACCCAGTACCTTAAGGGTTTGTACTTCACATAGACCACAGGGTGGACCACCGCTAGGTAGCGCTCTATGCAGATGCTGCATTGGAACACAGGACGGCTGAAGAGGAGAAGAGAGACAGGGTAGGTAATTACCTGGAAGTGTATTTCCTTTTACCAGGTCATTTATGGTTTCTATGCCTTTAGTTTTCCATGTGGACCAATTTATCTGTGACTTCTGAAAAGCTATCCAAGGATTGTTCCATAAGATTGTGTTTTTAGGGACTGATATTGGTTCTTGTAGAATATGCTTCATATTCCAGGTGGATCATCAACTAGATTCAGCCACAGGATGATTTTTTCTTGTGCAGATGGTTGGGAGGCCAGACCAAGTAGGGTCAGCAGGTAGCCTAGCGGTTATGAGTATTGGGCCAGTAACCAAAAGGAGCTGATTTCCTTTTATTTTTACAGTGTATTATGTCCAACAATGAAAAAATGATAATAATCAGAAAACTTAAGGGGCCAAATAAAACCACCAATAGGGCCAAATTTGTCCGGCAGGCCACCAGTTGGTGAAAACTATTCCATATTCCCTATTTAGAGTGCTTCTTTTCACCAGAGTCATATACACTGAGTTCACAAAACATTATGATCATGTTCTCTTTCCATGACATAGACTGACCAAGTGAATCCAGGTATGAATCCAGGTAAGCTATGATCCCTTATTTATGACATTTCAATCAGTGTAGATGAAGGGGAAGAGACAGGTTAAAAAAGATTTTGAAGCCTTGAGACAATTGAGACACAAATAGAGTATGTCTGCCATTCAGAGGGTGAATGGGCAAGGACAACGATTTAAGTGCCCTTGAATAGGGTATGGTAGTAAGAGCCAGGTGCACCGGTTTCTGTCAAGAACTGCAATGCTGCTGGGCTTTTTCACGCACAACAGTTTCCTGTGTGTATCAAGAATGGTCCACCACCCAAATGACATCCAGCCAACTTGTCACAACTGTGGAAAGGTTTGGAGTCAACAATGGGCTAACATCCCTGTGGAACGCTTTTGAGACCTTGTGGAGTCCATGCCCCGATTAATTGAAGCTGTTGTGATGGCAAACGCAGTATTAGGAAGGTCTTCTTAATGTTTGTAAAGTCAGTGTATAGGGTGCCATTTGGGATGCAGACCAGAGCCCCGACAAAAGGATGGTCTGTCCTTTGCCTGCCCCCCTGTCTGCCCCCTGCCTATCTCCTTGCCTGTCACCCTGTCTGCCCCCTGCCTATCTCCTTGCCTGTCACCCTGTCTGCCCCCTGCCTATCTCCTTGCCTGTCACCCTGCCTGTCCCACTGCCTGCACATCTGTGTGATGTATCAGATTGCCTTTGACCTGACATTCAAACAGTGGTGTGTATTCATGGATGCCAAGAGAAGCCAGGCTTCCCCAAAAGACTAACCAATAAAAATAAAAATATTATGAAATGTATATTTCGTTCTCTTCTGTGTTTCATAATTTTCCTTCAATTCGCAAGAGGCTGAATGCATCTCACCGGAAAAGAATCCGTGCGTGTGAAACAGCACACCTGACTCTGTATCTGTAGACCATCTCGGCTAAGTTGCAGCCCGCAGCATTGAATGCATGGGAAGCCAGCGAGCATTTGGCCTCCCTTGATAAAAACAAATGGTTAAATAATAGCCAATCAGCATTAAGCTAAACTAAATGAGCTCAACTGTGAATGGTCCTGGCTCATCAAAAAAGTGTCAAGGGAAGCCAGTTTGGATTTGGCTTCAAACCAATCACATCTCATCTCGAGCAAAAAGTCAAATAACAGAAACATCTTGAATTATTGTGTTAAATTGTTGTCCTCCATTGGCTAGCTAGCTAAAATTGGCCCATTCATAAATTAGCAATGGATATAGCGATTTGGACTTTTTGGTTTTATTTAATTCTCCGTACTGGCCAATGATCAAAACGGTATTTCTGATCCAACCACAAATTCAAACTTTGTGCCCCTGGCCTGAGAGGATGGAAGTTCAATATGTAATGTAGCTAGATGAAGTAGTCTTATGTTGAAAAGCTGGGTCATCGTTTCCCATGAAAGGAAGTTAGGCTAAAGGGCAAGCATTATAGCCAGGTAGCCTAGGACAACAAAAACTAAAAGTGTACTGTATGACGGAGTCATAGACCATTTCTTCAACATGAATGAGAGGAGGATGGCATTGGTGTTTCCCTACAAATAGAGTGAGTCAACATGTTTTTTCTACTTGCATGAACACACACACACACACACACACACACACACACACACACACACACACACACACACACACACACACACACACACACACACACACACACACACACACACACACACACACACACACACAAATCAGAACCATGGAGAGCCACATCATATTTAGCTTACGCTGATTGGACTAAATTGTTTTTAGTATCGTTTAGTTATCACTGTATTAGGCTAAGCAGAGGTGATTTAATGATGTTGAAATGTTGAAGTTGAAATGGTGCTGGAATAGTGGAAGCAGCTCCTGTTTTCTTTGTGACTTGTGGTAGCTCTACGTGGTTCTAAATCAATAGTTGTTTTGTTGTTTAGTAGTCCGAAAAATGTTGGAAACAAACTTGCTTGACCATGCTGTAGATCATGTACATGTAACTGTTTGTTACATGCAATATGCTTTGTGGACTTCACCGGACAGTTGTTGCTCTCCGGTTTTGTGATTAATCAAAGGTGTGGTTGAATGTATTCTGCCACTGTGTCTTCTTATTGTCTCGGCCTTAGGCCTATATATCACAGCCTCAAAGCATATGAACTAACATGTTATAGAGCAAACAACACAATTATAAGAAAACATAGGTTGTAATATGTATTTTTTTCTGGCTTGGCTTCCCCAGTGATTTTATCCACTCACCTCTACTGCATGTAAATAACCTGTTTACACTCTGACTGCACCCAAACCCATCTAAGAAACCCAAATGTGTATGCACATTTCTTTTACGTTTTCTGACTGTATCACTGGCTGATTTCCTCTGCTCTACATAAAGAAAAAACAGCTACACGAGTAGTTCTGCACACATATTTATTAAATGTGAAGGATAAAAAATATAATAAAGATGTAGTGAACACGAAAACAAGTTTCAACCAAACAACGTAAGTCTTATCATTCCATCTCACTAACAAATAGCTTTCATACATAAAGGTGCATTGTGAAGCAAGAAGATTGATAGGTAATCTTCCTCCCAATTCCCACCTGGGAATTTAAGGGAAATTACCGTACTTTTGCAACCCTTATCAAAACACAAACATATTTTTGTCAGAGCATCAACAACTATCAACCTCTTTACAGGCTATCAATTAACAGGTGGAAACAAACAGGTTACAATTGACCATCTGTATAAGGTGAAACTTTGAGTATCAACTCTCTTAAAGACTTCTGATACAGGGCAGTTTCCCAGCCCTGTGGAGGTAGAGGAGGGGCTGCACAATTCCACAGACCACACCGATGAAGACACAAACATATATGGCTGAAAGGAACTCTACTATTCCAATGAAAGGTAAAATCATTACCCATGGGAGGTAGTTCACCATCATAGCCACCATGACAATCAAAATGATCTTAAATGCCCTCATCTTCATGTTATTTGTCCCCTCCCTCTCCCCTTCCCCTGGCCCTGGATGTTTCAGAGCCCTGAGAACTGAGAGGCAGCAGAATAACATGAATGAAATGAAGAACAAAATTTCACTCAGACACAGATAATATACAACATTTAGGCTCTGTACCAGCATAAAAGTAAGACAGAACCCGATCACAACCAACCAGACTAACCCAGAACACACCACCTTGTATCTGAGGAGTTTGTACTTCAGGAAGACCACAGGGTGGACCACCGCCAGGTAGCGTTCAAAACATATACAGCACTGGAACAGGGTCCGACCAATGATGAGAAAACCACCACAGAATGATACTAGAGCTAGGAGAGGGAGAATAGGGAGGTGTATGTAGACAAAGAAGAAGACAGAACACAGGCAGAAGAGGATCTCAGATACGGCCAGGTTGAGTGCGAAGAACTCTGAGGCCATCGTTTCTCCCGCTCCGGTCACTATCAGCCACAGGACGTAGACATTGGTGGGGAGACTGAGGATGAGATTGACTGCATAGCAGGCAGTGCCAATAGAGGAATTGATTTCCGCATTGCCAGAGAGGACAGAGGAATGGTTGGAAGAGTTCATATTTTTATTTTTACCAAGATCAGTTTGGAAGTACTAGCTTTGATGTCCCAAGGATCACTGTGAGAGAGAGAGAGAGAGAGAGAGAGAGAGAGAGACTCATCCACTCAAAACTTATACAAAATATGTCTTTTAAATACCAATTGAAAATACTAATTCCTGTAAGATATTCTTAACAAACATGCCTAAACTATACCAAATGTCTCAGAATTCCAGATATTGTACGGAAAACAAAGGGGAAAACCTCAGAAGTGAACTGGATACTTCTTCTACAGCAACAATACTGATGTTAAAGAGGAAAAATAACAATTTCAAACCTCGACTGATGGAGCTCTTCTCTCTCCTGGAAACTGTGTCCATCAAGAACTGAATGCTGGTTCATACACAACACAACAGGGGCAAAACGGATGGAAATGGAGGATGTGCTTCCTACCCTTATCCAATGGGAATGCTCATCTTTGTTGTTTAACCCCATTCAAAACAATTTCCATTTGGTGTGACCTGAACACAAGTCAAGTCTATTGGTCCCAGTTTGTACACCTGTTGAGTCACAAACAGGTGCAGCAGGTCATTACACCTATGCAAATAATTGTGTTTGACAGGACCTAATGATACACAGTCTATGATTGATTGAGGAGGTTTAGGTTCAGACAGCAGTCATTTGCTGACATGGCTACACTCGTTGTCATAATAATGACTGGTGTGTGCACAGTGGTGTAGGCTGATTGGTGCTTGTGCTTCCTATATCTCAGAAGTTATGTAATAAACTAAGGTGACAATAATGCCTTCCATGGATTTTTCCCAGTTGCTTTGAATGTACAAACTCATACTTTAAGAACCCTTTTAAATTATCAAAGGAAAAGATGATCCAACCAAAGATGATCCAAAGCCACTATTGGTCTATTTATTCCCTTACCTCCTTACTTGATTTGCACACACTGTATACATATTTTTTTTGACGCACTGCTTTGCTTTATCTGGGCCAGGTCGCAGTTGTAAATGAGAACTTGTTCTCAACTGGCCTACCTGGTTAAATAAAGGTGAAATAAAAAACGTACAATTAAAAACTTACAAATGAAAAGATTTGGCTAGCCACAACAGTCAACTTTCTAGCACATTCACTAATTTGTTTGTAAACAATTAACAAGCCAGTTAGATACCACTGTTCTTGTCAAAGCTGTCAACAGAGTAGCTAGCAAGCAACTAGATATGCCAAATAACAGTAAAAAGTGTTACTTAAGGGCAACAAAATCTGATTTGACTGCAACACAAGTCAGAAGGCCAGGAATCAGATTTGTATCTGATTTCAAACCACCTAAGAAGGTCGTTTGAAATGTGGCTTGAAATATCTGATTACATGTTCATTTTGGCTGTTCAGACTGCAGTACAAAGATCAGATTTGAGTCACTTCAAAATGCCAATGTAAACAAGGCTTAAGTGCAGCGTCTATAGAGGGCTTGCAGTTGTGTCACAATTCACAGAGCAAACACACCAAACTTTGGGAAGATTTCCCATTATTTAGTTTTTCTAAGAACCCAGAAAGATGAGGCAGTGGGAAAACCTTTTCAAGTAAGTAAATATACTTTGAAAATGATAACCTATGTAGCTATTATTAGCTAGCTTGCTTGCTACATTAACTTTTTGTGAAGGCTAACTCAAATGAGCTGGGAGATGCCACAGTAATAATGAAGATGGTTTGCGTAATACTACAACAACAACTACATTGTCTAAACTAAATGTGTTTCAAATGTAAAATACATTAAAAAAAAGAGTTGGGCTACAAGCAATGCATTGTATTCAGTGGGTCAAGACAAAGCAGAGATGACACAAAGTACTTTTCATTCATTTCACCCATAAAACAAAATAGACTATTATTAAATGACAGTAAGTTTACAATATAAACAATAGTATTTTCCATGCTGCTGAACAAAAATATGCACGCAACATGTAAAGTGTTGGTGCCGTGTCTCATGAGCTGAAATGAAACATCCCTTAAATTTTCCAGAAACACAAAAAGCGTTTTCTCTCAAATTTGTGCGCAAATGTGTTTATATCCCTGTTAGTGAGCATTATCTATTTGCCAAGATAATCCATCTACCTGACAGGTGTGGCATATCAAGAAGCTGATGAAACAGCATGATCATTACACAGGTGAACCTTGTACTGGGGACAATAAAAGGCCATTATAAAATGTGCAGTTTTGTCACGCAACACAATGCCACAGATGTCTCAAGTTTTGAGGGAGCTTGAAATCAATCCAGAGAATTGAATGTTAATTTATCTACTGTAAGCCGCCTGCAAAGTTGTTTTAGAGAATTTGGCAGTACGTCCAACCGGCCTCACAACCGCAGACCACGTGTATGGAGTTGTGTGGGCGAGCGGTTTGCTGATGTCAACGTTGTGAACAGAGTGACCCATGGTGACGGTGGGGATATGGTATGGGCAGGCATAAACTACGGACAATGAACACAATTGCATTTTATCGATGGCCATTTGAATGCACAGATACAGTGACAAGATGCTGAGGCTCAATGTAGTGCCATTCATCCGCTGCAATCACCTCATGTTTCAGCATGATAATGCACGGCCAAATGTCACAAGGATCTGTACACAAATCCTGGAAGCTGAAAATGTAAAATCTTTAAAATTGTTGCTTATTTTTGTTCAGTATATTTTTAAAGGGGGCATTTTTTTTGTTATGACAAGATGAAGGTGCTCTCTATTGAAATGGCACAACAGAATCATTCAGATGGACCAAACCATCTTGTATAACTGAGGGGTGTCTCCTTTCAAATCTGGAACAAGACAAAGTAGTAGAAGTAGAAACTGATGTTGCTGCAGCATTGCTCATCTTCACAGTGGGAACACAGTCATTATTTGTGTCTTGATGGAGGTCAGCTGGCAAACCTACAGTACATAAACAAATGAAAAGCACACCTGATGTTAGAATATCACTGCTTCAGGTCACCTACACTGTCAAGCCTCTTAATTATTGGGCTGGAACAACCAATAGTCAACACAGCAGGTTGCCCCATCCCATTGAGGCCTTTGTCCTATGCTATAATGTCAATACATTGTCATAAACACAGTTGTCAACAAATTATCATTGGGTCAGTGCCACTGTTTTTTTGTGTGACAATAATTACCTCCTCCAGGCTATATGGACATCATAATGTACAATTTGTGTCTTCCCTTTTCATGGTCATGGCTAGAAGGGATTCAACTTTTGTCAAATGACTGTTATATTTGACTTTTCATAGCAGGTTGAGAATTAGGTTAAGGTTATGAAAAGGGTTTGGGGGGCTTAGCTATAATACAAAGAAATACTTTTGATAACATGGTTGCATTCAAGACAAGGTTGTTTTTATTGCTCTATTGTCAGTCAGCAGAGTAGGCCTAGGCTACAATCTTAATAAAACATTCTGTTAAGACATCAACATTGAATGAATACAATTTGACTTGTCACATGCGCCGAATACAACAGGTGTAGACCTTACCGTGAAATGCTTACTTACAAACCCTTAATCAACAATGCAGTTCAATAAATAAATATTTTATTAAATAAACTAAAGTAAAAAAAAGAAATCTAATCAATCTGTAACTGTACTGCAACACAAGAAATGTACATAACAATAACGAGGCTATATACAGGGGGGTACCGGTACCTCGTCAATGTGCAGCGGTATAGGTTAATCAAAGTCATTTGTAAACAGACTGCATAGACAAACAGCGAGTAGCAGCATAAAAACAAAAGGTGGGGGGGGTTCAATGTAAATAGTCCAGGTGGCCATTTGATTAGTTTAGTTGTTCAGCAATCTTATGGCTTGGGGGTAGAAGCTGTTAAGGAGCCTTTTAGTCCTATACCTGGTGCTCCGGTACAGCTTGCCATGCGGTAGCAGAGAAGTCTGGCGAGAGAGAACTGGAGTCTTTGACAATTTTTTGTGCCTTCCTCTGACATCACATAGTATATAGGTCCTGGATGGCAGGAAACTTGGTCCCAGTGATGTACTGGTCTGTTTGATCACTATCAGACAATGCAACCTGTCAGGATGTTCTCGATGGTGCAGCTGTAGAACTTTTTGTGGCTCTGGGGACCCATGCATAATCTTTTCAGTCCCCTGAGAGGGAAGAGGTGTTGCCGTGCCCTCTTCACAAATGTCTTGGTGTGTATGGACCACGATAGTTTGTTGGTGATGTGGACACCAAGGAACTTGAAACTCTCAACCCGCTCCACTTCAGACCCGTCAATGTTAATTAGGGCCTGTTCGTCCCTCCTTTTCTTATAGTCCACTATCAGCTCCTTGGTCTTGCTCACACAGAGATTGTCCTGGCACCACTGCCAGTTCTGACCTCCTCCCTATTGGCTGTCACATCGTTGTCAGTGATCAGATAAATACAAAACATGTATTGTTTGTTTTAATGCATTTATATTGACAGAAATCAACTGCTGCAGTGAAGCAGTCACTGGAATGTATAGATTTGAAATAGCTACTGTATATAAAAGAGCACGATAACATAACTAAAGCCAAGTCTAATATATTTCCATGTTAACAGGAGGTTAGCTGTTTTAGCACAGTGGTTAGCTGTGCTATTGCTGGGAGAAGCTAATGGTCCATGCATGAGTTGAACATGGAAATCAGTACATTTCTCTTGGTGCGTATGGAGGCCTTGGGGAAACCACACTGCTGAACTAGCAGTATTCAAATCAGGATGCTGCATAAGTAGATAGACAGGTTTGCTCGGGGGGGGGGGGGGTGAATGAAGTTGTATTGAATAAGGGTAAAAGATTACTCTGGTAAACATATGTCTTCAAAGGATGGTTTCAATTACAAAACAGACAGCGATTGAATAAAACACTTTATTTTCATTGTACACTGGTTTCTACTTTCATTTCTCTCTATTGAATCACTTCTCTTATATCATGGGAAAAGAACTAACAAAATGAAACAGTTATAGTTGTGTGAGTGTGAGAGGGAGAGATTGGACCCATGGTGAAGAAAAACAAAAACAAGAAGTGGGAAAAGAGTTAAGACATGAATGAAGTCAGTCAGTGGTTGGGTCACATCCAGTCAATATTTAACTCTTCATCTCATCATGGAGAGTCAGTCTTCACTCTCCACTTCTCCAGGGATTTCTGTAGAAGAATAAAAAGACAATCATGAGTATCTTTGTTACTAGATAATGTGGATTCATATGCGGAACATAAGGGTTCCACGAGAGAGAGCCACTGCTGCCAAACTTAACTTCTCTAGGGTAGGGGGCAGTATTTTGACGTCCGGATGAAAGGCGTGCCCAAATTAAACTGCTCAGGCTCAGAAGGTAGGATATGCATATTATTAGTAGATTTGGATAGAAAACACTGAAGTTTCTAAAACTGTTTGAATGATGTCTGTGAGTATAACAGAACTCATATGGCAGGCAAAAACCTGAGAAAAATCCAACCAGGAAGTGGGAAATCTGAGGTTTGTAGTTTTTTTCAAATCATTGCCTATACAGTGACTTAGGGTTCATTTTGCACTTCCTAAGGCTTCCACAAGATGTCAACAGTCTGTAGAACGTTGTTTCATGCTTCTACTGTGAATTTGAAGCGAACAAGAGGGCCTGGAGTCAGATGAGTGAGGAAATGACATGAGCTCAGAGGCACGCGCTCACGTGAGTGTGAGCTGTGTTCCTTTTCTGAAGACATTGGAATTGTCCGGTTGGAATATTTATGTTAAAAACATCCTAAAGATTGATGCTATACATCGTTTGACATATTTCTACGAACGTAAATATAACTTTTTTTTGACTTTTCGTTGTGACATTTGCGCGCGCTTCCTGCATTTGGAGTAGTGGACTGAACGCGCGAACAAAATGAGGTATTTGGACATAAATGATGGACTTTATCGAACAAAACAAACATCTGTGGACCTGGGATTCCTGGGAGTGCATTCTGATGAAGATCATCAAAGGTAAGTGAATACTTATAATATTATATCTGAGTTTTGTTGACTCCACAAAATGGCGGGTTTGGTTTCGTGTCTGAACGCTGTACTCAGATTATTGCAAAGTGTGCTTTCGCTGTAAAGTTTTTTTTAAATCTGACACAGCGGTTGCATTAAGGAGAGGTGTATCTATAATTCTTTGAATAACAGTTTAATATTTTATCAACGTTTATGATGAGTATTTCTGTAAATTGATGTGCTCATTCACCAGAAGTTTTGGGAGGCAAAACATGTAAAATTGTTTTTTTGGATATAAATATGAACTTTATCGAGCAAAACATACATGTATTGTGCAACATGAAGTCCTATGAGTGCCATCTGATGAAGATCATCAAAGGTTAGTGATTCATTTTAGCTGTATTTCTGTTTTTTGTGACACTTCATGCTTGGAAAATGGCTGTGTGGTTTTTCTTGTTAGGTGCTGTCCTAACAATCTAATGTTATGCTTTCGCCGTAAAGCCTTTTTGAAAATCGGACAACGTAGTTGGATTAACGAGAAGTGTATCTTTAAAATGGGATATAGAGAAATTTGAATTATGAGATTTTTGTTGTTTTGAATTTGGCGCCCTGCTATTTCACTGGCTGTTGGCAGTGTGTCCCGCAGGTGGGACGCTAGCATCCCACATACCCTAGTGAGGTTAAGCCTGTCTGGGGATGGTTTCCATGACAGTACACATTCCTTCATCTCCTTCCCCACTCCTGAGTATCAATGTATTAATAATCAAACACGTAACACCTGGACAATAAAGCAAAAAAAAAAAAGTACATAAAAAGTTCAATTCCGGAAGCAAAATGAAATTCTAAATTTGTTTTGCCAACTGAATTTACTCAATGGAATTGACCCCATCCCTGATTGTCAAAATGTTCTTTCTGATTGGAGGTTGACTTCAGTGTTGAGGCTGATTGGTTGTTTTGGGTTCTCACCTCAAGGTTTTGATGGTGTTTGAGGGTCTTGCAGTGGTTCTTCTCGGCCTCGTCAGTTCCGCTGTAGAACTTAGAACACACCTTGCAGAAGAAGCCTGACTTGGGGACCAGAAACTCCATTCCTGATAGTGACCAAACAGACCAGAAACAAAACAAGATTTAAAAATGACGTGATTATACTATGGGGCCTACGTAAAACACACACACACACACACACACGATAATAGAGAAGCTTGAGTAGTTTATCATTAGAACTACACTAATCAATTTCAACAATTAGTTAACTGTCAAAAGCAGCATCATTTGAGTCTCACCGACAGGTCTGTCAGGGTTGAAAGGAGGGATGCTGTAGTCCTTATAAAAGAGGGGTTCCATCTTCATCTTCCGCCTCACTGTCTCCTCCTCTCTGTCCTCCTGAGATGTCCTCCTTCGCTTAGACTCCACTGAGAGATGAAAGAGAAGATGGAGGAAGGAACACGGTCATCACTGAGACTTTAGCATTGTTTGTTTTAACTGTTCTGTTTGTTGGTGTTTGTGTGATTGGTGTGTGTGGGTTTTCCTAGACCTGATAAGTCACCAGAATGTCCTTACAAGGAAGGAAAACAATTACATTTCTTTTGAAAAGTCTTTAAAACATGCATCACAAAAATAAAAATAAAAAAAAATCACTGACACCTTAAAAACAATCCAACTAATATGGTTTCAGGCTGTCAACCAACTATATTTTTCTACAACGTCGCAAAGAACCCAGCTTTTTATGCCATCATGCCATGATGCCATGACGAGGAGTGGCATAACAACGCAAAAACAGACTGGTAACCAGGTTAAAATGCACTTGCTACCACCATTGATTTGGCTGAGTTCACCTCTTTTATCATCTAGCCGTATAGTGGTTACCATAGCTACCATTGATCTACATACTAGGAGTGTAACGGTTCACCAAACCCACGGTTAGGTACGTATTGCAGTGTTGGGGGGGGGGGGGGGGGGGTCACGGTTCAGTTTCAGTACAGCAGGAAAATTAATTAATAAAAATAGTGTTGGTATTCCAGATTCCATATCTGCCAGAATGCCAGAGAAGCCAGTGTTGAGGATATATTTACACGGGTGTTGTTAGGCCCGTGTCAAGCACCAGCTTTGAGGGTATTATAACCTTTATAAAACGGGTTACCAACATATTCAAATAATGATTTACATATTTTCATTAATGTTATTTTGATGAATTTATTCTTACTAATTTTCATTCTTCCACAAGATGTAGTCCCGACACAAATCTAGGGTTGCTACCAAAGCCGGCTGGTCGTTCGTTCTATTGGTTCGGTTCCAGAGAAGTGACCCAGTCGTTCAGTCGTTTTGTTCTGTATCTATGGACACAATCCAGTTGTTCGCTCTAAATGTTCCATTGCCATACCTGCTGGCAACGTTCTTAGCCGTAGTTGGCTAGCTAGCAAGCAAGGGATAACGTACAGCCACGTCAAAAAGTGCAACCAGAAAAACAGCTGCAGTAAGTAGCCGCATTTGAATAAACTGATTTCTAGTGACATTTATTTAGATGCATTGATAACAATGAGCTAATGAGGTGCAATTTCGCCTGGCATCGAAAATATGTTCACTCTTCAGGACACACTTGTTCAGGGAAGCTAGCTAACAATCACTTCAAACTGAAGCTGGAAAGATTGCAAACTAGCTGCATTTTGTTTCATTTGACCTTTTCCTCAATTACATTTCTGTATATTAAAACTCAGCAAAAAAATAAACGTCCTCTCGCTGTCAACTGCATTTATTTTCAGCAAACTTAACATGTGTATGAACATAAGACTAAACAACAGACAAACTGAACAAGTTCCACAGACATGTGACTAACAAATGGAAGTGTCCCTGAACAAAGGGGGGGGGGGGGTCAAAATCAAAAACTCAGTAAGTATCTGGCGTGGCCACCAGCTGCATTAAGTACTGCAGTGCATCTCCTCCTCATGGACTGAACCAGATTTGCCAGTTCTTGCTGTTAGATGTTTCTCCACTCTTCCACCAAGGCACTTGCAAGTTCCCGGAAATTCTGGGGGGGATAATTCTAGACCTCACACTCCGATCCAACAGGTCCCAGACATGCTCAAATGGGATTGAGATCCAGGCACTTCGCTGGCCATGGCAGAACACTGATATTCCTGTTTTGCAGGAAGTCACACACAGAACGAGCAGTATGGCTGGTGGCATTGTCATTCTGGAGGGTCATGTCAGGATGAGCCTGCAGTAAGGGTACCACATGAGGGAGGAGGTCTTCCCTGTAACGCACAGTGTTGAGATTGCCTGCAATGACAACAAGCTCAGTCCGAGAATGCTGTGACACACCGCCCCAGACCATGACGGACCCTCCACCTCCAAATCGATCCTGCTCCAGAGTACAGGCCTCGGTGTAACGCTCATTCCTTCGACGATAAACGCAAATCCGACCATCACCCCTGGTCAGACAAAACCGCAACTCGTCAATAAAGAACACTTTTTGTCAGTCCTGTCTGGTCCAGCGACGATGGATTTGTGCCCATAGGCAACATTGTTGCCGTTGATGTCTGGTGAGGACCTGCCTTACAACAGGCCTACAAGCCCTCAGTCCAGTCTCTCTTATCAAATTGTGAACAGTCTAAATACCGATAGAGGGATTGTGCGTTCCTGGTGTAACTCGGGCAGTTGTTGTTGCCATCCTGTACCTGTCCCACCGGTGTGATGCATTTTTTTGTTTGTTTCTCTTTTGCACATCTATCACGGCAGTGTTAATTTGCTAAATTGTAATTACTTCGCTACTATGGCTTATTTATTACCTTACCTCCTTACTCTATTTGCACACAGTGTATATAGATTTTTCTATTGTGTTATTGACTGTACTTTCGTTTATCCCATGTGTAACTGTGTTGTTTTTTGTCACACTGCTTTGCTTTATCTTGGCCAGGTCGCAGTTGTAAATGGGAACTTGTTCTCAACTGGCCTACCTGGTTAAATAAAGGTGAATTTTTTTTTTAAAATGTAATGTTCGGATGTACCGATCCTGTGCAGGTGTTGTTACACATGGTATGCCACTGCGAGGACAATCAGCTGTCCGTCTCCCTGTAGCGCTGTCTTAACCTGTTGGGGCAGTATTTGCACGGCCGGATAAAAAACGTACCCGATTTAATCTGATTACTACTCCTGCCCAGTAACTAGAATATGCATATAATTATTGGCTTTGGATAGAAAACACCCTAAAGTTTCTAAAACTGTTTGAATGGTGTCTGTGAGTATAACAGAACTCATTTGGCAGGCCAAAACCTGAGAAGATTCCTTACAGGAAGTGGCCTGTGAACATTTCTTGCCCTCCTTGATCATCTCTAACAAAAACAGGGGATCTCTGGCATGACGTGACACTTCCTACGGCTCCCATAGGCTATCAGAACCCGGGAAAAAGCTGAATGACGTAATTCCAGGCCCAGGCTGAAACACACTAGCGCGTTTGGCAAGTGCTCTATCAGAGGGCCATCAGACTGAGGCTCGTGCATGAGGGGATAGCATGCTTTTACTTTCACTCTTTTTGTAATAAAAAACGATTTCCCGGTCGGAATATTATCGCTTTTTTATGAGAAAAATGGCATAAAAATTGATTTTAAACAGCGGTTGACATGCTTCGAAGTACGGTAATGGAATATTTAGAAAATTTTTGTCACGAAATGCGTCGTGCTCGTAACCCTTATTTACCCTTTCGGATAGCGTCTTGAACGCACGAACAAAACGCCGCTATTTGGATATAACAATGGATTATTTGGGACCAAACCAACATTTGTTATTGAAGTAGAAGTCCTGGGAGTGCATTCTGACGAAGACAGCAAAGGTAATAACATTTTTCTTATAGTAAATCTGACTTTGGTGAGTGCTAAACTTGCTGGGTGTCTAAATAGCTAGCCCTGTGATGCCGGGCTATCTACTTAGAATATTGCAAAATGTGCTTTCACCGAAAAGCTATTTTAAAAAAAATAAAATAAATATATACAAAAAAAATTTAAATAAAAAATACAAAAACGGACATATCGAGTGCATAGAGGAGTTCTGCATCTATAATTCTTAAAATAATTGTTATGTTTTTTGTGAATGTTTATCGTGAGTAATTTAGTAAATTCACCGGAAGTGTTCGGTGGGAATGCTAGTCACCTGCTAATGTAAAAAGCTGGTTTTTGATATAAATATGAACTTGATTGAACAAAACATGCATGTATTGTATAACATAATGTCCTAGGGTTGTCATCTGATGAAGATCATCAAAGGTTAGTGCTGCATTTAGCTGTGGTTTGGGTTTATGTGACATTATATGCTAGCTTGAAAAATGGGTGTCTGATTATTTATGGCTGGGTACTCTGCTGACATAATCTAATGTTTTGATTTCGTTGTAAAGCCTTTTTGAAATCGGACAGTGTGGTTAGATTAACGAGAGTCTTGTCTTTAAAATGTTGTAAAATAGTCATATGTTTGAGAAATTGAAGTAATAGCATTTCTAAGGTATTTGAATAACGCGCCACGGGATTCAACTGGCTGTTGAGTACTCCTTCACGCAAGCGTCCCACCTAGCCCAGAGAGGTTAAGCGTCTCACAGTACATTGCAATTTACTGCCCTGGCCACATCTGCAGTCCTCATGCCTTCTTGCAGCATGCCTAAGGCACTATATAAGCTTGCTTATATAGAGCGGGAACTACCTGTTTGGTGAAATGGGTGCGAGAGGGCGAAGTTCGTAAACGTGGCTCGAACACTTTGACGAGGTGCCGAAATCGATTATTCTTCTCAACCACCGAGAAGCGGCGCATATCCGCCTCTATAAACATACCTATCACTCTGGTCATTTCTTTGGCCCGTTCAGAATAAGCTGTGAAGGGCTACTTGAATGCAGAGGGGAGATGAAAGTTGTGTTGTTGCAGCTCCGATGTTAGGAATACTGGGGTGTTTTCTGAGTAAATGTGTCAACATGTTTGAGCTGTTAGCAGCTGCATAGGCTATTCTGGTTGAGAAGTGGCGACATCGCCGGGGAAACCAACATTTTCCCAAACTGGAGATTTAAATATCGATGGAGAATCCTTTTGGGTTTTTCCACCACTCGCAGAGAACTAGTTCCCTGCTGCGCCTCACAATGTTGATTACAACATGCACATAGGCTCTAGCTGTTTTAACCGAATAGACTGAATGTTTTTTTCAGCTCATATTTACTGACGCAGCCTAGGCATTTAAATGAATATACACAGTACCAGTCAAAATTTGACACACACACCTACTCAAGCACACCTACTCATCCTACTTATTTCTATATTTTTACTATTTTCTACATTGTAGAATAATAGTGAAGACATCAAAACAATGAAATAACACATATGGAATCATGTAGTAACCAACAAAGTGGTAAACAAATCAAACTATGTGTTATATTCTTCAAAGTAGCCACCATTTGCCTTGACAGTTTTGCACACTTCGCATTCTCTCAACCAGCTTCACCTGGAATGGTTTTCCAAACAGTCTTGAAGGAGTTCCCACATATGCTGAGCACTTGTTGGCAGCTTTTCCTTCACTCTGCGGTCCAACTCATCCTAAACCATCTCAATTGGGGTCGGGTGATGGAGGCTAGGTCATCTGAATTCAAGCAGGACCACCCAGTTACTCTCCTTGGTCAAATAGCCCTTACACAGCCTGGAGGTGTGTTTTGGGTAATTGTCCTGTTGAACAACAAACGATAGTCCCACAAAGCGCAAACCAGATGGGAGGGCATATCACTGCAGAATGCTGTGGTAGCCATGCTGGTTAAGTGCTCCCGAGTGGCGCAGCGGTCTAAGGCACTGCATCTCAGTGCAAGAGGCGTCACTCCAGTCCCTGGTTTGAATCCATGCTGTATCACATCCAGACATGATTGGGAGTCCCATAGGGCGGTGCACAATTGGCCCAGCGTCATCCGGGTTTGGCCGGGGTAGGCCGTCATTGTAAATACCACACATGCAGAGATCATCCGTTCACCTACTCAGCATCTCACAATGACACGGCGGTTGGAACACAAAAAAAAAATCTCAAATTTGGACTCAAACCAAAGGACAGATTTCCACCGGTGTAATGTCCATTGCTCATGTTTCTTGGCCCAAGCAAGTCTCTTCTTATTGGTGTCCTATAGTAGTGGTTTCTTTGCATTGAACTTATCCTCTGCAGCAAAGGTAACTTTGGGTCGTCCTTTCCTGTGGCGGTCTTCCTTTCCTGTGGCGGTCCATATGAAAGCCAGTTTCATCATAGCGCTTGATGGTTTTTGCGACTGCATTTGAAGAAACTTTCTATGTTCTTGACATTATCTGGATTGACTGACCTTCAGGTCTTAAAGTAATGACGCACTGCCATTTCTCTTTGCTTATTTGAGCTGTTCTTTCCATAATATGGACTTAGTCTTTTACCAAATAAGGCCATCTTCTGTATACCACCTGTAATGACTGGCCTGTTCGGGTCAGGTTACCGTGGACCATAATCCCACAGAGATATCCCTCACACCCACCAGTGGGGGAAGAGATCAAGAGGTATGGAGGTGGGGGATTTATGACACCTCCTGCCCATTGTAAATCTTAAGGCAGCTGACAAAATCCCTTTGTCCTCTCAGTATGGAGGAATGGAATGTATGATGGGCCTATGGAGAATCTACCTCAGAACAGTAACATGCAATAAATTGACTTTTGGACAATATGTTTCATCAGACAAAATGGTAGTAATGACGACAGATGGAATATGAAAATGTTGTTTTTGTTATTAAAACTTAAATGATGACATTATAATGAAAACATAACTAGAAGAGTTTTCACAACATGTACTTGATGTTTACATACTGTACGGTGTGTGGAAAAAGTCCAGATCAAAGAGAATGTTTTTTTTTTTTTTAAGATGAAATGTGAAGTTAGTTGTCTAAATTGGATGTGTGTAAAATCCAGACCTTGCCTTGTAACTAGTTACGCCCAGAGAACTTGCCCTACAGGCTGAAAGGCCCATTTCTGACCCGAGGGTATAAAACATGTGAGTTAAGAATCAACATTATAACTAAGTGACCACGAGCTGCAGCCAAGGTCCGAATTAGTTGTAAACCCAAAATGCAACCCGAGGTTGAAGAAGACAAAGGAACCTTTTAACAATCTATGCTACGGATGAGTAGCTGTGTCTAAGAGGGTGAATTCATGCTGGACCACACGGTTATTCTCTCCAAGGAACCATGTGTCTACACTGCTTTCATTCTCACGCTGGAACCCCCTATATGGCTGATTAGCCGTCCTCAGAAGACCACGCTTTCAGAACAAGGGCGAGGAAACAGACCACTAAGAGAAATGACACAGACATTGTGTGGACAATCAGAGGGTTACACAACAGAAGTTTCGCCATCAGAAGAGAAGGAGGAACTCGGTCCACGAGGAGACACCCCATCAGAGACCTTCGACACGTAATTACATCATTATATTCTGACCCATAAGAGCGGCAGTTCGGGGCAATGTTAGGGTTAAAATAAGAATAGTTTACAAATGTACCCAAATGTGCTTTTCTCTCGTGCACTCTCTCTTTTGAAATCCCCATTTTGTGTAACACGCTAGTGTTGGCACGCTAGGGAACTGTTTCATTGCACTAAGTTCTAATCAATAGTCTAGACTGCATCTTATATTATAATTTTTGCTTGTTATTTACTAAATCAACTCAATTGGTGTGGTACAGACTTTTTAGTGAGACTCGGGTTTGTGCAGATTCACAGATTACGCGACGTTCAGAATGAGACTGTAGAGGAAATTAATTAGCAACTGTTGTAAAAACAATATTCTGATAGAGTTAATTTGGGAAATAGAAACTCAAAGCCAAAACTTTCCCATAGTGCCCCAGGTTAATGAGTTAATAATTACCTGACTCATTAAATCACCTAATTATAAATGGTTAATAATTCGATGAACAGCAGTCGTCACATTAATCAATACAAAGTTACAACACACCCCTAATTTGTCACAACACAACTGACTAGCTCAAACGCATTAAGGAAACGCATTCTACAAATTAACTTTTAACAAGGCACACCTGTTAATTGAAATGCATTCCAGGTGACAACCTCATGAAGCTGGTAGAGAGAATGCCAAGAGTGTGCAAAGCTGTCATCAAGGCAAAGGGTGGCTACTTTGAAGAATCTCAAATATATTTTGATTTGTTTAACACTTTCTTGGGTACTACATGATTCTATGTGTTATTTAATTGTTTTGATGACTTCACTAATATTCTACAATGTAGAAAACAATACAAATAAAGAAAAACCCTGGAATGAGTAGATGTGTAAACTTTTGACTGGTACTGTATATACACACAGATGTCTTATTTATCTACTCATTCGGGTTCACAGTGCGGACCGAACTGAGGTCCCCATACCGAACGGTTCAGTACTAATGCTTGTACAATTACACCTCTACTACATACGGTTGGTTATCTGACCTCACCACTACCACTCCTCTACAATGACCACAACCACTAATTTATGTAAACCAGGATGCCATTTTTTGACCACTTAACAAAATGCGGGTGGCCAGCTCAACCACTACTATGCATTCAGTGGGCTGGCTACCATATCTCAAACAAAATTCTACCTGTAGTCTTTTTCCTCCTGTGGCAAACCAGAGGTTAGTTACCTCAGAAAAAAGGGCACATTAGATATGGACTACCTGAACTTGTCCAATAAATACTCATTTGTTTTCCATTTCAAAACGTTTCGCTACTGAACACAACCCAGTTGACTTAACATAAAGTTTGTTTCTTACCTCTACTGGCCCGTTTCCTACCATATCTTACATTTTAAAAAATTAAAAAACGTTATACAGGTAATCAGAGCAGAACAGATTTTATTTACAACGACAGGCTTTCACGAGACGAGCATAGCAGTGATATACAGTATGTTTCTTACCCGTCTCAGCAGACCTCTTCTCCCCGTCCTCCTCCACCTGTCCCACCTCGTCCACCGTCAAAAACGTCCCAATGTTGAGATCCTCCAATCGCCCACCCTCCTTTTCCTCTTCTCCAGCGGCGGCAGGTGCGTCTGTGGGTGTGGCCTCATCGTGACCTTTCACCTCCGACTCCTCAGTGACCTCGTCGCAGGTCGTCTTCGGCACAGTGACCACAGGCTGAAGGAGAGTAACGTTAGAAAAGATTGGGGTCGTGTTCACACTTAAGAAACACTTCATTTCCTCCTTCCTCGGTTGAAGTAGTCTTCTCACCGATCTGCTCGTTATTGAATGCTATAGGGTTGAAGCCTTCCTTTTAGAAAAGGGATTAGTCAAATTAGGAATGTGACAAGACACACTGACCTCTTTGATGATGTCATCCTGACAGTCTGGAACTTTCTCCTCGGTCACCTCCCCAGTTCCCTCTGCAGTCTTCACTGACCCCTCCTCTGTGGTTGCTGGGAACAACCCCTCCTTCTGTTCTCGTTTGTCCAGAGCTTCCTCCTGTACCTTCGCTGCCCTAGGCTCACCCTCCACCTCCATCGGTGTAGTGTCATCTGGTGCCTGCCGCTCCGCCTTAGAGGCTGTGGTCACAGGGTCGTTGACGGTCACCTCCATAACCTCAGTCACCTCTGTGGTAGTCTCGGGGAGAGGACGGGGCACCGCAGCTACTTCCCCCACCTCATCCACAGTCACAAAGTCCGCCATGTCGAAGGGGATGTGCTTCTCACCTAACTCCTCCTCTTCCTGAAAGAAGACAGGGCAGGGAACAGTTAACTATAAAACCACTGCTTTCCTCAAAATGGCAAGTCATTCCCCAAAATGGTTGAAAAGTTGATATTAGCATTCTATATTCATGATGGGTATACGACACTCTGGTTCAGTGGAGATTCTCTCTCCATCCATATATGCACTGAGTATACCAAACATTCGGATCACCTTCCTCATATTGAGTTGCCCCCCCCACACTCTACAAGGTGTTGAAAGCGTTCCACAGGGACGCTGGCCTGTTGACTCCAACGCTTCCCACAGTTGTATCAAGTTGGCTGGATGTCCTTTGGGTGGTGGACCATTCTTGATACACACCGGGAAACTTTGAGCGTGAAAAGAACTGCCACGCTGCTGGGTTTGACACAAACCAGTACGCCTGGCATCTACTACCACACCCCGTTCAAAGGCACAAATATTTAGTCTTGCCCATTCACCCACTGAATGGCACAAATACACAATCCATGGCTCAATTGTCTCAAGGCTCGAAAATCATTATTTAACATGTCTCCTCCCCTTCATCTACTGATTGAAGTGGATTTAACAAGTGGCGTCAATAAGGGATCATACATTTCACCTGTACAGTCTGTCATGGAAAGTGTTGCTAATGTTTTGTCCTCTCTGTATATAGAGTGAATACCAACACACTAGCCTCTCTCCTACCTGCTGTTTCTCCTCTCCGTTTCCTCTCCTGGACTCAGACCTGGCGCCGCTCTTCCCACTGCGCCGGCTCCCCTCATACCTCATAGAGGACCTGGACCCCGGTGATCCTGATGACCGTTCCCTGTGGGACCACCTCTTCTCTCTCTCCCTCCTTCCTTTCTCCCTCTCCTCCTCTTGGGCCTTCAGCCTCTTCTCCCTCTCCTTCTCCCTCTCCCTCCTCGCTTTCTCCCTCTCCTCCCTTTCCTCCTCGCGGGTCTTCCTCTTGGTAACCTGCTCTCTTCCAGACTCCCTGTCTCCACTGTGGCCTCTTCGGTTTTCAGTGGATGGCTTTTGGCCTGCAGGGGGCGCCAGGTCCTGTTCCTTCCTGGCCTGCTCAGCGCCGGCCCTACTGGAAGACCGGACCCTGCACTCCTCCAGCAGAACCTTCAGGATCTCTGGGGTCACTCTGGGTAGAGCGGGGGCAGCCTGAACATCTGGAGTCTCCTTATCTTTTGGTTGTTTACCTGGAGGATTCTCAGCTGCAGCCTGTTCGGTGGAAACCTTGGTAGAGGATCTGTTCCTGCTCTCCTGTCGTAAGGCCTCTATGATGGCCGCCATAACTTTTGGGGCTGGGGCGGAGGTGGCTGTTGTGGAACTGGAAACTGACATTTTCTCAGTCTCTGGTTTAGCAGCTTGAGGAGCGGAGGAAGCATCCGAGGAGACTGGTTCTTCAGTTTCTTCAGACTCCGTTGTTGAAATTTCTGCAACTTTCTCTGTGACCTCCTCTCCACCCTGACCTCCAGGTTGGTTTGTGTTGGGTTCTGTAGCTTCTCTCTGGTTCACTCCTGCTGGCTGTAAGGAAGATGCATTTGGCTCCTTCTCTTGATCCTTTCTTCCTAACACTGGAGACTCCTTTGTGGCTTGAACCTCTCCTTCAACCTTCATCCCTTCATTTCCTGGCTGAACCTCCTGCCTCCCGTTCAACCCCTGTTCCTGACTCCACCTTTAATCCTGACTGAGACAGTGAGTCCTCCTGGCCACCAGGGGGCATAGTAGTCTCTGCAGTCTGGGAGTCATTGCCACCAGTTGAAGCCGTTGAGCCGGCAGCGGAAATGTCGACTTTAGGTAGATCAATCTTGGGATCAGGTTTCCAGGAGAAGGCGAGCTTGTTGTTCTGAACAATGCAGGGAAACTTCTGGAAGCGGTTGAAGACACTCTTGGCCATGTCTGCTGTTCCCATCTCAAAGATGATCTGCATGGGGTAAAGAAAACAGGATTGGATGGATGGTGTGGAATTCCTGAAGGCAGGGTAGATGCAAGACACTTGAACACACAAACACTTAAACCCCACAAAAACAAACGTTCCTCACCAAGATGTCCCTCCCCTTGACAGACACTTGAGCACAAAGACACCCCTCCCCACCTACAGGTCCCTCACCTTGTCCTTGAGTGCCAGAGTCTGTTGGACTGTGCCGAAGCGCTGGACCAGTTTCTGGATCTCTGTTGGGCCGGAGGGTGTTGCCGGGATGTTACTGACAACCAGGAGACGGTTCCAGTCATCATCACCTCCCACCTCCTGCAGGACGTATAGGAAACATTGAAATGTATTCATCAATTACAAACAACTTTACTTGTACCAATTCTTAGAAGAAGCTCAACTTTATAAATAGTTGTTAGAAATTGTAAAGGGACTCTGCAATAATATATGCTCTTGGGTGTGATTCATTTAATTAGGTTAAATCATGTTTTAACATGCAGGTCTTAATCAAACCAAAATCAAATCAAATTTATTTGTCACATACACATGGTTAGCAGGTGTTAATGCAAGTGTAGCAAAATGCTTGTGATTCTAGTTCCGACCATGCAGTAATATCTAACAAGTAATATAACCTAACAACTTCACAACAACTATACTTATACACACACACACACAAGTGTAAAGGAATGAATACAAATATGTACATACAAATATATACTGCTCAAAAAAATAAAGGGAACACTTAAACAACACATCCTTGATCTGAATGAATGAAATAATCTTATTAAATACTTTTTTCTTTACATAGTTGAATGTGCTGACAACAAAATCACACAAAAATAATCTATGGAAATCCAATTTATCAACCCATGGAGGTCTGGATTTGGAAACCACTCTACAGGCTGATCCAACTTTGATGTAATGTCCTTAAAACAAGTCAAAATGAGGCTCAGTAGTGTGTGTGTGGCCTCCACGTGCCTGTATGACCTCCCTACAACGCCTGGGCATGCTCCTGATGAGGTGGCGGATGGTCTCCTGAGGGATCTCCTCCCAGACCTGGACTAAAGCATCCGCCAACTCCTGGACAGTCTGTGGTGCAACGTGGCGTTGGTGGATGGAGCGAGACATGATGTCCCAGATGTGCTCAATTGGATTCAGGTCTGGGGAACAGGCGGGCCAGTCCAAAGCATCAATGCTTTCCTCTTGCAGGAACTGCTGACACACTCCAGCCACATGAGGTCTAGCATTGTCTTGCATTAGGAGGAACCCAGGGCCAACCGCACCAGCATATGGTCTCACAAGGGGTCTGAGGATCTCATCTCGGTACCTAATGGCAGTCAGGCTACCTCTGGCGAGCACATGGAGGGCTGTGCGGCCCCCCAAAGAAATGCCACCCCACACCATGACTGACCCACCGCCAAACCGGTCATGCTGGAGGATGTTGCAGGCAGCAGAACGTGCTCAGTGTGAACCTGCTTTCATCTGTGAAGAGCACAGGGCGCCAGTGGCCAATTTGCCAATCTTGAACAGCATTCTTACATAGGTATTCCTCTGGTCCAGATGGGTTAGGGCAGTGTGCAGGCGATTGTGTCGTCTGTGGACCTATTGGGGCGGTAAGCAAATTGGAGTTGGTCTAGGGTGTCAGGTAGGGTGGAGGTGATATGGTCCTTGACTAGTCTCTCAAAGCACTTCATGATGACGGAAGTGAGTGTTACAGGGCAGTAGTCATTTAGCTCAGTAACCTTAGCTTTCTTGGGAACAGGAACAATGGTGGCCCTGTTGAAGCATGTGGGGACAGCAGACTGGGATAAGGATGGATTGAATATGTCTGTAAACACACCAGCCAGCTGGTCTGCGCATGCTCTGAGGACGCGGCCGGGGATGCCGTCTGGGCCTGCAGCCTTGCGAGGGTTAACACGTTTAAATGTTTTACTCACGTTGGCTACAGTGAAGGAGATTGCCTGTGTTTTTCTACCTTTTCCTTGGGGTAGCAACAACGCTATTATTAAGAGCCTTTTAGGTTAGCTGAAGAAACAGTAAAATACTCACGCTAACAGGATTCCTGGGTCCCATCAATGAATGGAAAAGTGCCACCTGTGGTAATAAAATGGAATGAAAAGTTATTTATGTCATCACTGAATCAGATCAGTGAAAAAGAAGTTGAATGTGCATAAACACTCTTTTCATAGTGAACATTTATCATCATACCCTGCAGCAACCACCTGGAATTAACTGAAGAAAACTGCCCAGAACAGAGGACGCTGGAGATGCACTGTTCAGGCCCTGTGCTCCACTAGGCGCTAATAGGGATCAGTCAATCAAGCCACAGTATCTTACCGGTCTGTTGAAGTCCACCAGGAGGTTTGGAAGCAGGCTCATGTTCAGAACAGAATCGTTGATGCAGACAGGCATGTCATTGTAAACTTTCACCATCTCCTGGGCTGACTCCACATCCTGCATGGTGACCAGAGCCTGGACCACAAACAGACAAACGGTCAGCAACAGTCAGTCATATTGGGTATACAAGTTATATTGTTTAAAATCGGTGAAAATCATGATATCGCCATTATACTGACTATTTTACCCAAAGCATCTGACAGAACATTGACACTGCCAATATATACAGCAGGTCCTATGTGGGAATCAAATTCCCAAACCTGGTCCTTCAGTACCCCCAACAGACATTTTTGTTGTAGCCCTGGACAAACATACTTGGTTCAACTCATTGAGGGCCTGATGATTAGTTGACAAGTTGAATCAGGTGTGCTTGTCCAGGGTGTACAGTTGGGGTACTGGAGGACCAGGGTTGGGAAACACTGCCCTAAGCCACATAATGCAAATCAATGTGAAAGTGAGTGATGTATTGTGGATAGCGTGCCTACCTCACTGGGCTTGGTGATGAGGAGGATCTTGACAGGTGTTCCGAAGGGCTGGGCCAGCTTGGCGATATCAATCTCGGAGCAGCCACTTTCAGGAAGTCCAGTAATCTTGACCATGCCTCTCTAAAAGGTCAAACCACAGGAGACAAAGACCGTCATAATCAAGACGTGGAGTATTCAGCGAGGTAACAAAAGAAAACGGTCAGAACGTTGTATAGAAAGATATCATGAATAGAGCTGACAGTCACACAATTTCCTATTCTACCTGTCCTGACGGGGCTAAATCAAGTCTAATCTACATGATAGATTTCTATCTAAACGTTCCATAATGTAGCATCCCCTGCCTGGGCCTATGAGATATCAGTTCAGTTCTGCACCTTGTTTTCCCTCTGCAGTCTTTTGAGTCTCTCGACCTGTCCCGCTCTACAGCCCCTCTTCCTCTTCCTTGTTGGCTTCACCTGCTCCCTGTGTATCTGTTGGGAAACCCATTTAAATCTTACAGCTCAGACACCGCTGGCTGGCTGGCTGGCTCCGTTTTCTATTGTTCAAAAGTGTTAAAGATGAACTGAAACACTATGCTGGAACACTAAACTTCCCGACACCCAGGACCTATATACTAGGTGGTGTCAGAGGAAGGCCCCCCCCCCCCCCCCAAATAAATCACCCAAGTCATAGACGGGTCTCTCTGCTACCGCACAGCAAGCGGTAATGAAGCACCAAGTCAAGGAATAAAAGGCTCCTTAACAGCTTCTACCCACAAGACTGCTGAACAATTAATCAAATGGCCACCCAGACTATTTACATTGACCCCCCCCCCCCCCCATTTGTTTTACACTGCTGCTACTCGCTGTTTATTATCTATTACGTAATTTTCTTCTGTTACTTTTTTTAAATTATTTTTTTTAACTTTCGTTTATTTAGTAAATATTTTCTTAACTATTTCTTGAACTGCATTGTTGGTTAAGGGCTTGTAAATAAGCATTTCACTGCTGTATTCGACACATGACAACCGTCACTTACTTGTATTTTTGTAGATGTGATATATAATATTGAAATACTTAATAAAAAAATTGTAATAGACATACTGGCAAATAAGAGACAGAAAAAAAAATAAAGCACCTCATTTGAATTCTTCTGACCAACGCTGGCTTCTGTGGGGGGAAAAAATGTATAATATTCAATTTCAAAACTTATTGATCAGGTCTATCAAACATCATTAGTTGTATATTAATCAAGACATCTAAGGCTGGCACCCTATTTGCTATTTAGTGCAATACTTTTGAGCAGAATACATAGGGCGTTGGTGAAACGTAACGCACTATATAGGGAATAGGGTGCCATTTGGGATGCATTCTAAAAGAACATTAATTGTATGTTTTTTTTACCTGGGCCTTTGATGGTCAAGTTGGCCTCGGTGGGGGCTGCAGGTGTCTTGGGAGCACCGATCACTTCTCTATGGAGAGTAGTGAAATGTGTGAAGAATTGCCTCCGTAATAACACACAAGTGGCAAAGTTCAGGGGTCAACGATAACCCTAGTATATACAGGTAATGCATAATACTTACCCTTTTATAATGACAGGTATCGAGGAAGTAAGCTCCTCCTCGCCATTCTGTAAAACAAAGAAATAAACAGATTAAATTTGATCAATCACCACTTTTTTCTTAATATTTAATTTTCTCCTCCTCTTTCTGTCATTACTAGCTTCCTCACTACAAGGGAAACATGATATACAGTACAGTGGATGAATATCCAGCTAGAAGCTGATGTGGCTTTGGTACAGTAAGCAGGGAGGGACAAACCTGGTCAGAGACAGAGATGGGGTGTTCCCGTATGTTGAGAGTGAGGCACTCAGCCAGCGCTTTAGCGTCCTGCTCTTTCTGCATGCAAACAGTGGCCTGGAGGAACAGAGACACCAAGAGGGGCAGAGGTTACACAGATGGATCCAAAACTTGTTTTATCATGGCTCTCTCTTGTACCTTTGCAGCAGACATACCGTGAGCATTATGTTTGGAACATCGAATCGCAATACATTTCGTGAGGTCCATGGCACAAGAGCATTAGTGAGTCAGGCACTGATGTTGGACGATTAGGCCTGGCTCACAGGGGGCGTTCCAATTCATACCAAAAGGTGTTCGATAGAGTTAAGGGCAGGTCTCTGTGCAGGCCAGTCAAGTTCTACCACACCGATCTTGACAAACCATTTCTGTATGGACCTCGCATTGCGCACGGAGGTATTGTAATGCTGAAACAGTAAAGGGCCTTCCCCAAACTGTTGCCACAAAGCTGGAAACACAGAATAGTCTAGAATGTCATTGTATGCTATAGCGTTAAGATCTCCCTTCACTGGAACTAAGGGGCCTAATCGTCCATGAAAAACAGCCCCAGAACATACCTCCACCACCAAATTTTACATGTGGCACTATGCATTGGGGCAGGTAGCGTTCTCCTGTCATCCGCCAAACGGTAAAACGTGATTCATCACTGCAGAGAACGCGTTTCCACTGCTCCAATGACGGCAAGCTTTACACCACCCCAGCCGACGCTTGGCATTACGCATGGTGTTCTTAGGCTTGTGTTCGGCTGTCGGCCATGGAAACCCATTTCATGAAGCTCCCAACGAAGAGTTCTTGTACTGACGTTGCTTCTAGAGGCAGTTTGAAACACGGTAGTGTGTTGCAACCGAGGACAGACGATTTTTATGCGCTACGTGCTTCAGCACTCGGCAGTGCCGTTCTGTGAGCTTGTGTGGCCTACCACGTCGCGGCTGAGCAGTTGTTGCTCCTAGATGTTTCCACTTCACGATAACACTACTTACAGTTGACCGGGGCAGCTCTAGCAGGGTAGAAATTTGACCAATTGACTTGTTGGAAAGGTGGCATCTTATGACAGTGCCATGTTGGTAGTCACTGAGCTCTTCAGGAAGGCCATTCTATTGACAAAGTTTGTCTATGGAGATTGCATAGCTATGTGCTCAGTTTTATACACCTGTCAGCAACGGGTGTGGCAGCAACAGCCGAATCTACTCATTTGATGGGGTGTCCACATACACTATATATAGAAAAGTATCAGTGTTTCCGCTGCAGTCATTTATATGTAGTGCTGTGCCACGACAAAACAATATGGTCGATTTCAGGAAGACTTCAAATGTTTCTGCCTGGTGCACTTTGAAGATGTTACAACAGTCCACATTTACTTTTTGGAAGCTAACCAGTTAAAAGATCACATTTGAGATAATAGAATAAATGCAGAGGGGCAACCCCATGCTTCAGCCTATTTATTGAGCCCTATAAAATCAGTTGAAGTTTTTCCCCCAAATTCCATTTTCTCTTGTTTAGTTTTCCCAGGTTTCCGGTTTCCCCTGTTTTTTCAGGTTTTCACTCTCAAAAATCTAACTTTTATAACAGGAAAACAAATAAACTGGATGTTAAGTCCAGAACAATGCTTAAAACGGAGGGATTTTGATGGGGGATTTTTATTATTATGCAGGACATCGACTCTAGGGGGTAAACAAGATGTCTTCATATTTATCAAAAAGACACCACACTTAACATTAAAGGGTAGGATTCTTAACTTGACACTCTCACACGGTTATCTATACTCACTTTACTGTATTGCGGCTGCCCCTGTTTCCCCTCCCCCTCCTCGTTCCTGATGATGAGGACATTGGTGACCTTGCCGAAGGCCTGCACCAGTGACACCACTTCCTGGTACTTGGCATCTACAGGAAGGCCCGTCAGATAGAGCAAGTAGGAACCTGGAGGATTCTTCTTCTGCAGCGTTGGATTCGGCTTCTTCTGTGGCGCATTGGAGGACTGGACCTAAAATCAAGGAAGGAAAATTTACAAGCACTGCTTGGATGGGAGTGTGAAGAAGCTGCTATCCTTATAAGTTAGTTCCAATTCAATTTGTGAAACTTCCCTAATGGTATTACTACTGAAAGTAAATATTACTGATAATGAGGTTAATCTTAAGAGCCCTAATGACACTGTGCATAGCAAACAAAAGATTGAACCAAAAGCTCTGCGAAGGGCACACCTCTGAGTCCTGTCCTATGGCGGTCTCCTTCCCGGATGCTGGCTTGGCGCCCGGCTTAGAGGAAGCTGGACGATGTGGCTTCTCAGACATGGACGCCGGAAACAAATAGGACTCACGTTTCCCGGACTCGTGTTTCCCAGAAACCCCTGCTCTGTTGCCGAGGCCACCAAGTTTGGCAGCTGAGGAAGAGCCAGCTGCACACTTGGCGGGGTCATTTCTGGAACGCTTCAGGCCTTCTCGAGAGGAGCTCCCAGTAGATATCCCTGGAGGTAGGGGTAACAGATGATTTCTGGGTTATAATGATGTAAATATATTACAGTAGATATCCCTGGAGGTAGGGGTAACAGATGTCAGGTTATAATGACGTAGATATATAACAGTAGATATCCCTGAAGGTAGCGGTAACAGATGTCTGTAATATTGTAAAATCTTGTTTCACCGAGTCGTGGCTGAACGACGACATGGACAATATAGGACTGGTGGGATTTTCCATGCACCGGCAGAACAGAGAAGCTACGTCTGGTAAGACGAGGGGTGGGGGTGTGTGTCTTTTTGTCAATAATAGCTGGTGAACAATGTCTAATATTAAAGAAGTCTTGAGGTATTGCTCGCCTGAGGTAGAGTACCTTATGATAAGCTGTAGACCACACTATCTACCAAGACAGTTCTCATCTATATTATTCGAAGCCGTCTATTTACCACCACAGACCGATTCAGGCACTAAGACCAACTCTATAAGGCCATAAGCAAACAGGAAAATGCTCATTCAGAAGCGGCGCTCCTAGTGGCCGGGATCTTTAATGCAGGCAAACTTAAATCAGTTTTACCAGCATGTCACATGTGCAACCAGAGAGAAAATAAATACATAAATCAAAAATTAACTCGACCACCTTTACTCCACACACAGAGATGCATACAGAGCTTTCCTCCACCCTCCATTTTGGAAAATCTGACCATAATTCTATCCCCACGTACATATTCCAACCAGAAGCCATAGACTAGAGGCAACATCTGCATAAAGGCTAGAGTTGCCGCTTTCAAGGAGCGGGACACTAATCGGAACCCGTATAAGAAATAAGGAATGACCTCAAACGAACCATCAAACAAGCAAAGCATCAATACAGGATTAAGATTGAATCCTAATACACCAGCTCTGACGCCCGTCGGTTGTGGCAGGGCTTGAAAACTATTACGGAATACAAAAGGAAACCCACACTCGAGCCTACCAGACGAGCTAAATGCCCTTTATGCTCGCTTCGAGGCAAGCAACACTGAAGCATGCACGAGAGCACCAGCTGTTCTGGATGACTGTGATAACGCTCTCGGTAGCCGATGTGAGCAAGACCTATAAAAAGGTCAACATTCACAAAGCCGCAGGGCCAGACGGATTACCAGGTCGTATACTCAAAGCATGCGCAGACCAACTGGCAAGTGTCTTCACTGATATTTTCAACCTCTCCCTGACCGATGCTGTAATACCGACATGTTTCAAGCAGAACACCATAGTCCCTGTGCCCAAAGAAGCGAAGGTAACCTGACTAAATGATTACCACCCTGTAGCACTCACGTCGACAGCCATGAAGTGCTTTGAAAGGCTGGTCATGGCTCACATCAACAGCATCCTCCCAGATACCCTAGACCCACTCCAATTCGCATACCGCCCCAACAGATCCACAGATGATGCAATCTCAATCCACACTGCCCTTTCCCACCTGGACAAAAGGAACACCTATTGTGAGAATGCTGTTCATTGACTACAGCTCAGCGTTCAATACCATAGTGCCCACAAAGCTCATCACTAAGCTAAGGAACCTGGGACTAAACACCACCTTCTGCAACTGTATCCTGGACTTCCTGACGGGCCGCCCCCAGGTGGTAAGGGTAGGCCATAATAGGCGGTGTCAGAGGAAAGCCCATAAAATTGTCAGAGACTCACTCCATTCACCCAAGTAGGGATGAAACAGTTACTGGTTTCACGATAAACCATGGTACATTTCAAATTATCATTAAAACCGTATTTGATTACCAGTTTGAAAAACTCACGGTAAATATCAACCAAAGTTAGCAACAGTGACGCAGCATGGAACGTGGGTTTTGTGTGAAAACACGGCGGAAGGCAGTGACAGCGCTCTGAAGATTTGTATGCCTTCCAAGAGAACCAAATCTGAAGTGTGGTCGTATTTTGTGTTTTACAAGAATGCTGAGGGAAACTTAATCGAAGATAGTCAACCTGTCTGCAGAACATGCTAACTTTTTTTTTATTGCTGCAAAAGGGGACAACACTTCAAATCTCTCGAGGCATCTTCGTGACCACCACCCACTACTTTATAGCGAATGCATGATGTGGGAAAATGTCATGGTTTGTCTGTCTAACTTTCTAATAATAGCTTCTCAATAATGTAAACTGAAGCCTTCCCTTTTAACCACTCTTGTAAAAACACAACTGCTGCTGTATGCGTCGTGTGTCTGCAGACTCTATTCGCCCATTGCACACGATAACACGTTATGTAGTTTAGTCGCCCAACCAACATATTTCATTCATTTAAAATCCGTCAGTCGTCGACTTGTTTGTAAGTGTTCCAACAGGAGAAACACTATATATTCCTATACAAGACTCCTGTATTATGTCAATTGTTGGGCTCATTGCAATTACTATCACTGTCTTAAGACTCATTTGAAATTATGTAAATTGTGCACGGGGTCATTGCATATACTCAAATGCAACACAGAAGATTGTGTGTGAATAATAATTATAACGTACCAATAATAATAATACATTTGCTATTCCCTTGTTTACAGAGTGGGTGTACAGCAGGCAAACCCACTGATGCTAATGGTCACTCCTCTACAGTTGTGACAGACACTCGAGCATGCATTTAAAAAAAGGCAGGCTGCTTATGCGCCCACATAAAAAAAATGCTCAAGATCTCACTGCAGCCCTTGCATATTACATTGAAAAGGACATGATGCCATTTCAAATTGTTGAGAGGCCTGGCTTTCTGAGGCCGATGAAGGTTGCCGTGCCTCACTACAAAGTGACAAACATTTTCTACGAGTGAAATCCCAAACCTGTACAACCAGGTTAAAGCGGATGTTGTAAAAAGTTTGGCTTTAGGCACATGGTTAGCTGCAACTACTGACCTCTGGACTGCTGAAAGCAGGAGTGGTCAACCCTACATCAGCTTCACTATCCATTACCTCACCCCAGACTAGCAACGGGAATCAAACTGCCTGGAAACACAGTTCTTCCCAGAAGATCACTCAGCTCACAACAGAGTGGGGGAATCAACAAGAAAGACCTAGTCTGCATAACCACAGACAACGCAACAAACATGATCAAGGCTTTTGAAGAGTTCCCAGATCTGTTGCTTGGGTGCTTTGGCCATCATTTGAACCTGACCATCTCAAAGGCTCTGAAAATTCAGAGAGGTGACACAGCAGTCAAGGCCTGCCGTCATCTGGTCCAAGGCTTCTCACGGAGCTGGAAGAGAAGGGGATAACTGAGAGAAAAGCAAGCTGCCCTCAACATGCCACAGAAAGCTCTGATCCATGATGCGGTGACCCGATGGGGATCTACATACAAGATGCTTGAGCGTTTCCTCAGCCAACAGCAGCCAGTCTGTGTGACACTGGCTGGAGAAAGAGGAACACGGCATCTGATGTCCAAGGATGACGACATAAGTGTCATGGAGCAACTGTGACAGCTCCTTGAACCTCTGAGCAAGTTTACAGATGTGATGTTTTGGTGGAAAAGGATACAGAGCCATCCCGGACCAAGGAGATGAAAAGGGTAATGAGAGAAGACCTTAACAACAGATATACAGAGAAGGCAAAGAGAGTCATTCACATGGCTTGTTTCATTGACCCCCGCTTCAAAAGGAGCTTTTTAGATGAGCCTGAGGCTGCAAAAGTTGACACTGACAGCTGTGTCCAGGAGGCCTTGAAGCTGGCAGCTGCACAAGTCAGGGAACAACCACAAAGCACCAGCAGCACCTCCACCACCAACACAGCAGCGTCGGCGGGGAAGGGCCTGGCTGGGTTGCTGAGAAAGATTCTCTCAACAAGACAGCAGAGAGGTGAAGAGAGTCAGATTCTGACTACCCTAGAAGACAGAATGAAAGAAAAGATCAAGTTCTACCTGTCTCTGCCACCTATTCCAGCAGAAGAGGGTCCACTGGTGTGGGGGAGGGGCCATGCATCAGAGCTGCCTCACCTTGCCAGGGTTTCCTGGAAGCTTTTGTGCATCCCGGCAACCAGCGTGCCATCAGAGTGTTCAGTGCCAGTGGGCATATTGTGTCCAATCGCAGATCACTTGAGATTGAAATGTAAAAATGTCAGCATATTTACTTTGTCCGGTTTAAGTAGCGAACAAAGATGCATACATACAGGATGATAGGCCAGCAGCACCTCATTTCTTTATGAAGGAGAGAACAGACATACAATCAGTGGTGTTCATTTGATTTGTTTACATATTTTGTGTTATTTTAATATCAACACCTGCACATTGGTTGTGTTTACATATGGTTGTACTGTTCTTACATGCACATTGCTTTACTTGTGTTGCTTTTATATGCACATTTGATTTGCTTACTTAAGGTTGTGTTCATTAAACTGCACTAGGGAAACTTTTACCTCTCATGGCCACATGGTGCCATCTTTAATGTTCATGTTTTTATTTTAATGTTACAGCACACAAAAAGTGTCTAGCGCCAAGTCTAGGACCAAAAGGCTCCTGACCAGCTTCCAAGCCATAAGACTGCTGAACAATTGATCAAATGTCCACTAGACTATTACATTGACCCCCCCCATTTGTTTTGTACACTGCTACTGTTACACTGCTGTTTATTATCTATGCAGTCACCTCACCCCCACCTACATGTACAAATTAACTCAACTAACCTGTACTCCCACACACTGACTCGGTAACCTCTGTATATTGCCTCGTTATTGTATTGTGTTATTTTTTACTTTAGTTTATTTGGTAAATATTTTCTTTATTCTTCTTGAACGGCACTGTTGGTTAAGGGCTTGTAAGTAAGCATTTCACGGTAACGTCTGCACTTGCTGTATTTGGCGCATGCGACAAAAAAAAGTTTGATATATTACAGTAGATATCCCTGGAGGTAGGGGTAACAAATGATGTCTGGGTTATGACGATGCGGCACAGGGCAGATATATTACAGTGCGAACAGACTAGCACTCCAGGAATACGCTTCATCTGGGTCTGGGAAACCGTGTCAACCACTAGCTCAGATTAGCATCTAGCCAAGAGGCTTACCTGAGGATTCGCTGGTTCTCTTCTCTGGCCTGTGAGCGCTGGAGGCAGAACCCCGATGGGACTGGGAGGGGCTGTGCCGGCCAGAGGTGTGGGGGGCGTGTCCATGGGAGGTGGGCGGAGAGATCCTTCTGCTTCGGTCAGGAGGGGGGGTGGGGGAGGGGGACCAGGACAGGGAACGGGAGACTGAGCGGGAGGGAGAGCGTTCTAGGGAATGCCAGGTGGCACAGGCATCCTGACCTTGAGACGGGTCCCTCCTGGTTTGGGGCAAAGAGGAGTCAGAAGAACAATATGACATTATATGTGATTCAAAAACCCAGTGACATACAACACCAACAGAGGAAAATGATAGGTGGTTTGTCAGTTGCAATCCCAAAAAGGCACCATTGGACAATCAAGGTGAAAAATAGGTAGTCCTACATTTTGGGAACATCTCTCACCTTGGGACATTTGGATTCCAGTCTGGATACCTTTGGGGGGGAAAGAAGAGACATGAGTACATTGTCCTACACATTATTAATGGGTTATTGCTGAGTATTAATGGGCTAGTTAACCGTTGTGGGGGAGGGGTACTAAGCTACCATATGGAATTGTTTTAAGATGGTCATTCCATGGATCATTTAGCTATTTGATTTCGAATTTCTCGTACCCCTTTAAGTATCCCAAAAAGCCTCCTATAGCCCACAGAAATGCATTGAATAACACATTCATAAATGGCAAAAAAAAAGGCAGTTAAAAAATGAATTGTAAAGAATAAGGTTTTGAAGTGACTGTCCTATATCTAGAATATAAGAAGGTCGTGGAGCAAAACGGAGAACACCATCGTGTTCGTGAGTCACCCTTTTCCATAGTGGGCTCATAGTATGTAGCTCAAATGGTTCAGACGCTACAGACAGTAGTTGGCACATCAGCGTTACCGACTTCAGACGAGTCACATGACACTTCTCAAACCGTTCGGACGCTAGACATTTTCGTGAGAAGACCGATTTTCGGGATGTCTCATGGTCTGATAAACAATGCTGTAGCTCGGCCACCTATCACGGATGCGGAAGGCCGACAGGCGGATGCGATGGATTGAGACACAGCCCATGCAACAAAAAAACAACAACTGATATTTGATATCTTAAACTGATGGATTTTGATGGGATTTTTTTTATATTTTTTTTACTTAGACTGATGCACGGGTTCTTCAATAGACATAAGAATTTTAACTGCCAGCATAGTTTTAGCAATTCTTTTCTTTTTTTTAACACCCACTTGTTGCGCAGATCTCTGCAGCTAGCTGTGTGGTTGACTGTGTTCACGTGATCAATCCAGTCCTGTGAAGAAAAAACAAAAGAAAATAAAGAAATAATGGTTAGATATCTACCAGAGTCCAGCAGAGGGATGTGATTGGTAGGATCACATTTACACCACCATAGTGCCTATGCTTATGTATGCATTAAGGAGAGTGGTGGAAATGTATTATGTATATTTAGGGGTATTGTTGATATGTATAGGTCTTCCACATCTTGAATGCATTCCTCAACAAGCTATCAAAAATATATGTATTGATAGTACTTCATCATGTACTAAAGAAAGTTTCAAAATTTGAAGATATCAAATAGACACATTTTGGCAACAACCTGTAAAAAAACAAAAATGTAAATGGCAAAATTGTGTTTCTTGCATTAAAACAGCATTGATAATGTTTTTGTACACTGCAGAAGAGTGAATATTGGGTAAAGTTAGTCCTCTTCACCACAAATAAGATTCAACTTTTGCAGTTATATCCATGTCTTCTGCAATCTTCATCATCTTCGACATTAGCAGTTTGGGTTAGGCTACTTTTTCGGGAGCAAATGTTTTTAAAATTTGTATTCTCCTTTAGTGTTTAGTTGTTGAACACCTCAACAGTAACACCAATCATACATGGATTTGCAAAATAATGGATTGAAAGGAGAAGACACTGTGTACGGTTAGATGCACACAATAATGCGATTATTGTGGATAGTCAGATCAATAAAATAGTTTAATAAAAATGTTTACATGCTTTGCAAGAAGAACGATTTCCCTAATAGTGCTGTTTACATGGACACATCTGGAATCAGGCTACCTGATGGCACTGATAAATGCAGAAAATTGCCAATCAAAATATACATTGTACCACAGCGACCATGTTATTTTTGGGAAGCATATTTGATTCTGATTTGGGACATATAAAGTTTGGATGTGAAAACTATTTGTAAAGATGCATACATTGTTGTTCCGAACTCACTTCACTCTCGCTAAAGACGGCGGCTCGCTCAGCTGGTGCTAGCACAACTGCAGATCACCGCTGGAATGCCGATTAAGGTATTTACATGTCCAGCCAATTTGAAAAATTGCTCAGAAAACCTGGTGTTTTAATCAGTGTAAGCTCACCAAATGTACAAACTGTTTAACCATTGCTTAAAATATGTCTGTTTTTGTAAGTAGAATCAAATATTATCTGATGTATTTCACTGTGTTTTATGCCTGGTGTGTATGTAAAAGTGGTTATGGTGTTTAAAGTAAAAATCCACCCCAAAAAACATTTTTATTTCCCTTTCTTCATTAGTCCATTGTTGATATAGTCCCAAAAGGTTTTGCATCATCATGACAATGTGGCAAGAGACAATTTGCTTCTTGAAAGTCCAATATCTTGAAAACTTGACTGCTGACATTCAAAACACTGTGGTACTGTATCAACAGAGAACTAATGGAAACAAATACCAAAATATAGTTTGAGTGGATTTTTCCTTTAACTGCATTGGGCCTTTGTAAAAGCTTAAAGGGATACTTTGTGATTTTGGCAATGAAGCTCTTTATCTACTTCCCAAGAGCCAGAGGAACTCATTGATACCATTTCTCTGTATCCACTATGATGAAAGTTAGAAGTAGAAGTAGCTTTGCGAGCCAAAGACAACTAGCATTAGCACAACAACTGGAAGTCTATGGTACCTACTAGCATGCTAGCAGTTGCCAAAAACTTCACTATTGCGCTAACGCTAATTAGCAACTTCTTAACTGGACGCAGAGACAACAAATGGTATCCACGAGTTCATCGGACTCCAAAATCCTGAAGTATCCATTTAACAAAAATAAAATCTCTGCTTGGCGAACAACGTGTGCGGTACAGGTACGGTACTCACCTTAGCCCGTTCACATTGCATGTCGCACAGGGAGCAGGTGTGGGGATACAACTTCGGAGGGTCCGCCAAGAAATCACCTATCATGGTGGGTGTTGGGAGCCTCTTGGTGGCGCTAGAGCTGCGTTTGGCACCGGAGGGTCTGGTTGATTTTGACGACTCACTCCTGGCTTCGAACTGTGGCCTTGTTCTCGACCCTTCGCGCTCCGAACGAGATCTCGATGGCGGCTCTCTGACGGGCGTTCTTTTGTGCTTCTGAGCGTCGGGGATTGGGGCACGCCTCCTGTAGTCTTTGTCTTTCTTTGAGTCGGAGGAGTCGTCGTGCGAGTGGTGCCGCCTTGGGGATTCAGCTTTACGTTTCAAAGACGAACCGGTGGGCTTTGACTCTGGTTTAGTCGCTCTCTCCTTAGGCGGTAGCTCGCGTTTGTAAGAGTCTCTACCCTCGTCCGCCGCCCTACTCGCGTGGCCGTAGTCGATAACTTTACCCGCCGTTTGCGTCACACTCAGAAAACTTGGGATGTTGGTCGTACATGAATGTGCAGGATGCCGCTGTGGTGAAGAAAGACTAGGCGGTGGCGGCAGGTTAGGAATAGCAGGGAGAGTTTGAGAGAACGCAGGAGGGCCTGTGTTTCTGTTTGTTTTGTGTATCTGTATGTCACGTAGGATGAAGGGCAGAGTGTCTGGAGTTAGTTGGTCATCAGGGTAGTGGCTGAGAACCTCCAGGTCATCGTTTGACAAGCCGAAGCCGGCCAGGATACTGCCTGCGCTCTCGGGTACGTACAGACCCTGCATGTTTCCACCCGGTGGACGACCCGGTTCAGAAACAGGAGCATTCCAACTTTGCATGCCCCCTCCTGAATGCCCACTGTTGGGGTTAGCATGAGAGTGGGAGGATTGCTGAAGGTGCTGCTGCTGATTGAGACCAAAGAGTTTACTGGGAGTCTGGTAGTTAGACCAGTCCACATCTTGCATCTGATTCTGCTGGTCATCGCAGGAGAGCGAGACAAGGTTGTTGCTGTTAGAATAGCCAGTCTCTGAACTCTCACCCTGACCGTCCCCATGCAGGCGGGGGTCTACACAATGCTGCCGGGAGATATGGGTATTCTGGTTGAGTAGTCGGTGGTCCTCGTCCCTCCCGCCCTGAACGCGGACAGAGATCGCCGACTCCAGCTCCTCGGGTAGCCGTGTTTGCGGCGGGAACTGACCCGCCTGGTAGCTGTTCATCTGGGCCATGTTGTTGCCGTCCGTAGAGTGCCCCGGTTGTTGTTGTTGGTATGGCATGATCCTGGGCCTGTTGAAGGGCGCCCCCCGTTGCTGAGGCTGGTACATGATGGGGGCGAGCGGCTGAGCGATGTTGTTGGCAGCTGCTTGCTGGAGAAGGTTGAGCAGGGCCAGTTGCTGGTTGCCGTGGTTACTGGCAGCGGCGATGATGCTCAGTTGGTGCAGAGCTAGCTGGGCTTCGATCTGGGCCAGGCTGATAGCCGCGGCCGGTCCGAAGAGGAACGGGGTTCCCCGGCCTATGGTACCGAAGGCGCTGGCTGCCCTATCTGCCCAAGCTGATAGAGGGTAGAGCTGGGATCGACTTTCTGTGAGCAATGCGATACTGAGAGGTGGAAAGCAGAAACAGGATTACAGATGCTGGGCCTCCTTAAATTTGATTTACTTGTATTATTTCTTCTTTTAGTTCTCTTACAGGAGGCGGTCCCTACGCAGTGAGAAATGTCTATGATTTCACTGTTTTTGTTTCCTTTTAAATTGAGTGGTTAGGGGAGGGAAAATTCCATCATCTTCTCTTAAACATCTTGCAGTCATGCTCTTTTTCAGGGTGGAAAAGCAAAGCAATGTTAACTATTCAACACCATTAGACTTACCATCAATTTAATACAAAGGCCAATAAAAGAATAACATGTGTAAGTACAAAAATAAGTACAACAATGAAAGGTACCCAATGGCACTTGTTTCAGGCCCACCACACTGACAATTATCTGGGAGAATGTCTAAACTGAGCTGAAGGGTATGTTAAGATGTCCTAGAAGAATGGACCCGTAGCTACTTGTATTAGGTGTCACAGAAAACAGGCCATTACTTACACAATTCAATCTCCCAAAAAATATATATATTTTGAATTGGATAAAAGACCAGCAACCTACTATAAAAATCAGTGGTATTACGAGATATTTAAAAGGCTGCCACTGGAGAAAACAAATTCCATACTTGAGAACAAAGACGGGGGAAATATGGCACCCCTTCATGCTATCTTTCCCTTAATCTTGCAGATACCCTGAGAAGTGTCATGGGTAATAAGAAAGAATGTTTATTTTTGTTCATGTAATAAAAACATAATCATGTTATATACTGTCAAAATAAAGTAAATTCCAACATAAAGTGTCTTAATAGGGCGGTGGACCACCACGAGCCGTCAGAACAGCTTCAACGCGCCTTGGCATAGATTCTACAAGTGTCTGGAACTCTATTGGAGGGATGCAACACCATTCTTCAACAAGAAATTCCATCATTTGGTGTTTTGTTGATGGTGGTGTAGAATTGGGTTGAGATCTGGTGACAGATGGCCATAACATATGGTTCACATCGTTTTCATTCAACAAACCATTTAGTGACCACTCGTGCCCTGTGGATGGGGACATGGTCTCTTCCAAGATGACTACTCCCACCAGGATAGAAATTCTTCACCATAGGTTGACGGTGATCACTCACTCAGAATGGCTGTGTATTTATTGGCATTTACCTTGCCCCCTTAACCTGTCTGGGCTAGGGGGCAGTATTTTCACGGCCGGATGAAAAACATTCCCAATTTAAACAGGTTACTACTCTGGCCCAGAAACTAGAATATGCATATTATTAGTAGATTTGGATAGAAAACACTGAAGTTTCTAAAACTGTTTGAATGGTGTCTGTGAGTATAACAGAACTCATATGGCAGGCAAAAACCTGAGAAAAAGTCAACCAGGAAGTGGAGGATCTGAGAATTGCAGTTCTTTCAAGTCCCTTTCGAAACTACAGTATCCGTGGGGTTACGTTGCACTTCCTAAGGCTTCCATTGGCTGTCAAAAGCCTTCAGAAAGTTGTTTCAGCCTTCTCCTGTTACTGGGCAGATAATAGGAGCTCAGTTACTAAGTGGACTGCCTGTGGACATGCGCGGTCACGCGAGGGCGCCGTTCCTTCTTTTTCTCCTTGAATGAATACGCTATAGTCCGGTTGGAATATTATCGCAATTTTACGTAAAACATACCATAAAGATTGATTTTAAACAGCGTTTGACATGCTTCCAAGTACGGTAATGGAACATTTTGACTTTGTCTCTGGTACCGCGCTCGCGCGTTATGCCTTTGGATAGTGCTCTGAACGCACAAACAAAACGGAGGTATTTGGACATAAATATGGATTATTTCGAACAAAAACAACATTTCTTGTGGAAGTAGCAGTCCTGGGAGTGCATTCTAACGAAGATCAGCAAAGGTAAGAGAAAATTTCTAATACTAATTCTGACTTTAGGTTGCCCCGAACTTGGCGGGTGTCTGTATAGCTTGCTGTGATGGCGAGCTATGTACTCAGAATATTGAAAAATGTGCTTTCTCCGTAAAGCTATTTTAAAATTTGACAAAGCGGTTGCATCCAGGAGTAGTCTATCTATAATTCTTTAAATAATTGTTATATATTTTGTCAACATTTATGATAAGTATTTTTGTAAATTGATGTGCACATTCACCGGACGTTTTGGTGGGAATACATTTTCTGAACATCACGCGCCAATGTAAAATGCTGTTTTTGGATATAAATATGAACTTTATCGAACAAAACATACATGTATTGTGTAACATAATGTCCTAGGAGTGTCATCTGATGAAGATCGTCAAAGGTTAGTGCTTCATTTAGCTGTGTTTTGGGTTTTATTGACACACGTCCATGCTTGGAAAATGGCTGTGTGATTATTTTTGTCTATGTACTCTCCTAACATAATCTAATGTTTTGCTTTCGCTGTAAAGCCTTTTTGAAATCGGACAATGTGGTTACATCAAGGAGAAGTGTATCTTTAAAATGGTGTAAAATAGTTGTATGTTTGAGAAAGTTGAATTATGACATTTTGTTGTTTTTGAATTTGCCGCCCTGATATTTCACTGGCTGTGTCCCGCAGGTGGGCCCACGTAGCCCATAGAAGTTAAGGGACTGTGTGGACCTAAACAAAACGTTCACGTCGGTGAACTGTTGGAATCATGGAAATGTATTATTCAAATTCTATAATGAGAATATAATAGCGGACACTTTGAATACAGTGTTGGATGACATGGAAATTAACAAAAATGCCAGGGACGAGACAGGGTAGCAACCAAATAATAATATAAGTGTTCCTAGGGGACCCTATAATCTTTGGCTACATTTAATATTCTCTTACCTACTGCATTTAGCTAACATACTCAGGCTTCACGTATCCCTCTGATTTAGAAGATACTGTTGCACAAACATTCTGATTTAGGTCTACACCATCACTGGTATTATCAGGCTGTATAGCTAGTTACATTTTCTCTGACTCAGTACATTTATTAGCTAGCGGGGCTATGTCTGTGTGGAAAGCAGCACAGAAAGAGAGTGGAAAGAGATGACTCAAGTAGTGGAGTAAACTATAAAATGGACATTACACATGGCGTATCAGATTTAACAAACCAAACATCGTTATAGAAGGTAATGTAAAAACGCAAACCGGTCCGTACACCAAATACCGGTATATTTGAGCAATAAGGGAAGAGGGGGTGTGGTGTATGGCCAATATACCATGGCTAAGGGCTGTTCTTAAGCACGACACACACGGAGTGCCTGGATACAGGCCTTAGCCATGGTACATTGGCCATATACCACAACCCCCAGACATGCCTTATTCTCGTGATATACCACAGCTGTCAACCAATCAAAATTCAGGCCTCGAACCACCCAGTTTCTAATGTAAAACATGGTATACCAACCAGCCCTGTCACGTTTGTTTTCTGTTGCTTACGTTATGTTTTATGTAATCTTGATTCTTGCTTGTATTCAAAAATATGTACAATTTGATATGATGTTAACCTGAAACAAGGAATATTAAGGGAAAAATTACTATACATAAATTCTATAGAACGCCAAACAGCATTATTTTTTACACCGATTTCAGATGATTCAATTGTAAAGGCGTCCGCATGCTTCTCAGCCGAAACAGTTCAGAAGAGTTTGTGCATGTATTATGATGACATTGACGTTTTTGTTCGTTTTGGACTTCAGTACAGTTCTTCGGTTGTTCGGGCACAGACGAACAAGCCGAAGTCGGTTGTAGCCAAAGTCCACACTAGAGGTCGACCGATTAATCAGGGCCGATTTCAAGTTTTCATAACAAATCGCTAAATCTGTATTTTTGGCCACCGATTTACCTTTTTTATTTTATTTATTTTTACGCCTTTATTTAACTGGGCAAGTCAGATGAAGAACACATTCTTATTTTCAATGACGGCCTAGGAACGGGGGTTAACTCCATTGTTCAGGGGGGGATTCGTTTTTGCAACCTTCGGGTTACTAGTCCAACACTCTAACCACCTGCCTTACATTGCACTCCACGAGGAGCCTGCATGGCAGGCTGACTACCTGTTACGCGAGGGCAGTAAGAAGCCAAGGTAAGTTTCTAGCTAACATTAAAGTTATCTTATAAAAAAACTATCAATCTTAACATAATCACTAGTTAACTCCACATGGTTGATGATATTACTAGTTTATCTAACGTGTCCTGCGTTGCATATAATCGATGCGGTGCCTGTTAATTTCTCATCGAATCACAGCCTTTGACAAACAGGTGATGATTTAACAAGCGCATTTGCGAAAAAAGCACTGTCGTTGCACCAATGTACCTAACCATAAACATCAATGCCTTTCTTTAAAATCAATACACAACTATATATTTTAAAACCTGCATATTTAGTTAATATTGCCTGCTAACATTAAATTGTGTCACTTCTCTTGCATTCATTGCACGCAGAGTCAGGGTATATGCAACAGTTTGGGCCGCCTGGCTCGTTGCGAACTAATTTGCCAGAATTTTACGTAATTATGACATAACATTGAAGGTTGTGCAATGTAACAGGAATATTTAGACATAGGGATGCAACCCGTTAGATAAAATACGGAACGGTTCCGTATTTCACTGAAAGAAAAAACAGTTTGTTTTCGAGATGATAGTTTCCGGATTCGACCATATTAATGACCTAAGGCTCGTATTTCTGTGTGTTTATTATATTATAATTAGGTCTATGATTTGATAGAGCAGTCTGACTGAGCGGTGGTAGGCACCAGCAGGCTCGTAAGCATTCATTCAAACAGCACTTTCGTGCATTTTGCCAGCAGCTCTACGCAATGCTTCAAGCATTGCGCTGTTTATGACTTCAAGCCTATCAACTCCCAAGATTAGACTGGTGTAACTGATGTGAAATGGCTAGCTAGTTAGCGGGGTGCACGCTAATAGCGTTTCAAACGTCACTCGCGCTGAGACTTGGAGTAGTTGTTCCCCTTGCTCTGCATGGGTAACGCTGCTTCGAGGGTGGCTGTTGTCGATGTGTTCCTGATTCGAGCCCAGGTAGGAGCGAGGAGAAGGACGGAAGCTATACTGTTACACTGGCAATACTAAAGTGCCTATAAGAACATCCAATAGTCAGAGGTATAGGACATACAAATCGTAAAGAGAGAAATAGTCCCCTATAATAACTACAACCTAAAACTTCTTACCTGGGAATATTGAAGACTCATGTTAAAAGGAACCATCAGCTTTCATATGTTCCCATGTTCTGAGCAAGGAACTTAAACGTTAGCTTTTTTACATGGCACATATTGCACTTTTACTTTCTTCTCCAACACTTTGTTTTTGCATTATTTAAACCAAATTGAACATTATTTATTTGAAGCTAAATTGATTTTATTGATGTATTAAGGTAAAATGATGTGTTAAGGTAAAATAAGTGTTCATTCAGTACTGTTGTAATTGTCATTATTTCAAAAAATAAAAAACATAAAAAAACAGCTGATTAATTGGTATCGGCTTTTTTTGGTCCTCCAATAATCGGTATCGGCGTTGAAAAATCCTAATCGGTCGACCTCTAGTCCACACCCCTTTCATTTGTGCCTGGTCAACAGTAGGGATTTTTCAATGAAGTCTTTGTTGTCATTCAACTCATTTTCATGCACATTTTTTCATTGAGAGATACTGCACCAAACATCTTAGTTAGATGTAAAATTGGGCGACTAAGATCTTCTCTGCAAAAAAGACTACAATTAATGACCGATTTCTTGAGTTATCTTAGATTAATTCTGACTATTTTGAGGAAGTGTATACTGGCTCCGGCGTCTCAAAAAATGGACGGAGTGCTATTGCCGCCCTTTTCAAATTTTTCAATAGAAAGGTATTTTAAGGGAGTATGTGAGCACACTCGTTCGGTTTGCATAGACGCCAGTCAAACTGAAGCACGCTGACACCTTAAGGAGTCAATGAGTAAACTCCATCTTGCCATTAGAGTCTGATGATAGTCTATCTTGTAATTGAGAAGTCCATCAGCATCCTGCACAGATTTAGTCCACTGATCAAGCAAGCTTGTGTGGATATTAGGGATAGGTTAATTAGAAGCTAATCTGGGTTGGAATCATGCATCAGTCTCAAAGAGGAGAAGTTCTATGCATAAGAAAGGACAAGTATATAGGATTCTGATCAAATGACCATGGGTGCAGTAACTAGGAACATACTCCATTGATAGAGGCTAACTACCTTTAAGGACGGGCTCATTATAATGGCTAGAATGAAATAAATGCAACGGTATCAAACACAAACATATGGAAACCACGTTTGACTATGTGCCATTAATTTAATTCCAGCCATTACAATGAGTGTCCTCCTATAACTCCTCCCACCAGCCTCCACTGGATGATCATATGTCTGGCCATAAAAGGCCACTTTTTCTAAACTTTAACATGCATCACTTGCAGTACAGTTTTGGAAACATACAGAACGTATCTTTCATATCAACGAGAAATAATGTTCATAAAACAAAAAGGTAAAAGTACTACACACCTTTATAGGGTTTGGTTTCCCACACTGCCATATTTCCACGTTACAGTGCTCATTTACGGTAAACGCCAGAGCCAACTCTGTGCTAATTAGCCATCTGCATCTCCGAACACCTGAGTATTAACAGAAGACGGACGCCACAAACCTGTTGTCACTGAAAGATACTTTCACCTGCAACTGCGTTAACCCGGTCCAACTCCGCCCCTTTTCTCAATTTTCAAAAGAGAAATGGGGTGTGCCTTGTGGTTAATATTGCGTCATTCTGGTCACGCGCACCGAAACAGATGTAGCTAGTTCGTTAGCTAAGCTAGCCAGTAACTACATATGTGTTGACGTCATTTCAAAGGATTTGTTTTTGGAGAAATGGCACTTTGGTCAAATATCTCATTAATCCAGTTTTGTTTTTAAGCATTAAAAGACCTGGTATGATGGTGCATTGATCAGTTATACCGTTTGAATACGTTATTTTTGCCCAAAGCCGATCTTTGAATTAGTAACTGCATATGTTCCTTTTGTGAAATTGTTTTGATGTGTTATGAAAGTACAAAGATTTATGTTTCTATAACCATACCGCAATTGAGAATCGATTCACATTTAGATGGATTATTTGGCTGCCAGAGCCAATTCGCCTCTAAATAGAACATGTAACGGTAAGGCCCTTGTACTATAAGGTCGGAGTAACGTTAGCTTCTAGTCCATTGGGCTACTAGCAACATGGCTGTAGACGGCCGGTGATTCATTTACATGAGTTAGATCGCTAATATAAAACACGACTTTCTCTAACTGTACTGTAAAGTTAGCCTATACATTATATACAAACTGCACCAGATGTCAAATGCCGTTTAAATACAAACGCCTTGGTTCGATCTGATGCTAACCAGTTGAAATGAGGACATTTAGTTACAATGCTAGTTAGCTAACCTAATCAGCAAGCTCCTGTAATGTCCATTTTATTGGCTAGTACCAACCAGCTGTGCACTCGTGCAAATACATTCCTGTCGTTTTATAACTTACGTTTGCGGATAAATACGTTCCACATTGACTAGCTGCAGTGTCCGACTAAACGCAGCTTTCCAGGCCTAACGTTAGGTTAGCTAGCTAGCAGCATTGTAAAGCCATTTTGTTTTTTGCTGCGATGCCAGCAGCAGAACGAGGAAGCATGCATGGTATTTTCTCCCTGAATGGACGGTGATTGATATCCGTGAAGATGCTATTTTTGAAAATAATATGTTTAGACATAGCTACCTGTCATACAATACCGGGTGTGGTTCTTTGTTTGTCTTAGTGGGACCTGTTGAAATCGGCTCTTCTCTCCCCTGTGATGAAGGATATAACCGCTTGCGCAAAAAGCACTACAATGAAAAGAGGCTGACTAATCGAGAGCAGAACCAATGATTAAATCTTAGGCATTGAATCGAATGTCATTGCGCTTTTTCTGCTAAAAAAGATCTACGCCACACATACAGTATATAATTTTCTATCAAAATGTGTAAATTATAGTTTATTCATCACTATACTTTATGTAAACTACAAACAACGTTTCTACCACACTACCAGCATAAATCAGAGTTATTTAGTGCTCCTATTTGCAATTGTTTTGTGAAGTTATGACAGATTGCATATTTGGTCAATATTGAGATATTAGACATTTGTTATGGGAAACTTTTGTTACATGCTTCTGTATTAGATACCTATTGTTATGTTAGTGTCATGTACTGTAGACATTTATTTTTTTCAAAACAGTACACAAAATAAGGATGAGGCTAAATTAGGATTTGAGACTGCATCAACCTCAACACTATGTCTTTCTCTTAACAATGCAAACATGTCTAAAATGATTTTTAAAGTCACTCCTGATGGGAATAAATAAAGTTATATGGAATTGACTGTGTCCTGTGATTGGCTGTTCCCAACATTCCGGTGTGTCTGTGGCCAAAGCTCCCATGACCCTCTCATTAACTCGTCACTTGACAAATTATCAGGCTTGTAACGGCAACTGCCTTCATTCCCCCTGGGTCATATTAAACTGTTGTCATCCACACATTGATAGAGAGAGGGATAGACAGAGGCTGTGTACGTGTGAGAAAGAGAAATTGTGTGTTTGTGAGATATAGGCCTAGGTCCTAGACAATGTGCATTTTGTGTGTGTGCGTGTGTTTATGAGAGATAGAAGCTGTATGTTTAAGAGACAGAGGGAATGATGGTGAGAAGGGGGGATGAGAGAGAGAGAAGGAATGAGAGACAGCATGCCGGTGTATTTAAACATGCCACAGACATCTGATCCAAGCGCTCGCTGTATTCGATAGCAGAAACATTTAAAAACAGACACAGAAACACATGATCCATCCATGCCGGCCTGGTAATCGATACGGGGATGAACTATCTGACAACATTATGTACTGTATGCGCTATGCATACGTCTCTCTCAGTGGGTTTGGTGGTGGTGGGGGTCCGAATGACTTGCCTCTAAATTTCCTGTCATAACTGGTTGCTGTTTGCGTCACCAAAGTGCACCTGTGGGCAAGTGCCCCCCGTACTCCGCGGTGTTAGATTTGGAGACATGTCGGGGGGGATGAAAACACACAACTCCTGCCTTTGGAATCCACCTCTGAACTCTGAGTCAGATTATAGATTTTTTTTCTTCATTATGCAAATTCCCATCACCCAACCTGCCTGACTCCCTTGCTGTGTCCCATCTCTCTCTCTCTCTATCTCTTACTCCACTCCCCTCTTTCTTTCTCGTCTCCCCCCTACTCCTCGCCACCACCCCAGGGCCCCAACCCCTCGCCACCGCACCTGTTCGCAGAGTTCTTTGGAGTCACTCACGTTTCATGATCAATGAGGTGAAAGATACATTTGGCTGTCGTAAATTCACCTCTTAGCCCCGCGCCTCACCCTTCAGCCTCATGACAATCATTATTTATTGGACAGAGAGGCACATTATTCAAACACCTGTCTGAATGGATAAACCAGTGCTCACAATGTTGACAGGATAGGGTAAGGAACGGACAGGACGGCTAGCAAGCGTAGGCAGGGAGATATGTGGATAATGGGCAGGCAGCATTAGCTAATGGAGATGTACGTATGCCATCTTGTATGTGTACAAAAAAAATACCAATCATATGGACAAGATGACAAGATGTAGGCGTATTGCATGAGCATGTGAAGACAAGCCAGTGACTACTGTCCGTCCATGACGGTGGAGGGTGTGTTCAGTAACTTTCCCATTCTAAGGGAAAAGAAGAAGATGGTAATGATGGTGATGCATGTGACATGTTATTTTCACAGGTAATAATATGGTTATTGTTGGGGGGGGGGGACAGAGGGACAGAACATGTCTGTAAATAACCTTGTGACTACGATTTCAAATCAAATAGGGGCCTACCATTTTTTTTATGTCCAGGCTATTTCTGTGGCATAGTACATTTATATAATAATCATATCTAATTGATAATCAAACCTCGTGACTGACCACACTGAGAAAATAACATCTCTATTTCGCCAGTCTCAACTAAATAAGATGATCATGTGCTCTTGCTACCAGAATATCCCTAACAAGTATACTCTCACTGCCCATCTTGTTCCATAGACCCAACACTCTCTTATATCAGCCACCCGCGTCCTCAGATTACAGAGCTCCAACTACTACTGCTGATGCATGGTGTGTGGTTGTCGTTGCTGTAGTAAGCCTACCCTAGGTGCTGGGACAAAGGTGGCGGGTTGTGGGGGGAGTCGTGTTGTGAAGGCACGTGCGTGGGGTTTCAAATCAACCTCGGAACGATGAGAGGAGGCACTGAAGTGATTTGGTGCAGACAGGATGAAAATGATACGGGTGCCCCAGGTGGGACAAACAGAGCGGTATGGGGTGTTTCTCACTTCACCCCATGGGGTTTGCATCATCAGCAGTCTAAGCGAGGGGAAGACTGGGTGTTAACAGTGCTGCATAATGGATTGGCTTCCAGTCTGGCTTGTGATATCATTAATGTGTAATACAGTACTACAGTGTAGGACTAATTAAGAGCAGGTGGTGGACTGGAGAGGATTCAGGCCGACTGTATTCAGAAGTCAGACTTCCATGCTAGAGAAAATCTCTCCTACGGACCCCCAGCCGCTCCATGTATTTGATGTATTCCAAAGCTAACACACATGACTCAACTTGTCAACTATATAATTATCAAGCCCTTGAATAGGTGAATCAGGTGAAAGAGTTCAGGGTTACAACTAAATTGTGAAACTACTGGGGTCCCAGAGGAGAGGTTTGAAAACCTCTGTGCTAGAGAGGTATCTCAGCAATCCACCTTGAGGATGAACTGGCTCCTAACCTTGAGATTGAACTGGCCCCTAAACACAGACCTAAAATCAGATGTCCTCAGCCTAAATCCTCATTAGGATAGAACATATCTGACCCTGGAACCAGCGGTTAAGGTCAACTTCTATCAACTCCTACAACAGAACATAGTTAGACCAAGTAACAACACAATCAATAGGGAATTGTAGCTTTGTTTGCACATCGTGAATTCTCCTCAGTAGATTAACTGAATCTGCCCACACTGTTGCCTAGATGACCGCTAACGTATCTATTACACCCAAGGGGATTGGATTGGATGAATCACACAATGTAACACCCCTGAACTGCCCTGTTGGTCCCCCATCCCGATCCCTCTTTGCAGTGTGGCAGTAATGCATGACAGGTGTAGGCTTCATGACTTTGAGCGGAACGCAGTAGTCGGGGGTGTAAATTAACAGCGTCGCCAGCCGTTCCACGCCCTCAAACATCCCATTACTGGGCAATAGAAATGCATAATGGAGATTCAATGAGAGAATGTCTCACTGTAGCAATTAAAATGTTTCATAGTGTTTAAGTGCTGACTTGGCTGCAGAATGCCAGTAGTTAGGAGGAGACCTTAAAAACAAACCACCAACTAAATCTCTCTCTCTCTCTCTCTCTCTCTCTCTCTCTCTCTCTCTCTCTCTCTCTCTCTCTCTCTCTCTCTCTCTCTCTCTCTCTCTCCTCTCTCTCTCTCTCTCTCTCTCTCTCTCTCTCTCTCTCTCTCTCTCTCTCTCTCTCTCTCTCTCTCTCTCTCTCTCTCTCTCACTCACTCACTCACTCACTCACTCACTCACTCACTCACTCACTCACTCACTCACTCACTCACTCACTCACTCACTCACTCACTCACTCACTCACTCACTCACTCACTCACTCACTCACTCACTCACTCACTCACTCACTCACTCACTCACTCACTCACTCACTCACTCACTCACTCACTCACTCACTCACTCACTCTCACTCACTCTCACTCACTAGCAGTTCATTTAGCTCACACCATCTCTCTCAAGTGCCCATCACGAGTGCTTAGGACATAAATCTTTTTTAGGACTCCTCTTATTTTTAGACCCAGGCGTGGTGGGTAAAGGCTAGTGGCAATCAATCTAAGGCAACGTCGCAAATGGCAGCCTTTTTGCACACAGTGCATTACTTTTGACCAGGGCCCACTGGGATGCCCACAGGGTTCTGGACAAAAGTAGTACACTATTTAAGGAATAGGGTGCTATTCGGGATGCAGCCTAAGACTCTTCTCGCTCCCAAGAGTGAAGGAGGTCACTGCTGAGACTGCAACAGTCAGAACCTACCTACTGAACCACAAAGTTTCCCAGTTGTGTGAAAACATTCTGTCACGCCCATACACTGTGTCCCTTAAGCTAAAAGTGCCTGAGCTAAAGCTTTATAAATGGATGATATGCGATCCTAATAACTAGGTTACGTAGTGCCTGTTGGGCAGCGGCCAGTTCCAAGTGATTTACTGCCGGCAAATACAATGATTTACGATATCGCCTTCCCCCTTTAACCGATCTGCTAGAGCATTGCTAATGGACGGTGGCCATATACATTTACATTTACATTTTAGTCATTTAGCAGACGCTCTTATCCAGAGCGACTTACAGTAGTATCTTGTCCGTCTAGCACATTGCTAATTTGTGCTAATCAGGTACACGGTGTGACATTTCTGTGCAGAGGGGCACAACACCAAATAAAACTGAACCCAGAACAACCTGATGATAAGGTGCATTAGCATGACGTTATGTTCATACAGGCAATGGGATATAGGCAATTCATGTTTAATAAGCACCTCAAAATAGGTTTGGTGCATTTCAGCTAAGCCGTTACTAAGGGACAACATAAGAGACCAACGGTTCCCAACTCCGGTCCTTGAGTACCCCCAACAGCACCCATTTTTGTTGTAGCTGCGGACAAACATACCTGATTCAACTAATTGCGGGCCTGATGATTAGTTGACAAGTTGAATCAGATGTGCTTGTCAACAAGAAAAATGTCCACTGTTGGGGGTATTCGAGGACCAGACTTAAGAACCACTGTTATAGACCATCACGGATTTTGACACTTTATTCTCTGCTGTATCTATAATATGATTTAGTTATACCGTCCTACGTGCCGTCCCATTGCATGTGGGCATCGTAAAGGCCATGCAGACTGTGTTTCATTGACAAGCATCTTGTGATTATGATGTATTCAGATTCAGTTACATCTCATTTCAGTCACACAGAGAATTTTGTTTCCTCTGAGCATGACACATTCAAAGCGATGTCCTACAGCAGGGATGGCCAACTTCAGTCTTCAGGGACCTGATTGGTGTCACACTTTTGCCCCAACCCCAGCTAACACACCTGACTCCAATAATCAACTAATCATGATATTCAGTTTAGAATGCAATTAGTTTAATCAGCTGTGTTTGCTAGGGATGAGGAAAAAGTGTAACACCACTCCGGCCCGCGAGGACTGGAATTGCCCATCCCTGTCCTACAGTGCGTGGGTCCAGTGTGTCTTGCTGTGTGATTAATGAGAGGAATAGGGGAGGAGGGACGTCCTCTCAGCCTCTGTTACTTGGCAGACTCCAGAACCCTTACCCAGACCTAGAGTGCCCCACTCAGATCCCCCTTGGCATAAACTGACCCTTCAAACTACTTCCAACACATGAGATCAGTAATCGTGAGGTGTGATATGAATCTCCTCAAGTAACTGAAGGGCTGAAATAGTCTCAGTTAGGTATATCTACGCACAAAGGCAATGGACTGCAGCACAACAGCACACGTGTAATAACAATGAAGAGACATTTGGTGTTATGGTTCAGTCGGGAGAGCATGGCACTTGCAACGCCATGGGTTGTGGATTCAATTCCACCCATAATTAAGGATTATCTGGATATTTCACTCATAATCTGGTGACTTTTGTCCTGGCATAAAAGTCACCAGCCTTGACCTTTTAACAAGCGCAATGAAAACTTTCCTGCCATGCCTTGTGATGTTTTGTGGGGCACGGGTGTTTGTCAGGCATTGATTAATTGATTCCCTGACTCACAAAGCAGTCAAACAACGCGCCTGAAAGACGGCGTTGCCACTGTATTAAACGCTTTGATTTGCACCTTTAGTTTACAAGCCCACCGTTGTGAAAAGCTGCAGGCCGGGTTCTAGCTGCTTTAGACAGTTAAAGGACATTTATAAGGCCCCCTTGACCCACAGTGGCCACCTGTGACTCTGTCACGTTGCATGTGTATAAATGTATTTTATTGTTTTCTCTCGCGCGGCTCTGACATGGCCGCCCTTTTTAGAGTTTTTATTTTAGATCCTCGGCAACCCGTGGCACAATGTGTCAGTGGAATGCCACGCAGTTTGATGAGGTATAGGTTATGCGCGTACGTACTGTGGTGTTTTCACAATCTTTCTGAGAGATCATTCAGAGAGATCATTCTCAGAGAGCATTCTGACTGCGGTGAAATAGACAATTGGCCAAATTAGGAGAAGATCACACCCACACGTCATGATCTGATCATTTGGCTTATTTAAGACCCTGTCTGAACCTCTAATCAAGCAGGTTTTATAGACTCGTACAAGTCCTAGAACTAGGTTAATGTGAGGGTTAAAGGGTCACCCACAGAGACTAGGGAAACAGTCCTAGAACTAGGTTAATGTGAGGGTTAAAGGGTCACCCACAGAGAGTAGGGAAACAGTCCTAGAACTAGGTTAATGTGAGGGTCAAAGGGTCAACCACAGAGAGTAGGGAAACAGTCCTAGAACTAGGTTAATGTGAGGGTTAAAGGGTCACCCACAGAGAGTATTGAAACAGTCCTAGAACAAGGTTAATGTGAGGGTTAAAGGGTCACCCACAAACAGTAGGGAAACAGTCCTAGAACTAGGTTAATGAGAGAATTAAAGGGTCACACACAGAGAGTGGGGAAACAGTCCTTGAACTAGGTTAATGTGAGGGTTAAAGGGTCACCCACAAACAGTAGGGAAACAGTCCTAGAACTAGGTTAATGAGAGAATTAAAGGGTCACACACAGAGAGTAGGGAAACAGTCCTTGAACTAGGTTAATGTGAGGGTTAAAGGGTCACCCACAGACAGTAGGGAAGTGAGACAGTGTAATTAGGTAAAACAGTGTTAGCAGGGAAAACATTGGAAACCCAGGGGGTGTTAGCAGGGAAACAATGGATTGAAGGGCTCAGCAAGCTCCAACTTGTGTCAAGCACCATCTTGTATCAAGTGCAAACCTGTGTCAAGTGCCAACCTGTGTCAAGCCAGAACAGTCACTATCACAGCCATTGCAAACCCTATCAACTCTACTTTGTTCTTACAGGCCTCTACAAACTTGAACATGTTATGTGCCTGAGTCACTCACAGGCACTGGTCAGAGAGCAGTCTCACCTGTCGCATTCCTTTTTTTTAAACCACTGTCTGGTCTTGTGGCTTTGGCCTTGGATTTGTTTGCTACATACGTACAGTATGTAGCAAACAAATCCAAGGCCAAAGCCACAAGACCAGACAGTGGTTTAAAAAAAAGGAATGCGACAGGTGAGACTGCTCTCTGACCAGTGCCTGTGAGTGACTCAGGCAGCTAGTGCGGCTGCCAATCGTAAAACTCGCGGCTGCCAGTCGTAAAACTTTTATCCCCCATATCCAACTCAGAGAGTCTGCCAGAGCAAGACGATGCACCATACGTTTCCAACTTAGCATACTCAACTCACACCTCCCACCGGACCCAGTACACTAAAGAGCTGATTTATTTAAGCTTAAACCTTCGTTAGTTAGTATTCAACCCCAGGATGATAGGATGATACATTGGATGCCATGAGTCTTTGTCTTAATGAGTTACAGTAGTGTGCTTGCGGTCTTTAGAGACTGCTATACAGGAATCAATCCCTAATACCTCGCTAACGCTGCTAACGTTTACATGGTCTTTAGAGACTGCTGTACAGGAATCAATCCCTAATACCTCGCTAACGCTGCTAAGGTTTACATGGTCTTTAGAGACTGCTGTACAGGAATCAATCCCTAACACCTCGCTAACACTGCTAATGTTTACATGGTATTTAGAGACTGCTATACAGGAATCAATCCCTAACACCTCGCTAACGCTGCTAATGTTTACATGGACTTTAGAGACTGCAGTACAGAAATCAATCCCTAACACCTCGCTAACGCTACTAATGTTTACATGGTATTTAGAGAGTGCTATACAGGAATCAATCCCTAACACCTCACTAACTCTGCTAATGTTTCCATGTTGTTTAGAGACTGCTATACAGGAATCAATCCCTAATACCTCGCTAACACTGCTAATGTGTACGTGGTATTTAGAGACTACTATACATATGTATTATTTCATAGTTTTGATGTCTTCATTATTATTCTACAATGTAGAAAATAGTAAAAATAAAGCTAAACACTTTTGACTGGTACTGTAAGAATACTTGGAAGTCAATAGTAAATGATCTGTCCTTAATTAGACTTATCACTATAGGGTGACCACATGTAGTCCCAGATTGTGCTGGACAGTCCCATATTTTGTCCCATATCCCGCAACCAAACAATCATGTCTAGCATTTGATCAACAATATACAAACATCACTCATTTAGATTTTATTTATAGATTTTTCCAGAATTTCAGTCAGTCATTCCAGCCTGTCTCTTGCAGTCACGTTGTGCTTATGAAAATATTCAGAAAATATTCAGATCCCTTCCACTTTTGCACATTTTGTTACGGTACAGCCTTATTCTAAAATTGAGTAAATTATTTTCTTTCCTCATCAATCTACACACAATACCCCATAATGAAAATGCGAAAACAGGTTTTTAGACATTTTTGCTAACTTTTATATATACAGTTGATGTTGGAAGTTTACATACACCTTAGCCAAATACGTATAAACTACGTTTTTCACAATTCCTGACATTTAATCCTAGTAAAAATTCTCTGTCTTCCGTCAGTTAGGATCACCACTTTATTTTAAGAATGTAACATGTCAGAATAATAGTAGAGATAATTATTTACTTCAGCTTTTATTTCTTTCATCACATTCCCAGTGGGTCAGAAGCTTACATACACTCAATTAATATTTGGTAGCATTGCCTTTAAATTGTTTAACTTGGGTCAAACATTTTGTGAATTTTGGCCCATTCCTCCTGACAGAGCTGGTGTAACTGAGTCAGGTTTGTAGGCCTCCTTGCTTGCACACGCTTTTTCAGTTCTGTCCACACATTTTCTAATGGATTGAGGTCAGGGCTTGTGATGGCCACTAAAATACCTTGACTTTGTTGTCCTTAAGCCATTTTGCCACAACTTTGGCAGTATGCTTGGGGTCATTGTCCATTTGGAAGACCCATTTGTGACCAAGCTTTAACTTCCTGACTGATGTCTTGAGATGTTGCTTCAATATATCCACATAATTTTCTTTCCTCATGATGCCATCTATTTTGTGAAGTGCACCAGTCACTCCTGCAGCAAAGCACCCCCACAACATGATGCTGCCATGGTGTTCTTCAGCTTGCAAGCCTCCCCCTTTTTCCGCCAAACTGTTCTATTTTTGTTTCATCAGACCAGAGGACATTTCTCCAAAAAGTACGATCTTTGTCCCCATGTGCAGTTGCAAACCGTAGTCTGACTTTTTTTATGGCAGTGTTGGACCAGTGTCTTCTTCCTTGCTGAGCGGCCTTTCAGGTTATGTCGATATAGGACTCGTTTTACTGTGGATATAGATACTTTTGTGCCTGTTTCCTCCAGCATCTTCACAGGGTCCTTTGCTGTTGTTCTGGGATTGATTTGCACTTTTCGCACCAAATTATGTTCATCTCTAGGAGACAGAACGCGTCTCCTTCCTGAGCGGTATGATGGCTGCGTGGTCCCATGGTGTTTATACTTGCGTACTATTGTTTGTACAGATGAACGTAGTACCTTCAGGCGTTTGGAAATTGCTCCCAAGGATGAACCAGACTTGTGGAGGTCTACAATTGTTTTTCTGAGGCCTTGGCTGATTTCTTTTGATTTTCCCATGATATCAAGCAAAGAGGCACTGAGTTTTAAGGTAGGCCTTGAAATACATCCACAGGTACACCTCCAATTGACTCAGATTAGAATAAGGCTGTCACGTAACAAAATGTGGAAAAAGTCAAGGGGTCTGAATACTTTCCGAATGCACTCTGCATGACAAGGATGTGGTAATGGTAATGATAAACACTTCTCCAGTTGTTGTTGAGATCTCATATTCTGCGCAAGACCAGACGCTGGGCCAATGTCATAGACCTATCGTCAACCAATCACATTTCTCAAATTCTTTTGGGCTAAATTCCAGCAAAACTTGGAGAGGACAGTTATGCCAACTACTTACAAAAAGTGTCCTACCGATGAAGAGCTACAAAAGTAAGTAAATAGCTGTATTAGACTGGAAGTTAGGATATAAGGTCATTTCAAATTTGTGTTGCTCTTTCATATTTACTGCTACTTAACTCAATCCCGTTTTACATTCCCTGAGACCACCCAGAATGGTTACCTAGGCCACATATTGCCCGATTTTCATAAAACACCCACACATGTGGTCTCTCGTTTCTGTATCACCACATTTTGCTTGAGGCAAAATAGTAGACTAGCTGCACTTCAATTAGCTCGTTCGGTGCAGGGCTGTAATGCTGCCTGAGTACACCAGAGTGTTGCTCCACCACGTCTCACAATGGTGCTGAATTAGTCAAGTTGAATCAAAGCTGAATCAATGTCTTGGAAGATCACAAAATGATTAATAATATTTTACATAACACAAACAAATATAATAGTCACACCAAGCACACTACCTAATGTCTTATGAGATTTTAGTATTGTTTGCTGAATAGTCAAAAAAAGAAACAAATTCATGCGACCAAAACTGTGAATGACCAGCAAAATCATCCTGTTGTCCCACATTTGGATATTTTAAATGTGGTCACCGTACTAAACTGTTTACCTGCCAGTCTGTTTATTTTTTTACCCCCCATTCTTTCATCACCGACTGACTGGGTTAGCATCAGTGGTCTTATTTACTGTGATGTGATGCGCATCTGACTGTGCACTAAGCATTTATTGATTTAAGCTGTTGGATGGGGCAACATTAGAGACTTACTGTGTGTCGGACTTACAATAAAAGAGTGATGACAAGTTGGAGCCTATGGGGACTGCTCCTCGGCTTGCAGCTGTCTGCAGCAAATAAAAACATCTAGTTCACGACATACCGCCCTAAAACTTTTCAAAACAGACCAATGTTTTTATTACAGTTATGACATATATATATACACACTGTATATATACAGTATATTTCTAATTTCTAAACAGAAAGAAGAAAAGACTCAATTTTGCACAGTACATAAAAAAAAATGATTTAAAAAGTTGGTAATAAACCACCTCGTCAGCACTTTACACCACTTTTTGGCAAAAGGTTTGGGCTAAATTTGATGGAAGACTACATTTTACCTGATCACTTTGATAGAAGATTCAGCAAGAATTCTACAAAGTATTACTCTAGTAGTTGGGATAAAGCCTTGCGCCTCGACAGTCATTGAGTATAGAATTACTAGCTGAGTCACAGTATGCCGACCCGGCACTGTTAGCCAAGTCACTGTATTAAACACTCCATTCATTTATGGCTGAATTAGCGACTGTGCAAACTTCATTCTTTCAAGGATCAGAAATGAATCAAGTACCAGTTGTGATTGGTAGTAAAGGTAGCAATAAAAGTAGAGTGGTACTGGTAGTGTTTCATTCTAGACCACAAACAAACATGATAGAAGACCATCTAAAAAGCTGTGCTGGTATTTAGCACAAATGCCATCCCACAACAAACACGTATACACACACCTAAAGCAAACGGATGCCTGCATTATTTACAGAGCGCACCCCAGATACCTTTACAATGCACTTCACCCATTTGACCCTGAGTCCCTATACCCTTCACCCCCTGTACTATACCCTCTGACCCTTGAACCCTGACCCAACTCACTTGTTGCTTGGTTTGGTCAAGGACGTGCAGGCTAGAGCTCTCTGCTGCTGGCCCATGTTCTGGACTCGGTTCTTCTTATTGTTCTTCTGCATCTCCTTGCCGGACTGTCTGCGACTCACAGATGAATGAGGCCAGATCCCAGTGAACAGCTGCAGTTATCACTTGTCTATAATGACTACAGGCTGATCCTGAACAAGTCCAGTACACTGAACAGCTGCAGTTATCACTGCTCTATAATGACTACAGGCCAATCCAGGACAGGTACAGTTAACACTGCTCTATGATGACTACAGGCAGATCCAGGACAGGTCCAGTTAACACTGATCTATAATGACTACAGGCCGATCCAGAACAGGTCAAGTTAACATTGGTATTTAATGACTACAGGCTGATCCAGGACATGTCCAGTTAACACTGATCTATAATGACTACAGGCCGATCCAGAACAGGTCAAGTTAACATTGGTATTTAATGACTACAGGCTGATCCAGGACAGGTCTAGTTAACACTGATCTACAATGACTACAGAACGATCCAGGACAGGTCCAGTTAACACTGGTCTATAATGACTGCAGGCCGATCCAGGACAGCTGTAGATTCAGGCAGATCAAAGTAGTAGTTATCCGAATAGCTGTCTTCAGAATCTTGAGTCTTCAGAATCTTGAGTCTTCAGAATCTTGAGACAGAATTAAAGTATTAGAGAATACAGGTTCGTCTTGTTGTGGTTGAATTGTCCAGCTTCTGAGGACATTTAGAGCCAAAAGTGGTAAAATGAGAGCAAACAATTTTAATTAATGGATGGAGAAGAGAGATTTCCGTCTGCAACATTTCCTTTAAGGAACATCGATGTGCAACCATAACAGTTCATGTTGAAGTGGTCATGGTTTGCTATTCATTCTGCTTGCTTGCTTGGTCTCTCTCACTCTCTCTGTTAATGTCCCTCTCTCACTGGCACTCATTCACTCCCTCTCCCTCTTTCTCCCCCTCTCTCTCATTCCTCACTATGTCACTCAGTTTTCTCATCTTCTGTCAGTCATTCTTTCTGCCCCATGTTTCCTCACCCACAACTGTCTCCACTCTGTTTCTCTCTTCATTCCTCCCCTCCCTCCCTCCCTCCCTCCCTCCCTCCCTCCCTCCCTCCCTCCCTCCCTCCCTCCCTCCCTCCCTCCCTCCCACGAGCCCGCCCTCCCTTTCCTTCCTTCCTTCCTTCCTTCCTTCCTTCCTTCCTTCCTTCCTTCCTTCCTTCCTTCCTTCCTTCCTTCCTTCCTTCCTTCCTTCCTTCCTTCCTTCCTTCCTTCCTTCCTTCCTTCCTTCCTTCCTTCCTTCCTTCCTTCCTCTCCTCCCTCCCTCCCTCCCTCCCTCCCTCCCTCCCTCCCTCCCTCCCTCAGCCCCCAGCTGTTTTACGTAGCTCTGTTGACACAACCATACATACGATACAGAGCTCGATGGAACCTAATAAAGACCCAATGCTGACCCCGTGTGTAAGCTTTGTATCAGGGAACCTACCCAGACCATTCTAGACCCTCTGTCTACTGCATTCCCAATCTCTAATCACAGACACATAGCCATCACCGTATGTCCTCACGTGACAAAAAGCTACTGTCCTGTACAAACCGCAGCTGGACTGGTGGCTACAAAGGAGCAGCCCTTGTGGATATGTTGTGTGGATTCCAGGCCAAGCAGAGGGCTAGGGGACCTTAATCATGTGAAAGTGAAGTCTCGTCTTCCAGCCAGACAGCTGATTAAGAGGTACAAGCGCATCAGTCTGACAGAGCATGAAGGAAGAGAGTGCCTCACACCAGCCAGGGGAGGAATGTCCTTATGCACTTCCTTGGTTTAGGTGTGGGAGGGTGGGATGCAGGGTATTGGGAGGAAGGGGGCATGTGGAGGAAGAAAGGTGGGGCTATTGGGGGCTTCTTTGGGGTAGTCAGCTGTCACAGTGTTGGGTTGAGAGACAGGGAGGGGGTGAAAGGGAGATGGTTGTCCTAGCTAAGGTCTTCCCCTCACTCACTGTGTAGAAGCAATTACCAACACACATTAACACTTTCTACATAGGCTACATAGTATTAACACTTTCCATATAGGCTACATAGTATTAACACTTTCTATATAGACTACATAGTATTAACACTTTCCATATAGGCTACATAGTACCAACACTTTCTATATAGGCTACATAGTATTACCACTTTCTATAAAGCTACATAGTACTAACACTTTCTATATAGGCTACATAGTATTAACACTTTCTATATAGGCTACATAGTATTAACACTTTCTTTATAGGCTACATGGTATTAACACTGTCTATAAAGGCTGCATAGCATTAACACTTTCTATATAGGCTACATAGTACTAACACTTTCTATATAGGCTACATAATATTAACACTTTCTTTATAGGCTACATAGTATTAACACTGTCTATGAAGGCTACATAGTATTAACACTTTCTACATAGGCTACATAGTATTAACATTTTCTTTATAAGCTACATAGTATTAACACTTTCTTTATAAGCTACATAGTACTACTACTTTCTATATAGGCTACATAGTATTAACACTTTCTATATAGGCTACATAGTATTAACACTTTCTATATAGGCTACATAGTATTAACACTTTCTATATAGGCTACATAGTATTAACATTTTCTTTATAGGCTACATAGTATTAACACTGTCTATGAAGGCTACATAGTATTAACACTTTCTACATAGGCTACATAGTATTAACACTTTCTATATAGGCTACATAGTATTAACACTTTCTTTATAGGCTACATAGTATTAACACTTTCTATATAGGCTACATAGTATTAACACTGTCTATAAAGACTACATAGTATTAACACATTCTATATAGGCTACATAGTATTAACAATTTCTTTAAAGGCTACATAGTATTAACACTGTCTATAAAGGCTAAATAGTATTAGCATTTTCTATATAGGCTACATAGTACTAACACTTTCTTTATAGGCTACATGGTATTAATACTTTTTTATATAGGCTACATAGTATTAACCTGTTAGGGCTAGGGGGCAGTATTGACACGGCCGGATAAAAAAACGTACCCGATTTAATCTGGTTACTACTCCTGCCCAGTAACTAGAATATGCATATAATTATTGGCTTTGGATAGAAAATACCCTAAAGTTTCTAAAACTGTTTGAATGGTGTCTGTGAGTATAACAGAACTCATATGGCAGGCCAAAACCTGAGAAGATTCCATGCAGGAAGTGGCCTGTCTGACAAGTTGTGTTTCATCTTGGCTCTTTTTATTGAAGACTGAGGATCTTTGCTATAACGTGACACTTCCTACGGCTCCCATAGGCTCTCAGAGCCCGGGAAAAAGCTGAACGATATCGAGGCAGCCTCTGGATGAAACACATTATCGCTTTTGGCAAGTGGCCGATCAGAGTACTATGGGCTTAGGCGTGTCCCCGAGTCGACCCCATGCTTTATTTTCTTTCGTCTGTTTACCTAAACGCAAATTCCCGGTTATTATCCCGAATATTATCGCTTTTTTATGAGAAAAATGGCATAAAAATTGATTTTAAACAGCGGTTGACATGCTTCGAAGTACGGTAATGGAATATTTAGAAATTTTTGGTCACGAATTGACCCATCCTCGTCACCCTTATTTACCCTTTCGGATAGCGTCTTGAACGCACGAACAAAACGCCGCTATTTGGATATAACGATGGATTATTTGGGACCAAACCAACATTTGTTATTGAAGTAGAAGTCCTGGGAGTGCATTCTGACGAAGACAGCAAAGGTAATAACATTTTTCTTATAGTAAATCTGACTTTGGTGAGTGCTAAACTTGCTGGGTGTCTAAATAGCTAGCCCTGTGATGCCGGGCTATCTACTGAGAATATTGCAAAATGTGCTTTCACCGAAAAGCTATTTTAAAATCGGACATATCGAGTGCATAGAGGAGTTCTGTATCTATAATTCTTTAAAAATTGTTATGCTTTTTGTGAACGTTTATCGTGAGTAATTTAGTAAATTCACCGGCAGTGTTCGGTGGGAATGCTAGTCACATGCTAGTCACATGCTAATGTAAAAAGCTGTTTTTTGATATAAATATGAACTTGATTGAACAAAACATGCATGTATTGTATAACATAATGTCCTAGGGTTGTCATCTGAAGAAGATCATCAAATGTTAGTGCTACATTTAGCTGTGGTTTGGGTTTATGTGACATTATATGCTAGCTTGAAAAATGGGTGTCTGATTATTTCTGGCTGGGTACTCTGCTGACATAATCTAATGTTTTGCTTTCGTTGTAAAGCCTTTTTGAAATCGGACAGTGTGGTTAGATTAACGAGAGTCTTGTCTTTAAAATGGTGTAAAATAGTCATATGTTTGAGAAATTGAAGTAATAGCATTTCTAAGGTATTTGAATAACGCGCCACAGGATTTCACTGGCTGTTACGTAGGTGGGACGATTTGGTGCCACCTACCCTAGAGAGGTTAAGACTTTCTATATAGGCTACATAGCATTAACACTTTCTATATAGGCTACATAGTATTAACACTTTCTTTATAGACTACATAGTATTAACAATGTCCATAAAGGCTACATAGTACTAACACTTTCTTTATAGTCTACATAGTATTAATACTTTCTATATAGCCTACTTAGTAGTAACACTTTCTATATAGGCTACATAGCATTAACACTTTCTAAATAGGCTACATAGTATTAACACTCTCTATATAGGCTACATAGTATTAACACTTTCTTTATAGGCTACATAGTATTAACACTTTCTTTATAGGCTACATAGTTTTAAGACTTTCTATATAGGCTACATAGTATTAACACTTTCTTTATAGGCTACATAATTTTAAGACTTTCTATATAGGCTACAAAGTAAACTCATCAAAAAAATAAATGTCCCTTTTAAGGACCCTGTCTTTCAAAGGTAATTTGTAAAAATCCAAATAATTTCATAGATCTTCATTGTAAAGGGTTTGAACACTGTTTCCCATGCATGTTCAATGAACCATAAACAATTAATGAACATACACTTGTGGAACGGTCGTTAAGACACTAACAGCCAACAGACAGTAGGCAATTAAGGTCACAGTTAAGAAAACTTTTACTGACTCTGAAAATCACCAAAAGAAAGATGCCCAGGCTCCCTGCTAATCTGCGTGAACGTGCTTTAGGCATGCTGCAAGGAGGCATGAGGACTGCAGACGTGGCCAGGGCAATAAATTGCAATGTCCGTACTGTGAGATGCCTAAGACAGCACTACAGGCAGTGGTGGTTCTAGACCATTTCAAGTGTGTGGGGGGGGGGGGGGGGGGGGGGGGCAAGCTGGGGCCAGTTGTACTGTTAGAGGGGCCAGTTACATTAGACGTTATTGTTGTCATATCGTTTTCTTCACTGCATTGCAGACATTAGCAGGCAAAAGACCATGTTCATAATCATCATCGTTGCCACTGTCTAATAATGGATGTAGAAAAAGAACGATAGCAATAATGTGTTATGTAACAATTATTTCATACTCCACATTTGTGGAAAATTGTTGTCACAGGGGCACTGCCCCCCCCCCCCCCCAGAACCGCTAGTGGCTACAGAGAGACAGGACAGACAGCTGATCGTCCTCGCAGTGGCAGACCATGTGTAACAACACCTACACAGGATCGGTACATCCGAACATCACACCTGCGGGACAGGTACAGGATGGAAACAACAACTGCCCGAGTTAAACTAGAAATGCATAATCCCTCCATCAGTGCTCAGACTGTCCACAATAGGCTGAGAGAGGCTGGACTGAGGGCTTGTAGGCCTGTTGTAAGGCAGGTCCTCACCAGATATCACCGGCAACAATGTCGCCTATTGGCACAAACCCACCGTCGCTGGACCAGACATAACTGGCAAAAAGTGCTCTTCACTGACGAGTTGCGGTTTTGTCTCACCAGGGGTGATGGTCGAATTCGCGTTTATCGCTGAAGGAATGAGCGTTACACCGAGGCTTGTACTCTGGAGCGGGATCAATTTGGAGGTGGAGGGTCCATCATGGTCTGGGGCGGTGTGGCACAGCATCATCGGACTGAGCTTGTTGTCATTGCAGGCAATCTCAACTCTGTGCGTAACAGGGAAGACATCCTCCTCCCTCATGTGGTACCCTTACTGCAGGCTCATCCTGACATGACATGGCATGACAATGCCACCAGCCATACTGCTCGTTCTGTGCGTGATTTCCTGCAAGACAGGAATGTCAGTGTTCTGCCATGGCCAGCAAAGATCCCGGATCTTAATCCCATTGAGCATGTCTGGGACCTGTTGGATCGGTGAGGGTTAGGGCCATTCCCCCCAGAAATGTCCGGGAACTTGCAGGTGCCTTGGTGGAAGAGTGAGGTAACATCTCACAGCAAGAAATAGCAAATCTGGTGCAGTCCATGAAGAGGAGAGGCACTGCAGTACTTAATGCAGCTGGTGGCCACACCAGATACTGACTGTTACTTTTGACCCCCCCCCCCCCCCTTTTTCAGGGGCAAATTATTCAATTTCTGTTAGTCACATGTCTGTGGAACTATTTTAGTCTCAGTTGACGAATCTTATGTTCATACAAATATTTACACATGTTAAGTTTGCTGAAAATAAACGCAGTTGACAGTGAGAGGAGGTTTATTTTTTACATCTACATTTAAGTCATTTAGCAGACGCTCTTATCCAGAGCGACTTACACATTTTTGTTGAGTTTATTAACACTTTCTATATAGGCTACATAGTATTAACACTACTATTAACTTTAAAGATGTTCTTTTTCATGATAAATAATGACATAAAAATAGTTTCACTTGTTTCAGAAATTATGTGTGTTTAAATGTAGAATGTATGTTTGACCTGTACTGTAAGTACAAACCTATACTATATTCACTATGCAATTAGAGAGAGATCAGAATCCAAACAACAGACTAAGTTTGTATGTCTGAAGCCCATATGATTTGATTATGTAAGGTGAAAGAGTCAGCCCTTGCAGGTGGCTGGAGTAACCTGTGGCTGGGACAGACAGGTGCTGAGTGATATGAGTAATGATGCTTCCATTTCTGCTCAGGCCAAAATGCAAATCACTGAGCAAGTTGAAATTCCGTGTGTGTGTGTGTGTGTGTGTGTGTGTGTGTGTGTGTGTGTGTGTGTGTGTGCCTCTTATGCCTTTTGGGTAATCTGTATTTTGTTCATGATATGTCTTGATAGGATTTCTAGTCAAATAAAATTACCTGCTGTAAACTAGTCATACAATGGTGCTCAATTCATAAACGCCCACAGGTGTGTGTATTTAAATAACACGTGACTTGTTAAGAAGAATACAGGACAAGTGGCTTAGGCTAAAATCACTCATGCATGTTTTGATCCATCAGGTTGGACTCAGCCTTCTGCAGGAGAGAGAACCACAAATATCATAAGGAAAGCTCTGATTTACTTAAACAACTAGGGTAGGTTTATATTATGACATGTTTCCTTCGGCTAACCGTTTTACATCTCATGTGTTCATTCAGACTTTCTGAGGCATTGCACAGTGCTTTGACTGATATAACAGTAGATCTAACATTTGTAATGTATGTTTACATCATTGTATTGCATCAGTATTTTGCATCAGTATGTTGCCAACAATATATTAAAACATAAAGTCATGAAACTTGTCATCTACCCTCTCTCATATCTCAGTGGGATCGGATATTGTTCTACAAGGATGAATGCCTCTTCAGGAAACCACACTTACTTCAGCTGGAATGTTTGTCTTAACAAAGGCTATGTTGGGCCAGTGCTTTCTGGTGCTGTCCAGTCCATGTGCTTCCTCCTGGGGACACCAGCTCTGGTCTGGTGCCTCTGGATCTCTCTGAGTGGAAGTCTCTCTGGAGGTCTCAAACCCACCCAGGTTTTACCTATCAACCTGTTTGCAGTGGAGCTGGTGTTCTGTGTGGAGGGTTTCTTTGAGGTGATCAGCTACCTCGTACAGAACATCATGTTAACACAGGCTGCGTATTTCCTCTATATTCTCTCCTGGACCTGCAGGCCCCTGCTCCAGATCTGCATCTGTGTGGAGCGCTACCTGGCGGTGGCTCAACCTGTGGCTTTCCTCAAGTACAGACTCCGGAGGTACAGGGTGGCGTGTTCAACTGTGGTCTGGCTGCTGTCGCTCACTTTTGCATGTTTTGCTATCCCTTTAATGGGAAATGAAGAGATCGCAGCTCATGTGCTAATTGGTGTCTATTGCCTTGGGGGGGCCGTCATTTCTCTCTGCTGCTTCTCCATCCTGCGTGTGCTGAAGCAGCCTGGTCCAGGTGAGGTAGAGGGGGGCAGAGAGGGAGAGAAGAAACAGGGGACAACAGACCCACATAAGATGAGAGCTTTTGGGATCGTCTTAACCAACCTGGTGATCATCTTGGGGAGCTCCATCCCGATGGTTGTTGGTTACGCCACCATGTCATCCAGTCTTGACTACAACTGCAATGTCACCAACATTTTGGTGACTGTTATCATCTTCAGTGTCATGGTCTCACCCCTGATGCACCTCCACAGAGAGGGAAGGCTGCCATGCCGAAGAGGGACAGAGACACATTAGACTTACAGGTCTGGGCACTATCGCTAGGAGACGATAGAGCGTTTTGTTAAATACACATTGAATCAAAATTGTTCTGTCAATACCGCAGCGCAGCCTAACTTCTAAGTGCCTGCAACTGAAGTTTAAACATACATAGACATGGCAAAGATGTAGAAGGATTTGTGTAATATTTATTTGATAAATAGTTTGGATTTGTTTAGTTTGGTGGCCTGTTGAAATAGAATGTTGTTAGATACAGCATATAAGCTTAATAATTGTTGTTCAAGGGGCAATAAAACAACAAAGTGAGAGAGTCCCTACCATTGTTTTTGTAATTCATTGACAGAGCTATGGATGCAAAGACTGATCAGCCATGATATCAAAATGATTGTTTTGATCAACTTTTTAGACTATACATTGTTTGTTTACATTGATGGATTTTATTTTCAAACAAAGGCGTTAAACAAGCTCTTATTATATTTTTGGGGTTCTGATAGGGTATGACAGTTGAACTAAGCTCATGAGGCATATGTAATATATTTCAAGAACCAATGGGCATATAGCATTCATTTGAAAGTCCGAGAATGGATGTCCCAAATGCAGATTGCCCCTTTAACTAAAGCGTCATCACTTGTTTATCACTTATGGTGAATGTTGGTTTGTTTCATTAGTTATGCAATTGGTATCAGGACGGGGTGGCTAGATAGGAGATTAGGCCTATTCATTTAGCATTATTACTGGTCCAGGGGATGGAGGAAAGGGTAAAAAAGAGGAGGGAGGGCACAGATCATCCTGCTGACCTTGATGCTGAACTACTCTCCTACGATCATCAGGGAAATTCTTCAGGATCATATTTCTTTGAGCTCATTCAAGTGTATTCTGACACACATTACTTTCTCCTTCAGCGTGTTGGGTAGCTTTACTCAGCCCCTCTACCTCCACAGGGCTGAGAAACTGCCCTGCATCAGGGTTTAAAGAGGATGATAACTGCACTGTAGGGGAAAGGTTGTCTTGCATTTCTCAGGTTATCATTCTGTTCCATTCCCTTTAATCATATTGGTCATGCTATTTAGAGGTTTTGACATTTTTCGTAAGTTAGTCTTAGTTCAACTATGTAGTGTGTGTGGGGGGGAGGGTCTGCCATTTTATTTGTCTTGTATAGCTGTTCATCTAAGTGAAATTAGGGAGATACATTGTGAGATTTTACTATCACCTCATGCTCACAATTCCAACCTATTCCTGACAGTTCTGCTTGGTTCGAAAATAAATTACTACAAAAATATATACTATTATTTTAACTTAGCAAAATCATATTTTAGCTTGTATTGCATCCTGTATTGCAGTTGCTTTTCTACTTCTGAGTGATGTTCAATTTAAACTGAATAAAAATGTAAACGTAACATGTAAAGTGTTGGTCCCATGTTTCATGAGCTGAAATTTCTATACATATGCCATCTCCAATGTTGTTTTAGAGAATTTGGTAGTACGTCCAACCGGCCTCACAACCGTAGACCACATGTATGGCGTCTTGTTTGCGAGTGGTTTGCTGATGTCAACGTTGTGAACAGAGTGCGTCATGGTGGCTGTGGGGTTATGGTATGGGCAGGCATAAGATACGGACAACGAACACAATAGCATTTTAGCTACAGAAATTGTAATACACAAAAAGACTGTGACTAGATCCTGAGGCCCATAGTGAGTCTCATTTTTTTTTATGTGTCTGTGATCAACAGATCCATAAGCTACAAACAACTAACACAATTGCATTTTATTGATGGAAATTGTATCTGTATTCTCAGTCATGTACAATCCATAGATTAGGGCCTAATTTACATATTTCAATTGACTGAATTCCTCATATGAAATGTAACACAGTAAAATCTATGAAATTCTTGCATATTGCATCATATTTTTGTTCAGTATAGAAATGTATCACTGGACTTTTTTAAAGAAAGGTATAATGAAGCAAATCTGATTGATTCAACAGTTCAGGTCTCTGTCTGTCTGTCAATTATGATTACAGCATGTCATCAAATATGTATCCCCCTTCACTGATGAATGCACATGTCTTGGCTAATTGTATACACATGACTAAACATGAGAACCCAGACAGGGCCACTGGAAGAAAAATATTAGCTTCCATGAACACAGAGACCTGCCATAGTGTTTTCATTGGCTATTTGCATGACAGCCAACATTGTCTTTTATCTGTTGAACGCCTCTGTTTAGGAGACAGGCCAAATGGTGAAGTTCATTATGATCTTCTATATATTTGTGTTTGAAAAGTAAACTACTGTCACGTCCTGATCCTAGTAAGGTGTTATTTTCTATAGTAGAGTAGGTCAGGGCGTGACAGGGGGTGTTTTGGGATGTTCTATGTTTTCTATTTCTATGTTTAAGTTCTAGTTTTTCTATTTCTATTTTGGGATTGTTTGGGTTGATCTCTAATTGAAGGCAGCAGATCCTCGTTGCCTCTGATTAGAGATCATATTTAAGTAGGGGTTTTTCATCCTGGGTTTTGTGGGTAATTGTTTTCTGTTTAGTGTATGTCACCTGATGGAGCTGTTGTCGGTTGTTTTTGTTGTTTTGTTTAAGTATATTCATTAAAAGTAAATATGAGCACTCTACATGCTGCGCCTTGGTCCCCTTTATACAACCCGCATTACAACTACACACACGCGCGCACACACACATAACATAGAATTTACTTAACATGTTGGTGTTTTTGGGATCCTTCGAACTCTAATGGATGTGGTTGTCAGAATTTCAAACCTAAAGCTTGTCTCTCTATCTACTGGCAACTCCTTATGCATGTCTATAAACATATGAATATTATTCCATATACATTACCATGACTGAATGACAAGCTACTACTACTGGAAAAGGCGGGCCGAACCGGCCCCCATTAACATCGACGGGGCTGTAGTGGAGCGGGTCGAGAGTTTCAAGTTCCTTGGTGTCCACATCACCAACGAACTCTCATGGTCCAAACATACCAAGACAGTCGTGAAGAGGGCATGACAAAACCTTTTCCCCCTCAGGAGACTGAAAAGATTTGGCATAGGTCCCCAGATCCTCAAAAGGTTCTACAGCTGTACCATCGAGAGCATCCTGACCGGTTGCATCACTGCCTGGTATGGCAACTGCACGGCATCTGACCGTAAGGCGCTACAGAGGGTAGTGCGAACGGCCCAGTACATCACTGGGGCAAAGCTTCCTTCCATCCAGGACCTATATAATGGGCGGTGTCAGAGGAAAGACCATAAAATTGTAAGAGCCTCCAGTCACCCAAGTTAAAGACTGTTTTATCTGCTACCGCTTGCCGGAGTACCGGAGCGCCAAGTCTAGGTCCAAAAGGCTCCTCAACAGCTTCCACCCCCAAGCCAGTAGACTGCTGAACAATTCATAAAAATCGCCCCCGTACACTACATAACCCCCCCCCCCGTACACTGCTGCTACTGGCTGTTTGTTTGTTACCTATGCATAGTCACTTCGCCCCCACCTACATGTACAGATTACCTCAACTAGCCTGTACCCCTGCACACTGACTCGGTACCGGTGCCCCCTGTACATAGCCTCGTTACTGTTATTCTTATTTTGTTACTTTTTGTTATACATTTTTATTATAGCCTTTTTGATAAATATTTTATTCGTCTTGAACTGCACTGTTGGTTAAGGGCTTGTAAGTAAGCATTTCACGGTAAAGTACGCTTGTATTCTGCACATGTGGCAAATAAAGTTTGATTTGATTCGATTTTTACGTACTAGCCTACATAATATTACTTCATTACTGAATTATAACATAACACCATACTATTATAACTAACCACACATTTCACACGTTAACATCCTATATAGTATTTGCACAATTCTATTATTAACACTACAAACGTTCACTTCTATTGAGTTTTTAAACATACAATGATTGTTACTTTATTTAAGATATCACAAACGGTTTAATCGTAAGTAAAAACCTATACTTTATTCACTATGCAATTAGAGAGAGATCCTGAATCCAAACAACAGACTAGTATTGTGTATATCTGAAGTCCATATGATAAGATTATGGAAGGTGAAAGAGTCATACCTGTGGCTGTGACAGACGGGTGCAGACTGATAATGCCTGGCCAAAATGCAAATCCCTTAGCAGGTTGAAATTCCATCTGTGTGTTTGTGTGTGTGTGTGTGTGTGTGTGTGTGTGTGTGTGTGTGTGTGTGTGTGTGTGTGTGTGTGTGTGTGTGTGTGTGTGTGTGTGTGTGCAAGCATCTGCATTTTGTTAATCTGTGCTTTGTTCCTTCCTGATAAGTTTAGATTTTTGGTGGTTGTCCTTGCTCAGTTTGGCCGGGCAGCCAGCTCTAGGAAGACACTTGGTGGTTCCAATCTTCTTCCATTTAAGAATGATGCAGGCCACTGTGTTCTCAGGGACCTTCAATGCTGCAGACATTTTTTGGTACCCTTCCCCAGATCTGTGCCTTGACATAATCCTGTCTTGGAGCTCTACGGACAAATCCTTCGACCTCATGGCTTGGTTTTTGCTCTGACATGCACTGTCAACTGTGGGACTTTAAATAGAAAGGTGTATGCCTTTCCAAATCATGTCCAATCAATTCAATCTTGAGTCTCATAGCAAAATGTCTGTATACTTATGTATATAAGGTATTTCTGTTTTTTGGTTTTTCTAAATGACCCAATTACCCATTAACCGCTACTGCTTTCAATACTGCCCACCTGTGGTCCAGTAAATTATGGCCTGCAGATGGTGCAGCACGGACCCTAGGGTCCCTCTCCTCCATTTTTGGGATACTACTCAGCACCTGGTGGTACTGCATCCCCAACAACCCAGCGTGTGGATTATTCTTCTACGTTGGTGTACCAGGGAGTTGCAGCACTGTGAACATCGCTGCATATATCATATATGCAGCATACTCCACTGTAGTACGTATTGTGCAGAATATACAGAGCCTTATGTACACTATGCAACAGAAGACCAGATCCTGGGCTTCCTCCTGTCAGTGGAGCCCTCTCCAACAGGTTGCGTGGAAACCATGGGACAGTCATATGGAGAAATAGCAGCAATAAGTTGTCTCTTGGACCCCCACCCCCCCCGGCACCGTTGCCAGGTGTTACTGTGACCATTCGGTGTGAGTATATTGCCGCTCCAGCCACGGCACCTTTGTCGGGGACGGCTGCGACTGAGACCTCGGCCCCTGCTGGACCTCAGGAGTTGTCTTCTACAGAGACTGAGCCCACACCAGATGTCATTCCTGATTCCCCTTCCACTGCTGTGGAATCTGGGGGACCCCCTCCCCGGCTCGGGTGGCCTATGCGATTCCAGCAGCAACTCCATGCGGTAGTGAGCCTATGTTGTTGACTGGACCACCAGATCATAACTAGCCAGAGCTACCTGGCGAGCCATAGCCAGCGACAGAAGCCCTGTCTACCTTTGACTCTCAGCCTGTCCCTGCACTAGAAGACCCTCTAGCAGGACCGGACCGGTCTGCTGCTACCTCCGATGATTGTTCCAGCCTTGATCTGGGCCCATAACACTGTCACCAGCTTCTGACATTACATCTTCAACTGACCCAGCCACAGACCTGGTTCCCATTTGGGGTGTCCAGGATACCTCTCTCCAGCATGCACCACCTGACCCAGTTCCAGTCCTGGTCCTGCTGCCGCTGGACTCAACCCACGACGTGACTGTGGTCTGACACAGTGACCTCACCAGGGCTGACCACACAGAATTCACCACCCAGTGTCATGTCCCAGGTGCACTACCTATTCCTGCTCTGTGGTCCAAGCTGATCCACCATCTTCCCTGGACTCACCAACACCTCCTCCTGATCTGGCTCTGACCCTGGGTCTACAGTTAGGGCCTGATTTGGGGCCTACTTTGGGCCCTCCTTTGGTTCCTACACTGGGGGACTTGCCCGCCTCAGTTGGGGACCCGCCACAGCCATGCCTGCTCTCCTCTGCTTGGGCACAGCCAGCCTCTGTGAGGGAGCCACAGCCATGCCTGCTCTCCTCTGCTTGGGCACAGCCTGCCTCTGTGAGGGAACCACAGCCAGGCCTGCTCTCCACTGCTGGGGCCTTCATTAGTATGGGAACAACAACCGCCATGCCTGCTCTCCTCTGCTCGAGTAACGGCCCGCTTCAGTAGGAGAGTTTATGCCAACAGGTCTTCTCTACTTACAAGGTTTACAATGCACTTCCTTTCACAACATAATGTTCTAACATAATACATGTAATTCTATGTTTTAAAGGAAAAAATACATATCTCACCTGGGATTCGCATCTATAGCAAACTGCACTGTCAGGCACTCGTCCAGTTGAAATGTTACTTGTGATTTAGTAACTTTGATTAGCAGATGGTGCCGTTGGACTTCTGATTAAGAACGCTTTCAGAAAAAATGATGTATCACATCCAACTACGGGAATATTTGTAATTCACTGATGCAGATATTTTTTTTAGAGTCTCTTTATCATAGGCTTAAGTGCCAGGTTATTTTATGGGAACAGCTAACATGTAGTGTTCTATAACGTGTAGCTACAACAACGATTTTAATTGGCTAATGCAGATTGTCTCAAAACATTTCGGAGGTATGGACCCAATCATTTCAAACCGTGATTACTCTGGAATACAATCACATATGCTTCTCTATTTATGTTTTTCAGTGTCATGGCCTTACCCCTGCTGCACCTCTACAGAGAGGGAAGGCTGCCATGTCAAAGAGGGCCAGAGACACATTAGACTTACAGGTTTTTGTGACAAACTATCGCTAGAAGACGATAGAAGGGTCTTTAAATACACATTTACTTAAAATTGTTCTGCCTATACCATGGCACAGCCTAACTTCTTTAGTGCCTGGAACTGTAGTTTAAACACACGTAGAACAATGTGTAGAACAATGTGTAATTTTCTTTTGATGTATAGTTTATTGTTTTAATTTTGTTGCATGTAGCAATAGCATTTTGTGAGATGCATCACGTTAGCGTTAGAGTTGTTGTTAACTTAAGCTCTATCACTTGTTTAGTATTATAGTAAACGTTGGTTTGTTTTATTAATTATGCAATTAATATTAGGATGGGTTGGCTAGATAGGTGATTACACCTATTTATTTCGCATTAATTCATGGATTGCCTTCTTCATGTTATGTTGTCATTTGAATTTAGGGTCCTTGTCTGTCACTAACATGTCATAATGTTATTCAAACGTATGGGGACTGACTGCCCATGAGACTTGGCTAATGGTGTCATCATTACTCAACATTCTAACCCAGACAGTGAACACCTCTAGAAAGCCATTAAGCTTCATACACTGGAAAAAATATAACATGAGCTATTTTAATGGCAGATGCACTTAATTTCAATTGTCAATACATTAGTCAAATAAAGGCTAGTCTAGATGAGTGTCATCTTGTATTGAGAACTCTTCTCAGCATACTGTAGGAACCAAACCGTTACCCCTGGACAGCGGTACAGCCACATTCTTCTCCGATTAGAACAAGCCACAGCAGGTACAGTGACGCTGTCTTAAAAACGTTGTCTTAAAAAAACACAGTAATTTCAATCAATTTGTAATCTCTCACTATTTAAGTTTACTCTGCTTCAGATCCACTAATGATTTCTCCTCTTGTTTTTCTCTCTCCCTCTTTAACTTGGAACACAGCTCTTCCTATTATTCAAAGACTAAAGTAACAGAGGACGTTCAACAATAAAGGAACCAACTCATCTTTTCCTGATCCCGTCAGGTTTAACCACACCTGGAGGTTTGACTATTATGACTTCTGGTGCTGGGTGCTGCCCAGATGTCTGCCAGTCCACCTGGGAATGAAGGTGTTCAACTGCCTCCTGAGCCCGGTCACCAACACCTAGTACATGTGGCTGGTGGCGGGTGGCCCCTTCAGTCCAGGTGAAACAGGAGATCTTCACCATTAACCAGTCTGTCATGGAGATTCTCTACTTCCTCTACTGGTTATAGTTCAGCTAAGTAGTATGTGTGTGTGTGGGGGGGGGTCTGCCATTTTATTTGTCTTGTATAGCTGTTCATCTAAGTGAAATTAGGGAGATGCATGTTGATGTTTTACTATCACCTCATGCTCACAATTACCACTTATTCCTGACTGTTTTGCTTGTTTTGACAAAATATATCCTGATATTTCTATGTAGCAAAACAATCTTTTAATGCAGTAATCTCAGTTTTCATTTGAAGCATCATTTTATAAGTCGCTTATTTGTATTAATTACAAAGACATTGGCAACTTTTTCTGAAGTTATCGTAGGTCACATAGAGACAGACAAACCATGTGATTCGATGTTTAACAGAGATTATTTTGTATAAAGTGCTGTTGGAGGGCGAAAAACCATCTAACCAAGCCCTTAGCTGTTCTACAAGTGGTCTGAAGCAGGTGTTAGATTACGAGTGTTTTCGAGTGCTACGCTAAAAACGATGATTTTGGAGATTTAATGATGCTCCTATGAAGGTTCTAACGGTGAACTTAGCCTTAAGACGCTTTTGGGAAACCAGGCCCACCCTGGTGAGTCTATGTCAAGGAAAGAGCAAGTGCTCAGAATGTTTTGTACACTCAATGTATGCTAACATTTTTAAATTTGCAAAGATGTCTTTCAACTTATACTACATGCTGTATAGCCAGTCTGGTATCATAGACTAGACGTAACAAAGTAAACATAAACAAGGGACACTGAAATTAGTATGATATGTTACGTATGATATGGTTACATAAAACAGAAGGTTAATTAAGGCAAAAATTAAATGAGGGTGTTTGGCCGGGATGGATGGTTGAGCGTCTAGGAACCCAAAGGTTGCATTTTCTAATCTTATCACGGACAGGACTCCTAACACTAACCCCTAGCGTAGCTAATGTTAGACACCTGCCACCTAGCTAACGTTACCAACAACAAATTAGAATTCACAACATATTATACATATTCAAAATGTGTTCAAAATATCATATGAATATCACCAGAAATTAATACCTACCATGCGAAACGTAACATATACTAAATGGAGGGGAGACAGACTTACATTTACTATGTTACGTCTACGCCTGAGTCCAGGTTTGTATAGCAGTTCTTCTCAACTTTTGAGTGTGTGGTGGATGAATCAGAATTAGTTGGGTAACATAGATCATTAAGATGTTTTATTTGCATAATATGCTTATGTGAGATACTTGTCATTAGAATGTATCCCTTTGGACTTTGGTGTTGGCAGATATACGTCTTCCCTCAGCTGGGGCTCAGTCACTTGGGGCCCAGAGAGGGGAGAGATCAGAATGGAACATTGTCTTCATATGTGAATGTGTCTTTACCTATTCTTAAACCATGTGAAGGAATGGCGTGATTAATGGGGAACCAATTACTTGTCTCCACAATGTCTGTGCGCAAGTCACTCCATCCTTTTCTATTTTGTGGGGAGGTGTATGGCAGTATCTGGAACCATGTATGTGTGTGTCCTCTTTTAGATCTTGCAATTATCCTGGGATAGTGTATGACCTAGAGCGTCACTCCCCTCAGTGAGCTTGTCCAGGAGTGGGGTCAAGAGGGGGTTTGCTTGAGATGGGAGTATCTAGAGTTGACAACTGATATATGCCATTGGATGAGTAGGTGTTTTTGTACTATGAAGTACCAGGAACGAGATTAGAACCTCGTCAAGGGGACCAAACTGAACTATAATTTATAGCGAATGCTATCTGGCTGTGGATACTCCTCTCTCAAGTAAAAGTCTTTCTTTGGGAACAGTTCCTAAATATCTGTGGTTTGTCATGTCAAAGGGGGGAGGATCTTTGCTATAAAAGATCTCAGTAGCCATTGTGTTGACACTCAACCGTTCATTAGAAATGGTGAATTCAAGTGCTAATGCAAAGCTCTTATAATTAAAGATGTAGTTTAAGTATAACTCTGACTGGTGTGTGAAGTTTGTCTCTCCTCATTTGGTAATACAGAAATTAGCAACCACAAGTGTTGTTGTATTCAAATGAATTGTTCTGTTTTAAAAGAAGTGTAGAATAAAACAAATCTGATTGATTTAAAAGGCTCCAAAATGGCACAGCGGTCTAAGGCACTGCATCTGTGCAAGAGGTGTCACTACAGTCCCTGGCTCAAGTCCAGGTTGTATCACATCCAGCTGTGATTGGGAGTCCCATAGGGCGGCACACAATTGGCCTAGGTTTGGCCGGGGTAGACTGTCATTGTTAATAAGAATTTGTTCTTAACTGACTTGCATAGTTAAATAATTACAGCATGTCAAATATGTATCCCCTTCACTGATGAATGCACATCTTGGCTAATTGTATCAACATTCTGAAACATGCAAACTCAGACAAGGCCACTGGAAACAATATAATTAGCCTCCATAAACATCAGGACCCACCTGATGTTTTCATTAGCTATTTACATGACAGCTAACAGTGTATTTTAGCTGTTGTCACTGCCTCTGTTAAGGAGTAAGGCATAATTCGGGAGTTGATTCTGATCTTCATTATTTCCGTGTTTTAAAGACACATAGACACAAAGAAAGAGATCCTTGGAACCCTAAATGTGGTTGTCAGAATTTCAAAACTTATGCCTGTCTCTCTATCTATTGGCAGCTCCTCGTGGATGTCTACAAACATGAATATTATTCAATATTTATTACAACAACTTAAATTATATTATAATAGTATATGCCATTTAGCAAATTCTTTGCAAATTAGTCATTGTGTGCATGCCTGTTATGATAAGCTCCTACTTACTAGCCCACATATTATTACTTAATTAATGAATTAGAACATAGTACCATGCTATTAAAACTAACTACACATTTCAAACATCAACACTTTGTTTATACACTATCGATCAAATGTTTGGGGTCACTTAGAAATGTCCTTGTTTTTGAAAGAAAAGCAATTTTTTTGTCCATTAAAATACGGCGTAGACAACGTTAATGTTGTAAATGACTATTGTAGCTGGAAAAGGCAGTTTTTCTTTATGGAATAGGCGTACAGAGGCCCATTTGTAGCAACCATCGCTCCTGTGTTGAAATGGCACATTGTGTTAGCCAATCCAAGTGTATAATTTTAAAATACTAATTGATCATTAGAAAACCATTTTGCAATTATGTTAACATAGCTGAAAACTGTTGTCCTAATTAAAGAAGCAATAAAACTGGCCTACACTATATTTCTGATCAATTATGTTTTTTTTATGGACAAGAAAATGTGCTTTTCTTTCAAAAACAAGGACATTTCTAAGTGACCCGAAACTTTTGAACAGTAGTGTATATATAAACTCAGCAAAAAAAGAAACTTCCCTTTTTCAGGACACTGTCTTTAAAAGATAATTTGTTAAAATATAAACTTCAAAGATCTTCATTGTAAAGGGTTTAACCTGTCTGGGCTAGGGGGCAGTATTTTCACGGCCGGATAAAAAACGTACCCAATTTAAACAGGTTACTACTCTGGCCCAGAAACTAGAATATGCATATTAGTAGTATATTTGGATAGAAAACATTCTGACGTTTCTAAAACTGTTTGAATGGTGTCTGTGAGTATAACAGAACTCATATGGCAGGCAAAAACCTGAGAAAAAGTCAACCAGGAAGTGGAGGATCTGAGAATTGTAGTTCTTCTTTCTAGTCCCTTTCAAAACTACAGTATCCGTGGGGTTACGTTGCACTTCCTAAGGCTTCCATTTTCTGTCTAAAGCCTCCAGAAAGTGGTTTGAGCATTCTCCTGTCACTGGGCAGATAATAGGAGCTCAGTTTCTGAGTGGACTGCCTGGCAACAAAGGGATTGGATATGCGCGGTCACACGAGCGCGCCGTTCCTTCTTTTTCTTCTTGAATGAATATGCTATTGTCTGGTTGGAATATTATCGCAATTTTACGTTAAAAATACCATAAAGATTGACTTTAAACAGCGTTTGACATGCTTCTAAGTACGGTAATGGAACATTTGCATGCCTGTTTCCGGTCACAACTTGCAGACTTGTTTATGTGCTGCTGTGCGTTTTGTTGCCAATCTTACCTGACAACTTTACGGTTTTTACTTTTTGATTACTGTTTATATTTTTAGTTTTTCCCTCACTCAACTTTTTTCATTCAATTTTTTCACTCCGGAGGTTTTATCTGGACATGGTTCATCAGGAGTTTCAACAGCCGAAGCTAAGTAGTAACATTAACATGATGCCTTCTAATTGCAGTCGTTGTACTCATAATATACAGGAGAACGATCGCCTTACGGCGAGGATAGCTGTGCTGCAAGCCCAGCTTCAGACGCAATCGTTAGGCAAGGGCAATTTCAGTGTAGGAAAGGATGAAACAGCGTCTGTGCCACCAGTAAGTACAGATAGTAACGTTAGTATAAACCCCCTCGCACGGTTCCCGCAGCCGGACAACTTTCTCATGGCTTCTGGAGGGAAACACTGTAGGAATGCTCAACCGGTGACGCTTATTCAGCCGACAGAAACTTTCAATCGGTTCTCTCCATTAAGCGAGTCGGAGTCGGAGGCCGAGACTTCTCTGGTCTCTACTCCTCCCGTTATAAGGTCTGAGACGCCGAAGCCTCCCACCATTAGCTCTGACAAATTGAAAACCCTAGTCATTGGCGACTCCATTACCCGCAGTATTAGACTTAAAACGAATCATCCAGCGATCATACACTGTTTACCAGGGGGCAGGGCTACCAATGTTAAGGCTAATCTAAAGACGGTGCTGGCTAAAGCTAAAACTGGTGAGTGTAGAGAGTATAGAGATATTGTTATCCACGTCGGCACCAACGATGTTAGGATGAAACAGTCAGAGGTCACCAAGCGCAACATAGCTTCAGCGTGTAAATCAGCTAGAAAGATGTGTCAGCATCGAGTAATTGTCTCTGGCCCCCTCCCAGTTAGGGGGAGTGATGAGCTCTACAGCAGAGTCTCACAACTCAATCGCTGGTTGAAAACGGTTTTCTGCCCCTCCCAAAAGATAGAATTTGTAGATAATTGGCCCTCTTTCTGGGACTTACCCACAAACAGGACCAAGCCTGGTCTGTTGAGGAGTGACGGACTCCATCCTAGCTGGAGGGGTGCTCTCATCTTATCTACGAACATAGACAGGGATCTAACTCCTCTAGCTCCACAATGAAATAGGGTGCAGGCTCAGGCAGCAGGCTGTTAGGCAGCCTGCCATCTTAGTGGAGTCTGCCACTAGCACAGTCAGTGTAGTCAGCTCAGCTATCTCCATTGAGACCGTGTCTGTGCCTCGACCTAGGTTGGGCAAAATTAAAGATGGCAGTGTTCGCCTTAGCAATCTCACTAGAATAAAGACCTCCTCCATCCCTGCCATTATTGAAAGAGATTGTGATACCTCACATCTCAAAATAGGGCTACTTAATGTTAGATTTTTCACTTCCAAGGCAGTTATAGTCAATTAACTAATCACTGATCATAATCTTGATGTGATTGGCCTGACTGAAACCTGGCTTAAGCCTGATGAATTTACTGTGTTAAATGAGGCCTCACCCCCTGGTTACACTAGTGACCATATCCCACGTGCATCCCGCAAAGGCGGAGGTGTTGCTAACATTTACGATAGCAAATTTCAATTTACAAAAAAAACAACAACGACGTTTTCGTCTTTTGAGCTTCTAGTCATGAAATCTATGCAGCCTACTCAATAACTTTTTATAGCTACTGTTTACAGGCCTCCTGGGCCATATGCAGCGTTCCTCACTGAGTTCCCTGAATTCCTATCGGACCTTGTAGTCATAGCAGATAATATTCAAATTTTTGGTGACTTTAATATTCACATGGAAAAGTCCACAGACCCACTCCAAAAGGCTTTCGGAGCCATCATCGACTCAGTGGGTTTTGTCCAACATGTCTCTGGACCTACTCACTGCCACAGTCATACTCTGGACCTAGTTTTGTCCCATGGAATAAATATTGTGGATCTTAATGTTTTTCCTCATAATCCTGGACTATCGGACCACCATTTTATTACGTTTGCAATCGCAACAAATAATCTGCTCAGACCCCAACCAAGGAGCATTAAAAGTCGTACTATAAATTCTCAGACAACCCAAAGATTCCTTGATGCCCTTCCAGACTCCCTCTGCCTGCCCACGGACGTCAGAGGACAAAAATCAGTTAACCGCCTAACTGAGGAACTCAATTTAACCTTGTGCAATACCCTAGATGCAGTTGCACCCCTAAAAACTAAAAACATTTGTCATAAGAAACTAGCTCCCTTGTATACAGAAAATACACGAGCTCTGAAGCAAGCTTCCAGAAAATTGGAACGGAAATGGCGCCACACCAAACTGGAAGTCTTCCGACTAGCTTGGAAAGACAGTACCGTGCGGTATCGAAGAGCCCTCACTGCTGCTCGATCATCCTATTTTTCCAACTTCATTGAGGAAAATAAGAACAATCCGAAATTTATTTTTGATACTGTCGCAAAGCTAACGAAAAAGCAGCATTCCCCAAGAGAGGATGGCTTTCACTTCAGCAGTAATAAATTCATGAACTTCTTTGAGGAAAAGATCATGATCATTAGAAAGCAAATTACGGACTCCTCTTTAAATCTGCATATTCCTCCAAAGCTCCGTTGTCCTGAGTCTGCACAACTCTGCCAGGACCTAGGATCAAGGGAGACACTAAAGTGTTTTAGTACTATATCTCTTGACACAATGATGAAAATAATCATGGCCTCTAAACCTTCAAGCTGCATACTGGACCTTATTCCAACTAAACTACTGAAAGAGCTGCTTCCTGTGCTTGGCCCTCCAATGTTGAACATAATAAACGGCTCTCTATCCACTGGATGTGTACCAAACTCACTAAAAGTGGCAGTAATAAAGCCTCTCTTGAAAAAGCCAAATCTTGACCCAGAAATTATATAAAACTATCGGGCTATATCGAATCTTCCATTCCTCTCAAAAAAATTGAAAAAGCTGTTGCGCAGCAACTCACTGCCTTCCTGAAGACAAACAATGTATACAAAACGCTTCAGTCTGGTTTTAGACCCCATCATAGCACTGAGACTGCACTTGTGAAGGTGGTAAATGACCTTTTAATGACGTCAGACCGAGGCTCTGCATCTGTCCTCGTGCTCCTAGATCTTAGTGCTGCTTTTGATACCATCGATCACCACATTCTTTTGGAGAGATTGGAAACCCACATTGGTCTACATGGACAAGTTCTGGCCTGGTTTAGATCTTATCTGTCGGAAAGATATCAGTTTCTCTCTGTGAATGGTTTGTCCTCTGACAAATCAACTGTAAATTTCGGTGTTCCTCAAGGTTCCGTTTTAGGACCACTATTGTTTTCACTATATATTTCGGGGATGTCATTCGAAAACATAATGTTGAATTTCACTGCTATGCGGATGACACACAGCTGTACATTTCAATGAAACATGATGAAGCCCCAAAATTGCCCTCGCTAGAAGCCTGTGTTTCAGACATAAGGAAGTGAATGGCTGCAAACTTTCTACTTTTAAACTCGGACAAAACAGAGATGCTTGTTCTAGGTCCCAAGAAACAAAGAGATCTTCTGTTGAATCTGACAATTAATCTGGATGGTTGTACAGTCGTCTCAAATAAAACTGTGAAGGACCTCGGCGTTACTCTGGACCCTGATCTCTCTTTTGAAGAACATATCAAGACTGTTTCAAGGACAGCTTTTTTCCATCTACGTAACATTGCAAAAATCATAAACTCTCTGTCCAAACATTATGCAGAAAAATTAATATATGCTTTTGTTACTTCTAGGTTGGACTACTGCAATGCTCTACTTTCCGGCTACCCGGATAAAGCACTAAATAAACTTCAGTTAGTGCTAAATACGGCTGCTAGAATCCTGACTAGAACCAAAACATTTGATCATATTACTCCAGTGCTAGCCTCCCTACACTGGCTTCCTCTTAAGGCAAGGGCTGATTTCAAGGTTTTACTGCTAACCTACAAAGCATGACATGGGCTTGCTCCTACCTATCTTACCGATTTGGTCCTGCCGTACATACCTACACGTACGCTACGGTCACAAGACGCAGGCCTCCTAATTGTCCCTAGAATTTCTAAGCAAACAGCTGGAGGAAGGGCTTTCTCCTATAGAGCTCCATTTTTATGGAATGGTCTGCCTACCCATGTGAGAGACGCAGACTCAGTCCCAACCTTTAAGTCTTTACTGAAGACTCATCTCTTCAGTAGGTCCTATGATTAAGTGTAGTCTGGCCCAGGAGTGTGAGGGTGAACGGAAAGGCTGGAGCAACGAACCGCCCTTGCTGTCTCTGCCTGGCCGGTTCCCCTCTCTCCACTGGGATTCTCTGCCTCTAACCCTATTACAGGGGCTGAGTCACTGGCTTACTGGTGTTCTTCCATGCCGTCCCTAGGAGAGGTGCGTCACCTGAGTGGGTTGAGTCACTGATGTGGTCTTCCTGTCTGGGTTGGCGCCCCCCCCTTGGGTTGTGCCGTGGCGGAGATCTTTGTGGGCTATACTCGGCCTTGTCTCAGGATGGTAAGTTGGTGGTTGGAGATATCCCTCCAGTGGTGTGGGGGCTGTGCTTTGGAAAAGTGGGTGGGGCTATATCCTGCCTGTTTGGCCCTGTCCGGGGGTATCATCGGATGGGGCCACAGTGTCTCCTGACCCCTCCTGTCTCAGCCTCCAGTATTTATGCTGCAGTAGTTTATGTGTCAGGGGGCTAGGGTCAGTCTGTTACATCTGGAGTATTTCTCTTGTCTTATCCGGTGTCCTGTGTGAATTTAAATATGCTCTCTCTAATTCTCTCTTTCTCTCTTTCTCTCTTTCTTTCTTTCTTTCTTTCTTTCTTTCTTTCTTTCTTTCTTTCTTTCTTTCTTTCTTTCTTTCTTTCTTTCTTTCTCTCTTTCGGAGGACCTGAGCCCTAGGACCATGCCTCAGGACTACCTGGCACGATGACTCCTTGCTGTCCCCAGTCCACCTGGCCGTGCTGCTGCTCCAGTTTCAACTGTTCTGCCTGCGGCTATGGAACCCTGACCTGTTCACCGGACGTGCTACCTGTCCCAGACCTGCTGGAACGCTGACCTGTTCACCGGACGTGCAATCTGTCCCAGACAGGCTGTTTTCAACTCTCTAGAGACAGCAGGAGCAGTAGAGATACTCTCAAAGATCGGCTATGAAAAAGCCAACTGACACTTACTCTTGAGTTGCTGACTTGTTGCACCCTCGACAACTGCTATGATTATTATTATTTGACCATGCTGGTCATTTATGAACATTTGAACATCTTGGCCATGTTCTGTTATAATCTCCACCCCGGCACAGCCAGAAGAGGACTGGCCACCCCTCATAGCCTGGTTCCTCTCTAGGTTTCTTCCTAGGTTTTGGCCTTTCTAGGGAGTTTTTCCTAGCCACCGTGCTTCTACACCTGAATTGCTTGCTGTTTGGGGTTTTAGGCTGGGTTTCTGTACAGCACTTTGAGATATCAGCTGAGGTAAGAAGGGCTATATAAATACATTTGATTTGATTTGATTTTGAGGTTGTCACTGGTTCCGCGCTCGCGCGTTATGCCTTTGGATAAGTGATCTGTACGCACGAACAAAACAGAGGTATTTGTACATAAATATGGATTATTTTCGAACAAAAACAACATTTCTTGTCGAAGAAGCAGTCCTGGGAGTGCATTCTGACGAAGATCAGCAAAGGTAAGAGAATATTTCTAATACTAATTCTGACTTTAGGTTGCCCCGAACTTGGCGGGTGTCTGTATTACTCGCTGTGATGGCTGAGCTATGTACTCAGAATATTGAAAAATGTGCTTTCTCCGTAAAGCTATTTTAAAATCTGACACAGCGGTTGCATCCAGGAGTAGTCTATCTGTAATTCTTTAAATAATTGTTATGTATTTTGTCAACGTTTATGATGAGTATTTTTGTAAATTGATGTGTACATTCACCGGACGTTTTGGTGGGAATACATTTTCTGAACATCACGCGCCAATGTAAAATGCTGTTTTTGGATATAAATATGAACTTTATCGAACAAAACATACATGTATTTTGTAACATCATGTCCTAGGAGTGTCATCTGATGAAGATCGTCAAAGGTTAGTGCTTCATTTAGCTGTGTTTTAGGTTTTATTGACACATGTCCCTGCTTGGAAAATGGCTGTGTGATTATTTTTGTCTATGTACTCTTCTAACATAATCTAATGTTTTGCTTTCGCTGTAAAGCCTTTTTGAAATCAGACAATGTGGTTACATCAAGGAGAAGTGTATCTTTAAAATGGTGTAAAATAGTCGTATGTTTGAGAAAGTTGAATTATGACATTTTGTTGTTTTTGAATTTGACGCCCTGATATTTCACTGGCTGTGTCCAGCAGGTCCCACGTAGCCCATAGACGTTAAACACTGTTTCCAATGCTTGTTCAATGAACCATAAACAATTAATGAACATGCACCTGTAGAACAGTTGTTAAGACACTAACAGCTTAAAGACGGTAGGCAATTAACTTGTTCGGTCTAGGGGGCAGTATTCAGAAGTTTGGATGAATGAGGTGCCCAAATTAAACTGCCTGTTACTCAGGCCCAGAAGCTAGGATATGCATATATGGTAGTATTGGATAGAAAACACTCTGAAGTTTACAAAACTGTTAAAATAATGTCTGTGAGTATAACAGAACTGATATGGCAGGCAAAAATCCGAGGACAATTCATCCAGGAAGTGGGATTTTTTTGATGTGAGTGGTTTTCAATTGACAGCCTATCGTCTGTGTAATGGGTTAGGGCCAATATTGCAGTTACCATGGCTTCCACTAGATGTCAATAGTCTTTAGACATGGTTTCAGGCTTGTTTTCTGAAAAATGAAGAATGAGACCTTTCTGTTAGGGGACTGGAGAGTCATGCACTACTGGTTTACACGTGTGACTGTATGCACTTTCTTCGTTCTTTTCCCTTTCTATTGAAAACGCTTTTGTCCGGTTGAAATATGATTGATTATTTCGATAATTGACACCCTGAGGATAAGTTATCAACATCGTTTGACATGTTTCGACGAACTTTACCGGTACTATTAGCATGTTTTCATCTGCATGTTTTGACCGACTTTGAGCCTTGTTTTGGGGATATAAAGAGGGACTTTTTCGAACAAAACAACCACTTATTGTGTGGCTGGGAGTCTTGTGATTGCAACCAGATGAAGATCTTCAAAGGTAAGTGATTAATTGTATCGCTATTTCTGGCTTTCCTTACTCCTCTACTTGGTTGGAAAATGTTTGTATGCTTTTGTAAGCGGTGCGCTGTCCTCAGATAATCGCATGGTATGCTTTCGCCGTAAAGCTTTTTTTAAATCTGACAAAGCGGCTGGATTAACAAGAAGTACATTTTTAAGCCAATATATAACACTTGTATTTTCATGAAAGTTTATTATGACTATTTCTGTAATTTGTATTTCGCGCTCTGCAATTTCATCGGATGTTGGCCAGATGGTATGCTAGCGTCCCACCTAGTGCAGAGAGGTTAAGGTCACAGTTATAAAAACTTAGGACACTAAAGAGGCATTTCTACTGACTCTGAAAAACACCAAAAGAAAGATGCCCAGGGTCCCTGCTTATCTGAGTGAATGTGCCTTAGGCATGCTGCAAGAGGCATGAGGACCGCAGTTGAGGCCAGGGCAATAAATGTGGTACAGTCCATAAGGAGGAGATGCACTGTGGTACTTAATAATACAATAAACATGGAACAACACAAAACAAGAGTAGCGTCTGGACATGAAAAACAAAACTAATACTGCCTGGGGAATGAACCAAAGGGAGTGACAGATATAGGGGAGGTAGTTACAGAAGTGATGGAATCCCATGAGGCTCAGGTGCGCGTAACGATGGTGGCAGGTGTGCGTAATGATAAGAAAACAATGACGTTGAGTCCCGGAAAGGGGGAGAGACGCACGGCTCCCTGACGCACGGTTCCAGCTGCAGAACGACACCACCCAGAGAGATTGTCCTGAGGACCAGGAGCAGGCTGGTAGCTTCTGCTGAGGTGCGGGAACCTGTAGAGCTTGCTGAGGTACGGGAACCTGTAGCGCTTGCTGAGGCGCGGGAACCTGTAGAGCTTGCTGAGGCGCGGGAACCTGTCAAGTCTGCTGAGGCGCGGGAACCTGTCGAGTCTGCTGAGGCACGGGAACCTCTCAAGACAGCAGAGGCACGGGAGCCTGTCGAGCCAGCAGAGGTGCGGGAACCTGTCGAGCCAGCAGAGGCGCGGGAGCCTGTCGAGCCAGCAGAGGCGCGGGAGCCTGTCGAGCCAGCAGAGGCGTGATTGGCGGTTTCGGCTTTGGAATTTGGACCCGAAGTCACCAGAAAATCCCTGTTGCTTCCATTTGTTGAGGCAGTTTTCTGTAACGCAGATGCTGGGAGATGAGAAGCAAGTACAGAACTTAATAATTCAATAAACATGGAACAATACAAAACAAGGGTAGCGTTTGGACATGCAAACATAACTAATAATGCCTGGGGAATGAACCAAAGGGAGTGACAGATATAGGGGAGGTAATCATAGAAGTAATGGAGTCTAGGTGAGTCTCAAGAGGCGCAGGTGTGCGTAACGAAAGTAAACTGGCAACATCAACCGCTTGAGAGGGAGAATAAGAGGGGACGTAACAATATGCCATACCTGTCATGTGGATGGATGAACTTGGCAAAGAAGAAATGCTCACTAACAGGGGTGTAAACAAATTTGATCACAACATTTGAGAGAAATAAGATATTTGTGCATCTGGGATCTTTTATTTCAGCTCATGAAACATGGCACCAAAACTTTAAATGTTGCGTTTACAGCAGTACAGATACAGTGGGGGAAAAAGGTATTTGATCCCCTGCTGATTTTGTACGTTTGCCCACTTACAAAGAAATGATCAGTCTATAATTTTAACGGTAGGTTTATATGAACAGTGAGAGACAGAATAACAACAAAAAATCCAGATAAACGCATGTCAAAAATGTTATAAAATGATTTGCATTTTAATGAGGGAAATAAGTACTTGACCCCTCTGCAAAACATGACTTAGTACTTGGTGGCAAAACCCTTGTTGGCAATCACAGAGGTCAGACGTTTCTTGTAGTTGGCCACCAGGTTTGCACACATCTCAGGAGGGATTTTGTCCCACTCATCTTTGCAGATCTTCTCCAAGTCATTAAGGTTTCGAGGCTGACGTTTGGCAACTCGAACCTTCAGCTCCCTCCACAGATTTCCTATGGGATTAAGGTCTGGAGACTGGCGAGGACACTCCAGGACCTTAATGTGCTTCTTCTTGAGCCACTCCTTTGTTGCCTTGGCCGTGTGTTTTGGGTCATTGTCATGCTGGAATACCCATCCACGACCCATTTTCAATGCCCTGGCTAAGGGAAGGAGGTTCTCACCCAAGATTTGACAGTACATGGCCCCCGTCAAATGATGCGGTGAACAACACTTTCACCAGTTGTCCTCTGAATCATTCAGATGTTCATTGGCAAACTTCAGACGGGCATGTATATGTATTCTTGAGCAGAGGGACCTTGCGGACGCTGCAGGATTTCAGTCCTTTACGGCGTAGTGTGTTACCAATTGTTTTCTTGGTGACTATGGTCCCAGCTGCCTTGAGATCATTGACAAGATCCTCCCGTGTAGTTCTGGGCTGATTCCTCACCGTTCTCATGATCATTGCAACTGCACGAGGTGAGATCTTGCATGAAGCCCCAGGCCGAGGGAAATTGACAGTTCTTTTGTGTTTCTTCCATTTGTGAATAATCGCACCAAATGTTGTCACTTTCTCACCAAGCTGCTTGGCGATGGTCTTGTAGCCCATTCCAGCCTTGTGTAGGTCTACAATCTTGTCCCTGACATCCTTGGAGAGCTCTTTGGTCTTGGCCATGGTGGAGAGTTTGGAATCTGATTGATTGATTGCTTCTGTGGACAGGTGTCTTTTATACAGGTAACAAGCTGCGGTTAGGAGCACTCCCTTTAAGATTGTGCTCCTAATCTCAGCTCGTTACCTGTATAAAAGACACCTGGGAGCCAGAAAACTTTCTGATTGACAGGGGGTCAAATACTTATTTCATTAAAATGCAAATCAATTTATAACATTTTTGACATGCGTTTTTCTCAATATTTTTGTTGTTATTCTGTCTCTCACTGTTCAAATAAACCTAACATTAAAATTATAGACTGATCATTTGTCTGTCAGTGGGCAAACATACAAAATCAGCAGGGGATCAAATACTTTTTCCCCCCACTGTATGTGACTCTATTTTAGATCATGATAAATTCATTAAATAAATTAAAGTAAATGCTGTGTTTAAACATAGAATATATATATATATATTTTAATTTAAGATTTCACATGTTTTACCTGTAAGTACAAATCTATACTGTAGGCACTATGCAATTAGAGAGAGATCTACAATCCAAACAACAGACCAGTACTGTGTATGTCTAAAGCCCATGATTTGATTTTGGAAGGTAAAAGAGTCAGCCCTTCCATGTGGCTGGGTTAACCTGTGGCTGGGACAGACAGGTCCTGAGTGATATGAGTGATGATACTTCCATTTCTGCTCAGGCCAAAATGCGAATACCTGAGCAGGTTGAAATTGCATCGTTGTCTTTCTGTGTGTGTGTGTGTGTTTGCGTGTGTGTGGGTGTGTGTGTGTTTTCTTGTGTGCATGTGCGTTCATGCAGCATATGCATTTTGTACATCTGTGTTTTGATAGGATTTGCAGTCAAATAAACTAGAATGGTGCTCAATTCATCAATGCCCACAGGTGTGTCTATGTAAATAACACTACACGTGACTTGTTAGGAAGAACACAGGACAGAGAGCTTTGGTTAAAGTCACTCATACATGTTGGTGTTATTCCATCAGGTTGGACTCAGCCTTCAGAAGGAGAGAGAACCACGAATACTGCGAATTAAGGTCTGAGTTACCAAAACAATTAAGGTAGGTTATTTTATATTTTAACTGAGTATATCAGGCTAATTGTTTTAACGCTCCTTTTCATGTTTTCATTCACACTTTTTGAGACAATGCACAATGTTTTGTAGACATATGTATATAAAAGTATTGTTAATGTATAATTGCATCAGTTTATTGTATAAGCATATTGCCAACAATACATTAAAACATAATGTCATGAATCGTGTAATATTCTTTCTTACCTCAGTGGCCTCGGAGATTGTTCCACAAGGATGAATGACTCATCAGGAAACCACACTTACTTTGACAACTGGGATGTTTGCTTGGACCAGGGCTATGTTGTGCCAAAGCTTTACCATGTTGCCCAGGTCTTGTGCTTCCTTGTGGGGATGCCAGCTCTTGTCTGTTGCCTTTGGCTCTCTCTGAGTGGAAGTCACTCTGGAGGTCTCAAACCCACCCAGGTCTTCTCTATAAACCTGTTTACAGTGGAGCTGGTGTTCTGCGTGGAGGTTGTCTTTGACTTGGTCAGCTACCTACTCAGCCAGAATGTCATTTTACGACACACTATTTATTTCCTCTATCAGCTCTGCTGGATCTGCAGGCCCCTGATCCAGACCTGCATCTGTGTGGAGCGCTACCTAGCGGTGGCCCAACCTGTCGCTTTCCTCAAGTACAGGCTCCGGAGGTACAGGGTGGCCTGTTCAACCATGGTCTGGGTGTTATCGCTCACAAATGCATGTTTTGTAATCCATTTTATGAGTAATGTAAAAAACACAGTTTATGTGCTCATTAGCGTCTATTGCCTTGGGGTGGCCGTCATTTCTCTCTGCTGCTTCTTTATCCTGCGTGTGCTGAAGCAGCCTGGTCCAGGAGAGGTAGAGGGGGGTAGAGGGGGAGAGAACAAACAAGGGACGACAGACCCACATAAGATGAGAGCTTTTGGGATCGTCTTAACCAACTTGGTGATTATCTTGGCAAGCTCCATCCCGGTTGTTGTTAGTTATTCCACCCTGTCATTCAGTCTTGACTACAACTGCAATGTCATTCCCATGATGCTGATTCTTAACAACTTCAGTGTCCTGGTCTCACCCCTGATGCACCTCCACAGAGAGGGAAGGCTGCCATGCCGAAGAGTGCCAGAGACGCGTTAAACTCAGAGTTGCGGTCACTAAAGTACCATTATTATTTTTTTTACAAACATTGTCATGCACAGTCAGTCCCCTTCACAGGAGACGATAGAGCGTTGTGTTAAGTACACATTTAAAAAAAAAAGATCTGCCAGTTCCGCAGCGCAGCCTAATTTCTTAGTGACCGCAACTGTAGTTGAAACATATGTAGATATGGCCTTAGCACACATTTCATTTTATAAATAGTTTTGATTGTTTTAATTTGGTGGCATGTAGCAATAGCATTTTGTGAGAGACATCATGTTAGCATTAGAGTTGTTGTTAACTAAAGCTACATCACTTGTTTAGCATTATAGTCAATGTTGGTTTGTTTTGCAAATTATACAATTAGTATTAGGACAGGGTGGCTTGATAGGGGATTAGGCCAATTCATTTAACAATAGCATTAAGTAATGGGTTGTCTTTTTCTTCGTGTTATGTTGTAATTTGAATTTAGGTCGTTGTCTGTCACTTAGATCAGGGTTTCCCAAACACGTTTTGGGCCCTCCGCTGGCAGCACGGTGTGGTCCTGGGAGCACTCCAGCGCTCCCAGGACCGAGGTTGTGAAACCCTGATTTAGATTACATAATGTTATTCAAATGTATGGGGACTGACTGTGCATGAGACTTGGCTAATGGTGTTATCTTTACTCAACATTCTAGACCTGACAGTGAACACGCATAGAAAGCCATTTGGCTTTATCCACACTGGAAGAAACATGGACTCCTCTGAATGGCAGATGCAAGTTAAATGTTGGCTATTTGAATAGCAGATGTAAAGTGCATTTGGAAATTATTCAGACCACTTACATTTTTCCACATTTTGTTATATTACAGCCTTATTCTAAAATGGATTCAACTGTTTTTTCCCCCTCATCAAGCTACACACAGTACCCCTTAATGACAATGCAAACATTTTTTTTTTTATATATATATATTTGCAAATTATATGATATTAAATGAAATTATTATTAAACATAAAACACTGAAATGTGACATTTACGTTAGTATTCAGCACCTTTGTCAGCGATTACAGCCTCGAGTCTTCTTGGGTATGACTCTACAAGCTTGGCACACCTGTACTTGGGGAGTTTCTCCCATTTTTCTCTGCAGATCCTCGATGAAAACCTGTCTGGTTCACTCAAGGACATTCAGAGACGTGTCACAAATCCACTCCTGCATTGTCTTGGCTGTATGCTCAGGGTCTTTGTCCTGTTGCAAGGTGAATCTTTGCCCCAGTCCGAGGTCCTGAGCACTCTGGAGCAGGTTTTCATCAAGGATTTCTCAGTACTTTGCTCTGTTCATCTTTCCGTCCATCCTGAAAAGTCTCACAGTCCCTGCTGCTGAAAAACATCCCCAGAGCATGATGCTGCCACCACCATGCTTCATCTTAGGGGTGGTGCCCGGTTTCCTCCAGACGTGACTCTTGGCATTCAGTCAAGGAGTTCAATCTTGGTTTTATCAGACCAGAGATTCTTCTTTGTGATGGTCTGAGAGTCTTTAGGTGCCTTTTTGGCAAACTCCAAGCGGGCTGTCATGTGCCTTTTACTGAGGGGTGGCTTCCGTCTGGCGGCTCTACCATAAAGGCCTGATTGGTGTAGTGCTGCAGAGATCGTTGTCCTTCCGGAAGGTTCTCCCATCTCCACAAAGGAACTCTGGTGCTCTGTCAGAGTGACCAACTGGTTATTGGTCACCTCACTGACGAAGGCCCTTCTCCCCTGATTGCTCAGTTTGGCCAGGCGACCAGATCTAGTAAGATTCTTTCGTGGTTCCAAACTTCTTCCATTTAGGAATGATGAAGGCCACTGGGTTCTTGGGGACCTTCAATGCAGCAGACATTTTTTGGTACCCTTCTCCAGATCTGTGCCTCAACACAATCCTGTCTTGGATCTCTGTGGATAATTCTTTCAACCTCATGTCTTGGTTTTTGTTCTGACATGCAATGTCAACTTTGGGACCTTATACAGACAGGTGCGTGCCTTTCCAAATCTTATCCAATCAACTGATTTTACCAAAGGTGGACTCCAATCAAGTTGTAGAAACATCTCTAGGATGATCAATGGAAACAGGATGCGCCTGAGCTCAATGTTTAGCTCAGGGTCTAAATCCTTATGTGGATTAGGTATTTCTGTTTAGAATTTTTCTAAATTAAATAAAAACTGTTTTCACTTGTATTGTTATGGAGTATTGTGTTTAGCTTGACATGGATTTTTTTTATTCAATCCATTTTAGAATAAGGCACAAAATGTGGAAAAAGGGAAGGGGTCTGAATACTTTCTGAATGCACTGTTAGCTAGTCTAAATGATTGTCATCTTGGTTTGAACACTCTTCACAGCATACCATAGGATCTAAATTATAACCCCTGGACAGATTTATTGAAGCTCATTCTTCCCCGATAATATCAAACCGCAGAAGGTACATTGAAAACTCAATGTATTACCCTGTCTTGAAAAAACACAGTAACATGAACACATTTGTAATACTAACATTGTCTATCTCTGTGTATTTAAACTTCATTCCTTGTGATGATAAAACTAGCCTTTTACAGTGTTACTCCTCTTCAGATTCACAAATAATTAATCCTCTTGGTTTTTTTAGAACACAGCACTTCCTATTCTTTAGAGATTAAAGTAACAGAGGACATGCAGCAATGAAGGAACCAAACTCCTCTTTCCCCCATCCTGTCAGGTTTAACCACACCAGGGGTTTTGACTATTATTACTCCTGGTGCTGGGTGTGTCCCACCTGTCTGCCAGTCTACCTGGGAACAGAGGTGTTCAAGTGCCTCCTGGGCCTGGTCACCAACACCTGGTAAATGTGGCGGGTGGCCCTTTGGGCAAGATGAACCAGGATATCTTCACCATAAACCAGTCTGTCATGGAGCTTCTCTACTGCATCTACTCACCTCTATTGGTCACAAACGTCCTTTTCATCAAAAGTTTTTGATTCTGCCAGGGGGTACATTTTTGGCTTGGTCGGGGTCGGACGGCCCCTGTTCCTGTGCTGCATCTGGCGGTGCTCCAACCTTTCGTCTTCGTGTGATTGTGGCATGGTTTCTGACACTCTGCCTCCTTTTGTCAATGAGTGTTACCCGAGGCGCCATCTGATTCAACGCCAAATCTTTGCTCTGGTCGTGTTCATCGACTTGTTCTGCAGTGCCTTTGTACTGAGGGTTCTGGGCAGGTCCGGTCCAGGAGATGGAGGGAAGGAGAGAAATCTGCCCTGCATCGGGGGTTGAAGAAAGGATAACTCCACTGTACAATCTTAGAAACAAAAGTTCTTCGGCTCTCCCATAGGTGAACCCTTTGAAGAAACCCCTTTTTTTCCATGTAGAATAACTTTGGGTTTCTTGTAGAATCCTTACCACAGAGGGCTGTACAATGAGCATCCCCCCCAACAACAAAAAATTATACCTGTAACCAAAAATGGTTATCCTATGTGGACAGCGGCAGAACCCTTTAGGGGAATGTTTGTCTTGCATTTCTCTGTTTATCATTCTGTTCCATTCCTTTTAATCATATTGGACATGCTGATAATAGGTTTTGACATTTTTAATAAGTGGTTTATGATTCAACTAAATATTGTTTGTATGTGTGTGTGTGTGTGAGAGAGTGTGGGGGGGGGGGGGGGGGTTGATTTTGTGTGTGTGTGTGAAATTGCCATTATATTTGTCCTTTTATTGCTATTAATATAAGGGTGGTATACATGGTGGTATTTTACTATGTTACGTTTACCCATGGTTGGTATATCAATTTATTATTTACTTCTGAGTGGTATTCTATATTGAAATGTTTTGCTGTGTGTTTTAAAAGACGTGTAGATTAAAGCAAATCTGATTTAACAGCTCAGGTCACTGTGTATCTTTCACTTATGATTACAGCATCTAATCAAGTATGTATCCCTCTTCAGTGATTAATGCATGTCTTTCCTAGTTGTATGACCAACACAAAACATGCCAACCCGGACAGGGCCTAGATTCCATGAACATTGAGAACTGCCTGATGTTTTTATTGGCTACTTAAATGACAGCCAACATTGTATTTTAGCTGTTGTAACTTCCTCTTTAAGAGTAAAAGGCCTAATTGTGTTGATTCTGATATTAAATATTTGTGTTTTAACATAAAACTACACACACACACACACATACACACTGACACAAAAATATATATATATTTTACTTCATATGATAGTGCTTCTGGGATTGTTGAAACCCTAAAGGATGTGGTTGTCAGAATTTCGAACCTTATGCCTGTCACACTATCCTAGGGCAACTCCTTATGTCTATAAGTATATGACTATTATTTAATATTGCGGGGTCTAGCATGCCATTCACCCTGCTGTCAGCCAATCAAAGGATCAATGTTTCGGTTATAAGACCAGGCTTTCCCTTTGTTCTCTCTCTATTCTTGTCCTGACAGTGTGTGTTACTTGTTGCGGTTTCTTTAGGGTTTTGTTTGGGGTGGGCTATGGCCAGACAGTAGCTTGTGAGAGTTCAGGTTCAATAAACCATTTTTATATGAGAACTCAAGAACTGTTGTGGACATTTTGTCATTTATGATTTATCGAGGTTATTACGTTCTCCCCTCGAGTGTAGCTCGTCTGAGGAGGAGACATAAATGCCTGGGACTAAACACACCAGGTAAACCAGATGAAAGTGGAAGAAATGTGGGGTGTAATGAATGAAAAATAATCAGACCACAACCAGAACTCAATTTTAGCCCTCAGGGGATGTTTAGTAAAGTAATTAAATAAACAATATAAAACATCCATAAAGAATCAGTAAGAAAACAAAACCTAACAACCACAACCAGGGAAGGTAAGAGAAGGGAATGTTTGGGATCGGGGTCCAAGTAATGAAAATAAACAAAAGGTCCCTCCTCAACTCACCTAATCCTTCCTAACACACTCTAAACCCTAACCCACTGTCCTACCTGGTTCCAAGAAAATACAAGGGTGACACCCGCCCGGCTAACCTAGTGTATAAAACAATGGGTTATCTACGTGGGAATGTACACCCATGGGCAGATCTACCTTTTTCCCTTCTCCAGGACCTAGGTAGGGTGGAGTACCTCAAGAGGACAGGCTGAAACACAAACAAAGTAATCAGCTACAGCCACGCCCACCATCGTTAGCCGCAACTCGGTACACCTGTAATGCCCAAGACACAAACACACTAACATGGGAAAATGGGGAGCAAGAAAAATGTAACACGTAACAGAGGTCATTACATTGGTGTCAGAAGTAAAAACAGAAATTGAGCTAGCTTGCTGATTACGGTGACTAGATACGTGGATTAGCCTAGCAGTAAAAGTCAAATGAAAATGCTTTGAGGCGGCCCGAGAGTGAAGGAGGAGGCAGAAGATGATCACAGCGATGGAGTTGCTTGTGGATGACATCCGAGGATCTGGCTGAGGAGTTCGTGAGGACATGGGGGCACCAGTCCTGTTTGAGAAAGACCGCTAGACGGATGGCGGCTGAAGTGGGCAAGGGTGCATCTTCGTCTGCTCTTCACGCGGAAACTGGTGGGCGGACCATAGGTCTGACTTCGACACTGTAATGACGGGAAGGCTAGGGCTCAGAATGTAAACAAACATGTCAACCCAGTCCCTGGTTGCATCCGTAGCTGTTGTTAACACAAAGGACTCTGGTAAAGTGGATTAGGATGCTTTTCTTGCCAAGTTTGAACTGTTAGCTCATTCACTGAGGTGGTCGAATGAAGATAAGGCACTTCAGCTTGCTTTGTGGCTCATGGATTTGAAATTGATTAGCACTGAGGACAGATGTCATTATAGGCGTTTAGTTGGAGCACTGGACATTGCTTACAACACGAACTGCGGCACTCTGAACTGAGTAATAGATGCAGGCAGCCAAGGAAACCCCTAGCTAATAACATTGAGAGCCTCACTCGGCTGGTATAATCTCACAGGCCACCTCCATGCAGAGCGAGCTATCATGCGGCCAGTTCAGGCGCTCTCAACTACGGCGCTTTGCACACAGACCCAGATGGCTCATCTCAAGTCATTACACTGTGCACGCTGTGACGAAGAGCAGACCATTGCTGGAAGAGCCTGCATGGGTGGCTGAAAGAACTGAACTCATTCGTGCTGTAGCACCACAGACAGCATGTAGCACTACAGAAAGCATGTAGCACTGCGGACAGCATGTAGCACTACAGACAACATGTTTCACTACACAAAGCATATAGCACTACAGACAGCATATAGCACTACAGACAGCATGTAGCACTACAGACAACATATAACACTGCAGACAGCATGTAGCACTACATACAGCATGTTTCACTACAGAAAGCATATAGCACTACAGACAGCATGTAGCACTACAGACAGCATGTTTCACTACAGACAGCATATAGCACTACAGACAGCATGTAGCACTACAGACAACATGTAACACTGCAGACAGCATGTAGCACTACAGACAGCATGTAGCTCTACAGACAGCATGTTTCACTACAGAAAGCATATAGCACTACAGACAGCATGTTTCACTACAGAAAACATATAGCGCTACAGACAGCATATAGCACTACAGAAAGCATATAGCACTACAGACAGCATGTAGCTCTACAGACAGCATGTTTCACTACAGAAAGCATATAACACTGCAGACAGCATATATCACTACGGACAGCATGTTTCACTACAGAAAGCATATAGCACTACAGACAGCATGTAGCACTACAGACAGCATGTAGCACTTCAGACAGCATGTAGCACTACAGACAGCATGTCGCACTACAGACAGTATGTAGCTCTACAGCCAGCATGTATCACTACAGATATAACACATAACACTACAGACAACATGTAGCACTACAGACAGCATGTTGCACTACAGAAAGCATATAGCACTACAGACAGCATGTTTCACTACAGAAAGCATATAGCACTACAGACAGCATGTAGCTCTACAGACAGCATATAGCACAACTACCGATACAAAGCAACACACACTCTAGCCACATGGTCTGCCGGGGATGTGGCCAGCCAGGCCATCTGGGCAGGGATGGCCCCATGTCTCCCAGAGCTCAGGGAAACGGCTCAGGTTCCACATAGATGGGGCGGTGTGGACATTTGGCTCTCTTTCCCAAACCCCACTATTGCCAGGAGGAGCCCAGTGGCACAGACGTTGGAGCAAGGCTCTACTTCCCAAAGGAGAAGATGACAGCATGCGGATGGAGCCTGTTGTTGTGGTGGGGCCAGACCTGTGTTGGGGACTTTTGTCATGTCACTGTGGAGGTGGTGCCCTGGTCTGCCCTGGAAGACACTGGGTCCATAGTTAACCCTGCTGAGGGCAGATATTGCACCAGGTTGGACTCAGTTTGAGCCCACAACTGTGCAGTTCCGCACAATCACAGGTGAACTTTCAACCATGAAAGGGAAGAGGATAATGGCTCGTACAGTAAGGGGCAGGACTGTTCATCATCCTATGAGGGTGGCGTCTGTGCAGAAGTCTGTATATTCTGGGATTGGACTTCCTTAGGAGTACACACTGTCAGCTAGTCCTAGACGGGTGCACCCTGAGCTTCCATTGATGGCCTGCAGCCCAACAACCCCCTTACTCAGGCTGTCAAGGCAGCGGAGACCCATGGCTGTGTCATGACTGTCCTGATCAGGTCAGGTTACAGGAAACCACAATCCTACAGAGTATCTCTCAACCCCCAACAGAGGAGGAGACATCTAGGGGTCTGAAGATGTGGGGGTTTTATGACCCCTCACGCCCATGATAGTCTTAGGCCACAGAGAAATTCCTTTGTCCTCACTACGGAGAACTGGCCTCAGAACATTAAACATGCAATAAAGGGACTTTGGAACAATGGTTTCCGTCAGCCACAATGGTGGTCATAACGATAGATGGAATATGAAAATGTATGTAATTTTTGTTTTATTATTAAAGGTTAACAGATGACGTTATTATGAATACCTTTAGCCTGTTATGGCTAGGGGGCAGTATTTTCACGGCTGGATAAAAAACGTACCCAATTTAATCTGGTTACTACTCCTGCCCAGTAACTAGAATATGCATATAATTATTGGCTTTGGATAGAAAACACTCCAAAGTTTCTAAAACAGTTTGAATGTTGTATGTGAGTATAACAGAACTCAAATGGCAGGTCAAAACCTGAGAGATTCCTTTACAGGAAGTGGCCTGTCTGACCATTTCTTGAACTTCTTTGCCATCTCTATCTTTTACAAAGGATCTCTGCTCTAACGTGACACTTCCTACGTCATCCATGGGCGCTCAGAGCCCGGGAAAAAACAGAATGTCGTCATCCCAGCCCCAGGCTGAAACACATTATCGCCTTTCTCAAGTGGCCGATCAAGGGACTGTGGGCTTAGGCGCGTGCCCTGGCCGCCCCCGTCTTTGTGATTTTTCCTCTGTTTGCCGAAAAGGAGATTCCCGGTCTGAATATTATCGCTTTTTTACGAGATAAATTGCATAAAAATTGATTTTAAACAGCGGTTGACATGCTTCGAAGTACGGTAATGGAATATTTAGAAATTTTTTGTCACGAATTGCGCCATGCGCACGACCCTGATTTACCATTTCGGATAGTGTCTGGGACGCACGAACAAAACGCCGCTATTCGGATATAACGATGGATTATTTTGGACCAAACCAACATTTGTTATTGAAGTAGCAGTCCTGGGAGTGCATTCTGACGAAGACAACAAAAGGTAATCAAACTTTTATAATAGTAAATCTGATACTGGTGAGTGCTAAACTTGCCGGGTGTCTAAATAGCTAGCCCGTGATGGCTGGGCTATGTACTTAGAATATTGCAAAATGTGCTTTCACCAAAAAGCTATTTTAAAATCGGACATATCGAGTGCATAGAGGAGTTCTGTATCTATAATTCTTAAAATAATTGTTATGCTTTTTGTGAACGTTTATCGTGAGTAATTTAGTAAATTGTTAGCAAATTCCCCGGAAGTTTGCGGGGGGGTATGCTAGTTCTGAACGTCACATGCTAATGTAAAAAGCTGTTTTTTGATATAAATATGAACTTGATTGAACAAAACATGCATGTATTGTATAACATAATGTCCTAGGGTTGTCATCTGATGAAGATCATCAAAGGTTAGTGCTGCATTTAGCTGTCTTCTGGGTTTTTGTGACATTATATGCTAGCTTGAAAAATGGGTGTCTGATTATTTCTGGCTTGGTACTCTGCTGACATAATCTAATGTGTTGCTTTCGCTGTAAAGCCTTTTTGAAATCGGACAGTGTGGTTAGATAAAGGAGAGTCTTGTCTTTAAAATGCTGTGAAATAGTCATATGTTTGAAAAATTGAAGTTTTTGTATTTTTGAGGAATTTGTAATTCGCGCCATTTGTCTCATAATAAAGCGATAATATTCCAACCGGGAATCTGCGTTTAGGTAAACAGACAAAAGAAAATAAAGCATTCGGTCGACTCGGGCACGCGCCTAAGCCCATAGTACTCTGTTCGGCCACTTGCCAAAAGCGATAATGTGTTTCAGCCAGAGCCTGCCTCGATATCGTTCAGCTTTTTCCCGGGCTCTGAGAGCGTATGGGAGCCGTAGGAAGTGTCACGTTAGAGCAAAGATCCTCAGTCTTCAATAAAAAGAGCCAAGATGAAACATCACTTGTCAGACAGGCCACTTCCTGCATGGAATCTTCTCAGGTTTTGGCCTGCCATTTGAGTTCTGTTATACTCAGACACCATTCAAACAGTTTTAGAAACTTTAGGGTGTTTTCTATCCAAAGCCAATAATTATATGCATATTCTAGTTACTGGGCAGGAGTAGTAACCAGATTAAATCGGGTACGTTTTTTATCCGGCCATGTTAATACTGCCCCCTAGCCCTAACAGGTTAAAGTCATTGCAAATGTACGAGGTTGTTTCTCGGCCTGAGAACCTTCTAGAGCCACATAACTCAGCGTGCACTATCAACTTAAGCTCTAGAACATATAACGTTTCAGAGCTCCGTCTGACGGTTCTTTGGTAGTTCAAAAGCATGTAACTATTGCAGGCTCTGTGTGTCTGTAAGCCTCACACTGTGTCACTCCACATTGACTGTGTGTGTGAGTTCAGAAAATCACAAAAAATCACAGAAATCATCATAGAGCTCCACAACCCTCCTTAACGGATTCATCTGAACACGCCACAACTGGATCTATAACTTTTTTTTAAATAAAAGTACATTCCTTTAACCCCTGTGCGGCCTCACATCCAGCGAAAAATCATATCGCCATTAGCATAACAAAATTTAATAAAACACATTTTATTTTTTCAAATTATATCGTTTTATAGATACACCTCTCCTGAATCGAACCACGTTGTCCGATTTCAAAAAGGTTTTACAGCAAAAGCAAAACATTAGATTATGTTAGAGGAGTATATCTTAAAAGTAGCCACGTAGCCATTTTCCGACCAACCACATGCATCACAAATAACCAAAAAACAGCTAAATGCAGCACTAACCTTTTACAAACTTCATCAGATGACACTCCTAGGACATCATGTTACACAATACATGCATTCTTTTGTTCGATAAAGTTCATATTTATATATAAAAACAGCATTTTACATCGGCGCGTAACGTTGACTAACTATTTTCCCTCAAATGCATCCGGTGAAACAGTGCTACAATTTACTAAATTACTATTCGAAAACATTTTTTTTATGTAATATTGTCATTCTAAGATTTATAGATGAATATCTCTTGAAAGCACCTGTAATGCCAGATTTAAAAATAACTTTACTGGGTAAACACACTTTGCGATAAAAGGGGATGCGATACTCAGAACCATAGGCTAGCAATAGCAATAGGCTAGCCATCTTGGAACAATCGCATATCACATCTAGTCTTGTATACTATTGTCAATAATCCCTTACCTTTGATTATCTTCATCTTTAGGCACTTCCAGGAATCCCAGGTCCACAACAAATGTATTTTCGTTCGAAAAAGTTAATCCTTTACGTCCCAATAGCTTGTTCTTGTTAACGCGTTCTGAAGGCTTCACCAAAAGTTCCGATGTGCGCGTGGCTACTCTTTCAACAAAATGCATTTTTTTCTTATTTAGGTTCGTTCAAACATGTCAAATGTTGTATAACATAAATCTGTAGGGCCTTTTTCAACGAGAGCTCCAATAAGATTCGAGGGGGACGATTGCATTGTGTTTCAAAACGTTTCGAAAGGGGAGGGTAACCAGGGGCGCCGGCGTCATAATGGTGATGGCCCTCTCCGTGTGACCACGTTCCACAGCGTGTCATTCTGTCAGTTTTCACAGTAGGAGACTCAAATCACTTTGTAAAGACTGGGGACATCGAGTGGAAGCAATAGGAAGTGCTCAATGAACCATAGCTCACGGTGTGATTAATAGGCAACGTGATGAAGTTGAGTTCGCAATTCAGAATTCCACTTCCTGTTTCGATCTGTCTCGGGGTTTTGACTGCCATATGAGTTCAAAATGTTGTTTGAGTTTTCAAATGAGTTTTCAAAATGCGCTGTGGCGCCCCCTATTCTAGGCGACCGTCAAGAGGTTCACCATCACCAATTGCACATGGTACGATTTCTCGTAAGTTACGATAGATAAATGGCTGGTTCTTTTTTTCCTTACACTGTAGGTTCATGTACTTTGACGTGAAGCGGTCAAATTAACGCTCTGTTACCGTATTTGATATTTAATCCCAAAAAATGGGAATTAACTCAAAAAACGTTGAGGCCACAATGCCATCTTGTTCCTGGGCTAAAAGCCCATTTGGCCAAACCCTTGCTCACCGAGTTTCGTCTTCAAAGTCTTTTCTGTTTAGGCGAAATGGCCATGTCACTTTGGTGATGTTTTGTCCATTTGCAATAAGCAGCCAGTCGACATCTGGTGGAACTTTCCGGTACAGAGGAAAAATGACCACATTTTTTAAATTTTATTAACCTGTTATGGCTAGGGGGCAGTATTTTCATGGCTGGATAAAAAACGTACCCAAATTAATCTGGTTACTACTCCTGCCCAGTAACTAGAATATGCATATAATTATTGGCTTTGGATAGAAAACACTCCAAAGTTTCTAAAACTGTTTGAATGGTGTCTGAGAGTATAACAGAACTCATATGGCAGGCAAAAACCTGAGAAGATTTCATGCAGGAAGTGGCCTGTCTGACAAGGTGTGGTTCTTCTTGTCTCTGTTTATTGAAGAGTGAGGATCTTAGCTGTCCCGTGACACTTCCTACGGCTGCCATAGGGTCTCAGAAGGCGGTAAAAAGCTGAATCGTGGCTTTGCAGGCTCTGGCTGAAAAAAAGTAGCGCATTTGGGTAGTGGCTGGTTACAGTACTGTGAGACTCAGGCGCGTGCCCACGTCGACCGAATGCTTTGTTTTCTTTCCTCTGTTTAGCTAAATGGACATTCCCGGTCGGAATATTATCGCTTTTTTACGAGAAAAATGGCATAAAAATGGATTTTAAACAGCGGTTGACATGCTTCGAAGTACGGTAATGGAATATTTAGATTTTTTTTGTCACGAATTGCGCCATGCGCGTGACCCTTATTTACCCTTTCAGATAGTGTCTGGAACGCACGAACAAAACGCCGCAATTTGGATATAACGATGGATTATTTTGGACCAAACCAACATTTGTTATTGAAGTAGCAGTCCTGGAAGTGCATTCTGATGAAGACAACAAAAGGTAATCAAACTTTTATAATAGTAAATCTGATATTGGTGAGTGCTAAACTTGCCGGGTGTCTAAATAGCTAGCCCTGTGATGCCGGGCTATATACTTAGAATATTGCAAAATGTGCTTTCACCAAAAAGCTATTTTAAAATCGGACATATCGAGTGCATAGAGGAGTTCTGTATCTATAATTCTTAAAATAATTGTTATGCTTTTTGTGAATGTTTATCGTGAGTAATTTAGTAAATTGTTAGCAAATTCCTCCGGAAGTTTGCGGGGGATATGCTAGTTCTGAACGTCACATGCTAATGTAAAAAGCTGTTTTTTGATATAAATATGAACTTGATTGAACAAAACATGCATGTATTGTATAATATAATGTCCTAGGGTTGTCATCTGATGAAGATCATCAAAGGTTAGTGCTGCATTTAGCTGTCTTCTGGGTTTTTGTGACATTATATGCTAGCTTGAAAAATGGGTGTCTGATTATTTCTGGCTTGGTACTCTGCTGACATAATCTAATGTTTTGCTTTCGCTGTAAAGCCTTTTTGAAATCGGACAGTGTGGTTAGATAAAGGAGAGTCTTGTCTTTAAAATGCTGTGAAATAGTCATATGTTTGAAAAATTGAAGTTTTTGTGTTTTTGAGGAATTTGTAATTCGCGCCACGCCTATCATTGGATATTGGAGCAGGTGTTCCGCTAGCGGAACGTCTAGATGTAAGAGGTTAAACGGAAAACAAATGTCTGAGAGACTTCATTTGATGACTTCCCGGAAGAGCGAATGACCCGAGGCTATCGGCCTATTTTAATAACACTTGCAGATCCTCATCAATCATATGGGAAATTCCAAATCGCTCCCTTCATGTATATACTGTCTGTTTGTGTGTTTTGGAGCAATGGCTTCTTCCTTGCTGAGGGGCCTTTCAGGTTATGTCAATATAGGACTCGTTTTACTGTGAATATCGATATTTCTGTACCTGTTTCCTCCAGCATCTTCACACGGTCCTTTGCTGTTGTTCTGGGATTGATTTGCACTTCTCGCACCAAAGTACGTTAATCTCTAGGAGACAGAATGTGTCTCCTTCCTGAGCGGTATGACGGCTGCGTGGTCCCATGGTGTTTAAACTTGCGTACTATTGTAACAGCCGTTGAAAGGATGGGACCAAGGTGCAGCGGAGAATGTATTCATCTTGACTTTTAATAGAAAGAATGAACAAAATCAACAAAAACGACTAGCAACAGTTCTGTCAGGTTATCAACAACTAAACAGGAAAATAACTTCCCGCAAACCCCAATGGAAAAACAGGCTACCTAAGTATGGCTCCCAATCAGTGACAACGATGTACAGCTGTCCTTGATTGAGTTCCATACCAGGCCAAAACAAAGAAATACAAAAACATAGAAAAAAGGACATAGAATGCCCACCCTAGTCACACCCTGGCCTAACCAAAAATAGAGAATAAATCCCTCTCTATGGCCATGGCGTGACAACTATTGTTTGTTCAGATGAACGTTGTACCTTCAGTCGTTTTTAAATTGCTCCCAAGGTTGAACCAGACTTGCGGAGGTCTACAATTTTTTTCTGAGGTTTGGCTGATTTCTTTTGATTTTCCCATGATGTCAAGCAAAGAGGCACTGAGGTCGAAGGTAGGGTTTGAAATACATCCACAGGTACACCTCGAATTCACTAAAATTATGTCAATTAGCTTATCAGAAGCTTCTAAAGCAATGACATCATTTTCTGGAATTTTCCAAGCTGTTTAAGTGTATGTACACTTCCGACTTCAACTGTAACTGTATGTAAACTTCCAACTTAATTTGTATGTGGTAGTGGTGGAGTAGGGGCCTGAGGGCACACAGTATGTTGTGAAATCTGTGAATGTATTTTAATATTTTTTATCTGTAGAAACTGACTTAATTTTGCTGGAACCCAGGAAGAGTAGCTGCTGCCTTGGCAACAGCTAAAGGGGATCCCTAATAAATTCAAAATACAAACCACGTTTGATGACAGATGACAATAGAATGTTCATGTCGCTGCGACAACTGTCTACACACATGTTGATAGACGTAGTATAAACCAGCCTTTAGTCTTGAAATATTTGGTTGTTTACTACACTACCGTACTCACTTTAGCACATGGCCTCAAATGTGAATGCTTAAAGAGATGAGTTGGGCTAAGTCTTAAGAAGGTGTGAACAATGCTGAATGGGTGTAGACAAAGAAGAGCTCTCCTGTAGGTGTACCATTACATTCAAGGGCCATTTTCTCAAAAGTGTGGTTTTAGGTTTGTCATCTTTCAAAGCAGAATTACTTCCCATTGTTCCTCAGCTGTAGTATATGATATACCATGTTCTAGCTCGGGGTCTTTGCTTTTTTTTTTTTTTTTTTTTTTTTAAATAAGATCGAATCGAGCCGGTCGAAATAAGATCGAATCGAGCCGGTCGGAGTTGAAAGTAGGCTTTCAGACAAGCATAAGGTTTCAAATTCTTACACTCACATCAGTTTACATTTTTCCAAAAACACAAACATGTCAAGTAAAATCTATTTTGTTTGTTTGTTTTATTTTTTATTTATTTTGAAGATTTCAAGACTCAACTCCAGAATCATGCCTTATTCCTAAACAGAGGCAGTTACAACAGCTAAAAGACCATTTTGGCTGTAATGCAAATAGCCATTGAAAACATCAGGGCAGGTCCCCATGTTCATGGAAGCAAAAGCCCTTCCAGTAGGCCCTGTCTGGGTTTGCATGTTTACTGATGGTGATACAATTAGCCAATACATGTGCATTCACTACTCAAGTGGGATACATATTTGATGACATGCTGTAATCATACTGTAAGTGACTGACAGACAGGGACCTGAACTGTTGAATCAATTTGATTTGCTTTATTCAACACTTCTTTTAAAACATACATCAAACCATTTCAATATAGAACATCACTCAATAGTAGACAAGCAACTGCTATACATTAAGTAAAACAAGTTAAATATTATTCAGCAAAGTTAAAATAGTAGTGTATATTCTTTGGGGTTACATTTTGACAAACTAAGCAAAACAGTTAAGAATAGGTTGTAATTGTGAGCATGAGGTGATAGTAAAATAACACCTAACCCCGCACACACACACTGTTTAGTTGAACAATGAACCAGAAAAAAGTTTAAAACATCTACATAGCATGAACAATATGATTAAAGGGAATGGAAAAGAATGATAACCAAAGAATTGCAAGACAACCATGCCCCTACAGTGGAGTTATCCTTCTCTTTAACCCCTGATGCAGGACAGTTTTCCAGCCCTGTGGAGGTAGAGGAGAGGCTGAGTAAAGCTACCCAACACCCTGAAGGAGAAAGTATTTGGGGTCAGAATACACCTGAATGATCTCAAAGAAATATAATCCTGAAGGATTTCCCCAATGATCATAGGAGAGTAGTTCAGCATCAAGATCCGCAGGATGATCTGGACTGTACGGGAGGTAGTCTTCTTCATCAGGTTCCCTCCCTTCTCTTTTTCACCCTTTCTCTCATTCCCTTATTCCACTGGACCGGACCGGATCATCACTGAGTATGAAAACACTGCAGAAGATGTTGATGAACAGAACTGTGGCGATATACCGGCCTTGTAGTACCCATTGACACGAGGCAGTTTCAGCAACAATGCCACAATCTCACGTGCTGCCCTGTACATCAGGTCTGTACTTGAGGAAGACCACAGGATGGAACACCGCTAGGCAGCGATCCACACAGACGCATCATTGCAACATGGGCCGTCCGACCTCGAACAAGCCAGAAATGTATATCCTTGCAGATTGAAGGGTTAAACTTCGATGAAGAGGACGTTGGTTACCAATGGAGGTGAGTAGAGGCTTGTACAGAGAAGCTCCATGACAGACTTAGGTTGATGGTGATGATCTCCATGTTCACCTGCACTGAAGGGCCGTCAGCCACTAGCCACATGTACCAGGTGTTGATGACCAGGCCCAGGAGGCAGTTGAACATGTTCATTCCAAGGTAGACTGGCACACAGGTGGGACACACCCAGCAACAGGAGTCATAATAGTCAACCCTCCGGTGTGGTTCAACCTGATTGGATGGAGAAAAGAAGAGTTTGGTTCCTTCATTTCTGCACGGTCTCTGCTTTAGTCTCAGAAGAATAGGAGGAGCCGAGTTCTAAGACAAAGAGGGAGCGGAAATCAACAGGAGAGGTAATTAGTGGGTATGGAGAGGTGTAATAGTGAAACATGTATTGAAGTTACTGTGATTTTTCAAGACAAGGATATACATTGAGTTTTCACTGTACCTGCTGTGGCTTATTCTTATCAGGGAAGAATGAGTGTCTATACCTCTGTCCAGGGGTTAGTGTTTAGAACCTACAGTATGCTGTGAAGAGTGCTCAGAACAAGATGACACTCATCTAGACTTTATTTGACTTATGTTTTAAGCATCTGCCATTACAAAAGCCAAAATAACATACATGGGCCTCAATTCAATGTACAACATAACATGAAGAAAAAGTAATCCATTAATTAATGCTGATGCTAAATGCATAAGTCTAATCCTCTAACTAACCACCCGATCCTAATACTCATTGTATAATCATTAAAACAAACCAACTTTCAATATAATGCTGAACAAGTAATGCAGCTTTCTTTAAAAACGACTATAATTCTAACGTGTTGTATCTCACCAAATTAAAACAATAAAAACCATTTATCAAATAAAAAAAATAGACTAAATCTTCTTGTAACGATTGTCAAAAGGAGTAGACCAAGGTGCAGCGTGGTATGTGTTCATCTTGATATTTATTCGAACTCTGAACAATTAAACAAAATAATAAACAATGGAACACGACCGTCACGTCTTGCAGGCTTTACACAGCAGTACAAAAATAAGATCCCACAACTCAAGGAAGGAAAAGGGCTGCCTAAGTATGATTCCCAAACCATAGAATGCCCACCCCACACCCTGACCTAACAACATAGAGAAATAAACTGTCTCTCTCAGGTCAGGGCGTGACAGTACCCCCCCCCCCCCCCCCCCCCCCCCCAAAGGTGCAGACTCCCGGCCGCAAACCTGAACCTATAGGGGAGGGTCCGGGTGGGCATCTATACTTGGCGGCGGCTCTGGTTCGGGGCGTAGCCCCCACACCGCCCGCTGATCCCCCCGCTTCTGTGTCGCCGAAGGAACCAGACAGTGGATCATCGCCGGAGGCTCTGAACTACCAACTGCCGCTGAAGACTCTGGGCTGCAGGCCGCCGCTGAAGACTCCGGGCTGCGGGCCGTCGCTGAAGACTCTGGACTGGGGAGTGTCGCTGGAGGCTCCGGACTGAGGAGCGTCGCTGGAGGCTCCGGACTGGGGAGCGTTGCTGGAGGCTCCGTGCCATGGATCGTCACTACAGGTTCCGCGTCATGGATCATCACTGGAGGCTTTGTGCCATGGATCATCACTAGAGGCTCCGGGCCATGGATTATCACTGGAGGCTTCGTGCCCTGTATCATCCCTACAGGCAGATCATCCCTACCAAAACATTCTCTTTGATTTGGATATTTTCCACACAACGTACAATGTATAAACATCAGGCATATACTCGGAAAACTCTTAAACAGAAGGCGCTGTGAATTTTGGGCCTGCTCTGAAATATGTGATAGTTGGCTTCTAAACGTGTTGGACAAAGTGGGTTTGGTGTCAGTATGGAAAAAGAATGAAGAGGGCGCATGAGTCACACGCGTAAACCAGTAGTGCATGACTTCCCAGTCCCCTGACAGAAAGGTCTCATTCTTCTTCATTTTTCAGAAAACAAGCCTGAAACCATGTCTAAAGACTGGTGACATCTAGTGGAAGCCATAGGAACTGCAATCTGGGCCCTAACCCATTACATAGACGATAGGCTGTCAATTGAAAACCACTCACATCAAAAAAATCCCACCTCCTGGATGGATTTTCCTAGAGTTTTCGCCTGCCATATCAGTTCTGTTATACTCACAGACATGACTTTAACAGTTTTGGAAACTTTAGAGTGTTTTCTATCCAACACTACCAATTATTTGCATATCATAGCTTCTGGGCCTGAGTAACAGGCAGCTTACTTTGGGCACCTCATTCATCCAAGCTTCCGAATACTGCCCCCTAGACCAAACAAGTTAAACATATGAAGACACGGCAAAAGCATAGAATAATTAAATTATTTAAAAAAAAAATTGTGGCATGTAGCGGTAGCATTTTGTAAGTTACATACAATTTTTTTTAAAGGGCAATCTGTAGTTCAAACAATAGCAAAGCGGAATCCCCACTGTTGTTTTTGTAAAAAACTGAGAGATTGGGTTGAAGAAACTCTTAAATTCATAGCTATGGTTACAATGACTGAACATCCATGATATCAACATTACAGTTTTATCCATGTTTTGAGGCTTCACAGCATTTGTTTACATGTATGTTGTTTACAAATAAAGGAGTTCATCATTCTCTTATTGACAGCTGAACTAAACTCATGAGGCATTTATAAGTAATAACAGATATAACTTGGGATACATCATCTGGAAATTACTTAGTCTTTACTTAGTTAGGTAAATCAGCTTTTAGTGTTCTTGCATCTATGGAACAATCTTCAAAATGTTCTTAAATGTGATGTTTTGATGCCTCTGGGGCCATTCAGAAAGCTGATTGGGCACCTTATTACTGATGAATTTTTTTTTTTTTTATGACTGTGTTTTTCTTTCTGCTTGCATTTTGTATTTATATTTTGATCTGTATATTTTCTGAAATGTATTCAGGGATCATCTGTAAAAAAGACAGTGGTCTCAGTATGACTCCCTGATAAAATAAAGGCTATATTAAATTAAATGTCCAAGAATGGATGTAGCAATTGCATATTGCCCATTTTACTAAAGCTGCCTCACTGGCTTAGCATTTTTTGTGAATTTTGGTTAGATTTTTATTTATACAATTAGTATTAGGACAGTGGGGCTAGATAGGGGATTGGGAATTTTGATTTAAATAAAAAATATGTGTTGTATTGTCACATACAGAGACGAGGTACAGTAAATTGTGTTGTTTTACAGGGTCAGCTAGAGAAGTACTGCAACCCTGTAGCAAATTAGGGTTAGTTCCTTGCTCAAGGGCAAATCGACAGATTTCTCACCTTGTCGGCTCAGGTATTTGAACAACTTCAGTTAATGGCCCAACACTCTAAACGCTCTAAATAAATTCCAAGATGGTGTAGCAGTGCAGATGTGGTTTGTCGTCCTCTTGTTTTTTTGTTGTTGAATTTTTCGTATCTTTTGTACATATTTCAATTTATTTTTCAATCTCTTTTCCATTTTTCAATTAAATATACCTTCCGGTAACCTGCCTCACTCAATGTGACACGGATCCGCAATCATTTTTTTAGACCTAGCCAGAATCTCCATCAGAAGCTAGCCATCAGAAGCTAACCAGCTAATTAGCTACTAGTTATTTAGTCATTGTTAGCCACTGCTAGCGGCCTATACCTTCTGCACCAGCCGTTTTTTTTTAGCCCAGATAACACTTGCCAGCCTCGGACTGTTTTTCTCCACTACAACGCCGGATTCCTGCCGTAAACCCTGGACCATTACTCCTGATCATCACAGCTAGCTAGCTGCCACCGAGTGACCCAGCCCTGAAGCTAGCCCTGAGCCTCCCGGCCTACTCTGTGATCACCCGGCTACTCAGCCGATGCCTCCCGGACCCTACCCCTAACATGGCTAGAATCCACTACTCCACCGGATACTTGCCGTAAGCTCTGGACCTTTGCATCGGATCATCGCTGCTAGCTATCTGCTACCGAGTGGCTATAGTGGGTAACGCCCCTGCCCCAAAGCTAGCACCAGTTAGCCGTGAGCCAGGCGCATCTTCCGGCTAGCACATGAAATTACTACAACTACAATACCTCTTTCACCATCTGGCCCGGACCCTTTGTCGACACGGCGTCCCGCTGTACCACCACGACTGATCCGCAGACGTAATTCCATCCGCTGTGCCCTCAACCGGCCTTTGTCGGAGCAGACAGTTCTACTTACCCCGGCCTGCTAACCTTAAATGCTGTGTCTCCCACGTGCTAGTACAGCAACGACTACCCCGCGGCTTCCTGTTTCTATCTATTGCTGTTCACTGGACCCTATGATCACTTGGCTAAATAGTTGATGCCTGCTGGACTGTTCATTTATCACGGTACTCCACTTTGTTTATTTTGTTTATCTGTCGGCCCTAGCCCCGAACTCAGGCCCTGTGTGTAGTTAACCGACCCTCTCTGCCCATTCATCGCCATTTTACCTGTTGTTGTCTTAGCTGATTTGCTGTTGTTGTCTTACCCGTTGTTGTTACCCGTCCCACACATGCAGTGACCTCACCCAGCCAGCATGTCCAGAGATGCAACCTCTCTTATCATCACTCAGTGCCTGGGCTTACCTTCACTGTACCCGCACCCCACCATACCCCTGTCTGCACATTATGCATCGAATCTATTCTACCACGCCCAGAAATCTGCTCCTTTTATTCTCTGTCCCCAACGCACTAGATGACCAGTTTTGATAGCCTTTAACCGTACCCTCATCCTACTCCTCCTCTGTTCCTCGGGTGATATGGAGGTTAAGCCAGGCCCTGCGTGTCCCCAGGCACTCTCATTTGTTGACTTCTGCAATCGAAAAAGCCTTTTTTTCATGCATGTCAACATCAGAAGCCTCATCCCTAAGTTTGTTTTACTCACTGCTTTAGCACACTCCGCCATCAGGGTTGTCCTTGCCGTTTCTCAATCCTGGCTTAGGAAGGATATTGACCTCATCCCGTCAGTCAAGGATGCCTGGTTGTAATTTAAAAGGAATTTCCTCACCATCTTATTAAATATGCATGACCCTTTCAAAAAATGTAGGACTAAGAACAGATATAGCCCTTGGTTCACTCCAGACCTGACTGCCCTTGACCAGCACAAAAACATCCTGTGGCGGACTGCAATAGCATCGAATAGTCCCCGCGATATGCAACTGTTCAGGGAAGTCAGGAACCAAAAAACGCAGTCAGTCAAGAAAGCAAAGGATAGCTTTTTCAAGCAGAAATGTGTATCCTGTAGCTCTAACTCCAAAAAGCTTTGGGACACTGTAAATTCCATGGAGAACAAGAGCACCTCCTCCCAGCTGCCCACTGCACTGAGGCTAGGTAACACGGTCACCACCGATAAATCCATGATAATCGAAAATTTCAACAAGCATTTCTCTTCGGCTGGCCTTGCTTTCCACCTGGCTACCCCAACCCCGGGCAACAGCGCACCCCCCGCAGCTACTTGCCTGAGCCTCCCCAGCTTCTCCATCACCCAAATCCAGATAGCAGATGTTCTGAAAGAGCTGCAAAACCTGGACCCCTATAAATCAGCAGGGCTAGACAATCTGGACCCTCTCTTTCAAAAATTTTCCGCCGCCATTATTGCAACCCCACTGTACAACCTCTCTTTCGTATCGTCCAAGATCCCTAAAGATTGGAAAGCTGCCGCGGTCATCCCCCTCTTCAAAGGGGGTGACACTCTCAACCTAAACTGTTATAGACCTATATCCATCCTGCCCTGCCTTTCTAAAGTCTTTGAAAGCCAAGTTAATAAATAAACAGATCACTGACCATTTCGAATCCCACCGTACCTTCTCCGCTGAGCAATTGAGTTTCCGAGCTGGTCACGGGTGCACCTCAGCCACACTCAAGGTACTAACAATATCATAACCGCCATCGATAAAAGACAGTACTGTGCAGATATCTTCATCGACCTGGCCAAGGCTTTCGACTCTGTCAACCACCTTATTCTTATCGGCAGACTCAATAGTCTTGGTTTCTCAAATGACTGCCTCGCCTGGTTCAACAACTACTTTGCAGACAGAGTTCAGTGTGTCAAATCGGAGGGCCTGTTGTCCTGACCTCTGGCAGTCTCTATGGTGGTACCATAGGGTTCAATTCTCAGGCCGACTCTTTTCTTTGTATATATCAACAATGTTGCTCTTGATGCGGGTGATTCTCTGATCCACCTCTACACAGATGACACCATTCTGTATACATCTGGCCCTTCTTTGGGCACTGTGTTAACTTGTTTAACCTGTTTAGGATAGGGGGCAGTATTTTCACGGCCGGATACAAAACGTACCCGATTTAATCTGGTTATTACTCCTGCCCAGAAACTAGAATATGCATATAATTGTTTGATTTGGATAGGGAACACCCTAAAGTTTCTAAAACTGTTTGAATGGTGTCTGTGAGTATAACAGAACTCATATGGCAGGCCAAAACCTGAGAAGATTCTATACAGGAAGCGCCCTCTGACCATTTCTTGGCCTTCTATAGCCTCTTTATCGAAAACAGAGGATCTCTGCTGTAACGTGACATTTTCTAAGGCTCCCATAGGCTCTCAGAAGGCGCCAGAACGGGGAATGATAACTCTGCAGTCCCTGAGCGAAAAACAGTAGCGCATTTGGATAGTGGTCGATCTGAGAACAATGGCACGGGCGTGCGCGGGTGCACGTGAAGAGTCCATTTGACATTTTTAGTGTTTGAACGAAAACAACGTCTCCCGGTCGATATTATCGCTATTTTACGAGAAAAATTGCATAAAATTGATTTTAAACAGCGTTTGACATGCTTCGAAGTACGGTAATGTAATATTTTGACATTTTTTGTCACGATATGCGCCGGCGCATCACCCTTCGGATAGTGTCTTGAATGCAAGAACAAAACGCCGCTATTTGGATATAACTATGGATTATTTGGAACCAAAACAACATTGGGTATAAAGTAGAAGTCCTGGGAGTGCATTCTGACGAAGAACAGCAAAGGTAATCCAATTTTTCTTATAGTAAATCTGAGTTTGGTGAGTGCCAAACTTGGTGGGTGTCAAAATAGCTAGCCATGATGGCCGGGCTATCTACTCAGAATATTGCAAAATGTGCTTTCCCCCGAAAAGCTATTTTAAAATCGGACACCGCGATTGCATAAAGGAGTTCTGTATCTATAATTCTTAAAATAATCGTAATTTTTTTGTGAACGTTTATCGTGAGTAATTTAGTAAATTCACCGGAAGTTTCGGTGGGTATGCTAGTTCTGAACGTCACATGCTAATGTAAAAAGCTGTTTTTTGATATAAATATGAACTTGATTGAACAAAACATGCATGTATTGTATAACATAATGTCCTAGCAGTGTCATCTGATGAAGATCATCAAAGGTTAGTGCTGCATTTAGCTGTGGTTTTGGTTTTTGTGACATTATATGCTAGCTTGAAAAATGGGTGTGTGATTATTTCTGGCTGGGTACTCTCCTGACATAATCTAATGTTTTGTTTTCGTTGTAAAGCCTTTTTGAAATCGGACAATGTGGTTAGATAAAGGAGAGTCTTGTCTTTAAAATGGTGTAAAATAGTCATATGTTTGAAAAATTTAAGTTTGGGGATTTTTGAGGAGTTTGTAATTTGCGCCACGCCCTAACAATGGATATTGGAGCGGTGTTCCGCTAGCGGAACATCTAGATGTAAGAGGTTTTAAGCTAGGGGGCAGTATTCGGAAGTTTGGATGAATGAGGTGCCCAAAGTAAACTGCCTGTCACTCAGGCCCAGAAGCTAGAATATGCATATTGGTAATATTGGATAGAAAACCCTCTAAAGTTTCCAAAACTGTTACAATAATGTCTGTGAGCATAACAGAACTGATATGGCAGGCGAAAACCCGAAGAAAATCTGACCAGAAAAAAAAAGAAATCAATCACAGGCTTTTATTTTGTAAAGCTACATAAAACTACTATGTCCGTCAAACCAGATTGCACATGATATAGCTTCCACTAGCTCTCAACAGTATTTATACAAGGTTTTGAGGCTTTTATTTTGTAAAATGAGTAAGTATTTTGACTTAGTGTGGTGACTGCTAGTGTGATTTTGCGCGGAATGGAGAGGGCGCGTGCTTGCGAATTTGATGTTTATATTGAACACAGTCCTTTCCGAATGAAATATTATAGTTTATTTACATTTTAGACAACCCGAGGATGAAATAGACACGTTGTTTCACTTGTTTCGACAAAGTTTGCCGGTAGCTTTTAGAACTTCTTTGTCTACATTTTTCAACAAGGGTAAATGGTGGATTACTGAATGAAGCACGCCAGCTAAACATACTTTTTTTATATAAAGAAGGACTTTATCAAACAAAAGGACCATTTGTGATGTAACTGGGACCTTTTGGAGCGCCAACAGAAGAAGATCTTCAAAGGTAAGGCATTTATTATATCGCTATTTCTGACTTTCATGTCGCACCTGCCTGGTTCAAAAATGTTTTTCATGCTTTTGTATGCGGGGCACTTTCCTCAGATAATCGCATGGTGTGCTTTCGCTGTAAAGCCTTTTTGAAACCTGACACAGTGGCTGGATTAACAAGAAGTTAAGCTTCATTTTGATGTATTACACTTGATTTTCATGAAAGTTAAATATTTATATTTCTGTAATTTCAATTTCGTGCTCTGCAATTTCACCAGATGTTGGCCAGATGGGAAGCTAGCGTCCCACCTAGCGTAGAGAGGTTAACTAACCTCCAAACGAGCTTCAATGCCATACAACACTCATTCCGTGGCCTCCAACTGCTCTTAAACACTAGTAAAACCAAATGCATGCTTTTCAACCGTTCGCTGCCCGCACCCGCCCGCCCGACTAGCATCACTACTCTGGACAGTTCTTACCTAGAATATGTGGACAACTACAAATACCTAGGTGTCTGGCTAGACTGTAAACTCTCCTTCCAGACTCATATTAAACATCTCCAATCCAAAATCAAATCTAGAATCGGCTTTCTATTTCGCAACAAAACCTCCTTTACTCACGCCGCCAAACGTACCCTAGTAAAACTGACTATGCTACCGATCCTACCGACTTCAGCGTTGTCATCTACAAAATAGCTTCCAATACTCTACTCAGCAAACTGGATGTAGTTTATCACAGTGCCATCTGTTTTGTTACCAAAGCCCCTTATACGACCCACCACTGCGACCTGTATGCTCTTGTCGGCTGGCCCTCGCTACATATTCGTCGCCAGACCCACTGGCTCCAGGTCCTCTATAAGTCTATGCTAGGTAAAGCTCCGCCTTATCTCAGCTCACTGGTCACGATAACAACACCTCATTTGGCCGCGTTTCCTTCCAGTTCTCTGTTGAGAGTGACTGGAACGAATTTGAAAAATCGCTGAAGCTGGAGACTTATATTTCCCTCACTAATTAAAAAAAATCAGCTATCTGAGCAGCTAACCGATCGCTGCAGCTGTACATAGTCCATCTGTAAATAGCCCACCCAATCTACCTACCTCATCCCCATATTGTTTTTATTTACTTTTCTGCTATTTTGCACACCAGTATCTCTACTTGCACATCATCATCTGCTCATCTATCACTCCAGTCTTAATCTGATATATTGTAATTACTTCGCTACTATGGCCTATTTATTGCCTTACCTCCTCATGCCATTTGCACACACTGTATATAGTCTTTCTTTTTTTCTATTGTGTTATTGACTGTACGCTTGTTTATTCCATGTGTAACATTGTGTTGTTGTTTGTGTCGCACTGCTTTGCTTTATCTTGGCCAGGTCGCAGTTGTAAATGAGAACTTATTCTCAACTAGCTTACCTGGTTTTAATAAATAAAGGTGAAATTAAAAAATAAAAAAATAAACAGCCACCCTGTAATATTAGCATTAAGTTGTGAGGGAAATTTTGTTGTCTGAAGAGCTATCCTTGAATTGTATATCTTGTCTCATACAATCATTGGTTCCTGTTGGTGCTGGGTAGAGATAGAAGGGCGAGACAGTCATAAACCCCTCCTCAGACCTTTTGGCAGAACGCCCAGAATATGTTCTATAAGTTAAGATAGGAGACGATGCCAGTCATGCAGGAACCAACTCTATGATCCATGCCTATTTAGTTTGTTTGTGTAAGTAGAATATAAGAGAACTAATGGGACTGCCCCGGAAGGGCTCCCAACCGACGTGTACTATGGTGGATTAAGTTTGTTGGAACGTCTCCAGCTTGCTGATAATAAAGAATGACATGCAACAATGAAGGAACCAGACTCCACTTTTCCTGACCCCGTCAGGTTTAACCACACTGGGGGGTTTGACTATTATGACTCCTGGTGCTGGGTGTGTTCCACCTGTCTGCCAGTCTACCTGGGAACAGACATGTTAAACTGCCTCCTGGGCCTGTACACCAACACCTGGTACCTGTGGCTTGTGGCGGGCGGCCCTTTGGTCCAGGTGAACCAGAAGATCTTCACAATCATCCATTTTGTCATGGAGCTTCTCTTCTGCCTCTACTTACCTCCTTTGGTCACTGAAAATAGCTGTGCAGCGACACTCCCCATCCAACCTGACAGAGCTTGACAGGATCTGCAGAGAAGAATGGGAGAAACTCACCAAATACAGGTGTACCAAGCTTGTTGCGTCATACCCAAGGAGACTCAAGGCTGTAATCGCTGCCAAAGATGCTTGAACATGATACTGAGTAGACAGTCTGAATACTTACGTAAATGTGATATTTAAAAAAAAAGTAAGTTGCTTGTAGTTATGGGATATTGTGTGTAGATTGAGGAGGGGGAAAAAAACGACTGAATCCATCTTAGAATAAGGCTGTAACGTAACAAAATGTGGAAATAGTCAAGAGGTCTGAATACTTTTCGAATGTACTGTATATAGAGTGTGCGACTCACTTTATTTTTATCGCTTACAAAAAAGATATACAAAATAAAATTATATTTATAAAGAATTTGGCCCACCAAAAAATATCCTGCGAGCCTCGTATTGAGGAAACCTAGTCTGCAATTTAAGATCATTAATCCAAACAATAGAATAATACTGTATGTCTGGAGTGTGTGTGTTTAAGTGCTAGTGTGTATGTGCGTGTGTGTGCATGCTTGTGTGCATGTGCATTTTGTTAATCTGTGTTTTGTTCATCTGTTTTGATAGGATTTCTAGTCAAATAAAATGACTTGCTGTAAACAAATGATACAATGGTGCTGAATTCAACAACGTTGACAGGGGTGTGTTTATGTAAATAATGCAACTTGTGACTTGTTAGGAAGAACAAAGGGCAGAAAGCTTTGGCTAAAATCATTCATACATGTAGGTGTTGTACCATCGATTGGGACACAGCCTTCTGCAGGAAAGAAAAACACAAAAGTCTGAACTTAAGGTCAGAGTTACCAAAACAACTAGGGTAGGTTACTTTACATTTGAACATCATTGACTGTGATCTATGGCTAATCATGTTACAACTCATGTTTTCATTCAGACTTTGAGACAATGCACAATGCTTTGACTGACAAAATAGTAGGCCAACCTACCGTATATCAAAGTAATTGTTTTATGTCTGCATTAGTATATTGCATCAGTATTTTGCAAACAGTATATTAAAGTCAATATTTGTGTAATCTCCCCTCTCTCATATCTCAGTGTGCTCGGATATTGTTCCACAAGGATGAATGACTCTTCAGGAAATTACTCTGCCCTTGACAGATGGGAGGTTTGCTTGGACCAGAGATATGTTGTGCCAGTGCTTTGCCATGCTGTCCAGGCCTTGTGCTTCCTCCTGGGGACACCAGCTCTGGTCTGGTGCCTCTGGCTCCCTCTGAGTGGAATTCTCTCTGGAGGTCTCAAACCTACCCAGGTCTTCCCTATCAACCTGTTTGCAGTGGAGCTGGTGTTCTGTGTCCACGGTCTCCTTGAGATGGTCAGCTACCTAATCAGCCAGAATATCATGTTACGGCAGGCTATTTCACTCCCATTTTCACTTGCCTGGACCTGCAGGCCCCTGCTCCAGAGCTGCATCTGTGTGGAGCGATACCTGGCGGTGGCTCAACCTGTGGCTTTCCTCAAGTACAGACTCCGAAGGTACAGGGTGGCGTGTTCAACCGTGGTCTGGCTATTGTCACTCGTTTTTGCATGTTCTCCTATCAATCCAATGAGTTATGAAAGAAACACAGCTTACATGCTCATTAGTGTCTATTGCCTTGGGGGGGCCATCATTTCTCTCTGCTGCTTCTTCATCCTGCGTGTGCTGAAGCAGCCTGGTCCAGGAGAGGTAGAAGCGGGCAGAAGGGGAGAGAAGAAACAGGGGACGACAGACCCACATAAGATGAGAGCTTTTGGGATCGTCTTGACCAACCTGGTGATTATCTTGGCAAGCTCCATCTCTGTGGTTGTTGGTTACGCCACGCTGTCATCCAGTCTTCACTACTACTGCAATGTCTTCCCCATGTTCCTGATTGTTAACATCTTCAGTGTAATGGTCTCACCCCTGATGCACCTCTACAGAGAGGGAAGCTTGCCATGCTGAAGAGGGCCAGAGACATATTAGACTTACATTTGCAAGCACTAAAAGTACAATATTTTGAGACAAATTTCCTTTAGGATACTATAGAGCTTTGAGTTAAATATGCATTACATTTGAATTATTCTGAAAATACCGGGGTGCAGCCTAACTTCTTAGTGCCTGGAACGGAAGTTTAAACGTACGTAGACAAAGCAAAGGCATAGAAGAAATGTGGTAATATTTTATTTGATAAATAGTTTTTGTTTTAATTTGGTGGTTTGCAGCAATAGCATTTTGTGAGATACAAATACTCTAATGCTAATGTGTTGTTAAAGCCCATGGCCCACCACTGTTTTGGTAAAAAGCTAAGGGATGGGGCAGGAGATACTCAAACGTTGAGGGTATATAGTGTTTGTTAACATTAATGTTGTTTACAAACAAAGGAGTTAAACAATATCTTATTTTGGTTTCAGATAGGGTATGACTGTTGAACTAAGCTCATGAGTCATTGCAAGGTATATTCTTCTAGAATCACTGGGTATATTTCATTAATACAAAATTCCACGAATGGATGTAGCAATCACATATTACCCCTTTAACTAATCTTGCATCACTTGTTTAGCATGTATAGTGAGTATTGCTTTTCTTTAGTTAGTATACAATTATTATCAGGATGGGGTGTTTTGAAATGGGATTAGGCCGATTCATTTAGCATCAGCATTATGTAATGGATTGTCTTCTTCATGTTATGTTCTACTTTGGATTTAAAGGTACCTGACTGTCAAAAAAGAGTATATCTAAATGTATTGAGAGTGACTGTGCATGAGACTTGGCTGATGGTGTCATTGTAACGCAACATTCTAGCCCTGACAATGCACATTCCTAGAAAGCCATCAGGCTTCATAAACACTGGAACGCAAACGTGAGGGAAAAAAGTATTTGATCCCCTGCTGATTTTGTACGTTTGCCCACTGACAAAGAAATGATCAGTCTATAATTTTAGTGGTAGGTTTATTTGAACAGGGAGAGACAGAATAACAACAAAAAAATCCAGAAAAACACATGTCAAAAATGTTATAAATTGATTTGCATTTTAATGAGGGAAATAAGTATTTGACCCTTCTGCAAAACATGATTTAGTACTTGGTGTCACGTCCTGACCAGTAAAAGGGGTTATTTGTTATTGTAGTTTGGTCAGGGCGTGGCAGGGGGTGTTTGTTTTATGTGTTTCGGGATTTTGGGTTCGATCTATGTTATCTATTTCTATGTTTAGTTTCTTGGGTTGACCTTCAATTGGAGGCAGCTGTTCCTAGTTGCCTCTAATTGAAGGTCCTATTTAGTAGGAGTGTTTTTCCATAGGTTTTGTGGGTAGTTGTTCCATGTATAGTCATTAGTACCTTACAGGACTGTTTTTCGTCATTCTTTTGTTCAGTGTTCATTTCTTTAATAAATCAAGAAGATGATTCACATTCCCACTGCAGTTTGGTCCGATAATTACGACGAGCATGACACTTGGTGGCAAAACCCTTGTTGGCAAAACCCTTGTTGGCAATCACAGAGGTCAGACGTTTCTTGTAGTTGGCCACCTGCTTTGCACACATCTCAGGAGGGATTTTGTCCCACTCCTCTTTGCAGATTTTCTCCAAGTCATTAAGGTTTCGAGGCTGATGTTTGGCAACTCGAACCTTCAGCTCCCTCCACAGATTTTCTCTGGGATTAAGGCCTGGAGACTGGCTAGGCCACTCCAGGACCTTAATGTGCTTCTTCTTGAGCCACTCCTTTGTGTGTTTTGGGTCATTGTCATGCTGGAATACCCATCCACGACCCATTTTCAATGCCCTGGCTGAGGGAAGGAGGTTCTCACCCAAGATTTGACGGTACGTTGCCCCGTCCATCATCCCTTTGATGCAGTGAAGTTGTCCTGTCCCCTAAGCAGAAATACACCCCCAAAGCATAATGTTTCCACCTCCATGTTTGACGGTGGGGATGGTGTTCTTGGGGTCATAGGCAGCATTCCTCCTCCAAACATGGCGAGTTGAGTTGATGCCAAAGAGCTCCATTTTGGTCTCATCTGACCACAACACTTTCACCCAGCTGTCCTCTGAATCCTTCAGATGTTCATTGGCAAACTTCAGATGGGCATGTATATGTGCTTTCTTGAGCAGGGGGACCTTGCGGGCGCTGCAGGATCCTTCACTGCGTAGTGTGTTACCAATTGTTTTCTTGGTGACTATGGTCCCAGCTGCCTTGAGATCATTGACAAGATCCTCCTGTGTAGTTCTGGGCTGATTCCTCACCGTTCTCATGATCATTGCAACTCCACGAGATGAGATCTTGCATGGATCCCCAGGCCGAGGGAGATTGACAGTTTTTTTGTGTTTCTTCCATTTGCGAATAATCACACCAACTGTTGTCACCTTCTCACCAAGCTGCTTGGCGATGGTCTTGTAGCCCATTCCAGCCTTGTGTAGGTCTACAATCTTGTCCCTGACATCCTTGGAGAGCTCTTTGGTCTTGGCCATGGTGGAGAGTTTGGAATCTGATTGATTGCTTCTGTGGACAGGTGTCTTTTATACAGGTAACAAACTGAGATTAGGAGCACTCCCTTTAACCTCTTACATCTAGACGTTCCGCTAGCGGAACACCTGCTCCAATATCCAATGATAGGCGTGGCGCGAATTACAAATTCCTCAAAAATACAAAAACTTCAATTTTTCAAACATATGACTATTTCACAGCATTTTAAAGACAAGACTCTCCTTTATCTAACCACACTGTCCGATTTCAAAAAGGCTTTACAACGAAAGCAAAACATTAGATTATGTCAGCAGAGTACCAAGCCAGAAATAATCAGACAACCATTTTTCAAGCTAGCATACAATGTCACAAAAACCCAGAAGACAGCTAAATGCAGCACTAACCTTTGATGATCTTCATCAGATGACACACCTAGGACATTATGTTATACAATACATGCATGTTTTGTTCAATCAAGTTCATATTTATATCAAAAAACAGCTTTTTACATTAGCATGTGACGTTCAGCACTAGCATACCCCCCGCAAACTTCCGGGGAATTTGCTAACAATTTACTAAATTACTCACGATAAACGTTCACAAAAAGCATAACAATTGTTTTAAGAATTATAGATACAGAACTCCTCTATGCACTCGATATGTCCGATTTTAAAATAGCTTTTTGGTGAAAGCACATTTTGCAATATTCTAAGTACATAGCCCAGCCATCATGGGCTAGCTATTTAGACACCCGGCAAGTTTAGCACTCACCAATATCAGATTTACTATTATAAAAGTTTGATTACCTTTTGTTGTCTTCGTCAGAATGCACTCCCAGGACTGCTACTTCAATAACAAATGTTGGTTTGGTCCAAAATAATCCATTGTTATATCCGAATAGCGCCGTTTTGTTCGTGCGTCCCAGACACTATCCGAAATGGTAAATCAGGGTCGTGCGCATGGCGCAATTCGTGACAAAAAAAATCTAAATATTCCATTACCGTACTTCGAAGCATGTCAACCGCTGTTTAAAATCCATTTTTATGCGATAATATTCCGACCCGGGAATGTCCATTTAGCTAAGCAGAGGAAAGAAAACAAAGCTTTCGGTCGACGCGGGCACGAGCCTGAGTCTCACAGTACTGTAACCAGCCACTACCCAAACGCGCTACTTTTTTTCAGCCAGAGCCTGCAAAGCCACGATTCAGCGTTTTGCCGCCTTCTGAGAGCCTATGGCAGCCGTAGGAAGTGTCACGGGACAGCTAAGATCCTCACTCTTCAATAAACAGAGACAAGAAGAACGACACCTTGTCAGACAGGCCACTTCCTGCATGAAATCTTCTCAGGTTTTTGCCTGCCATATGAGTTCTGTTATACTCACAGACACCATTCAAATAGTTTTAGAAACTTTAGGGTGTTTTCTATCCAAAGCCAATAATTATATGCATATTCTAGTTACTGGGCAGGAGTAGTAACCAGATTAAATCGGGTACGTTTTTTATCCAGCTGTGAAAATACTGCCCCCTAGCCATAACAGGTTAAGAGTGTGCTCCTAATCTCAGCTCATTACCTATATAAAAGACACCTGGGAGCCAGAAATCTTTCTGATTGAGAGGGGGTCAAATACTTATTTCCCTCATTAAATGCAAATCAATTTATAAAATTTTTGACATGCATTTTTCTGGATTATTTTGTGGTTATTCTGTCTCTCACTGTTCAAATAAACCTACCATTAAAATAATAGACTGATCATTTCTTTGTCAGTGGGGAAACGTACAAAATCAGCAGGGGATCAAATACTTTTTTCCCTCACTGTAATGGCGGATGCACGTCAATTCAAATGTCAATACATTAGTCAATATAGGCTAGTCTAGATGAGTATCATATTTTTCTGAGCACTCTTCACAGCATATTGTAGGAGCTAAATCATAACCCTTGGAGTAGAGACACTCCTTCTTCCCATCAAAGAACAAACCACACAAGGTACAGTGTAAACTCTTGTCTTAAAAAAACACAGTAACTTGAATCAACTTGTAATAATAACATTGTCTATCTCGGAGTATTTAATCATACTTCCTGTGATGACAAGACTTGCGTTTTACACTGTGTTACTCATAGCCACTAGTCATTTCTCTTGTTTCATTTCTCTTCTCCATTCTTAGATCACAGCTCTTCCTATTCTCCAGAGATTAAAGTAACAGGGGACATGCAGCAATGAGGGAACCAAACTCCTCTTTCCCTCACCCCGTCAGGTTAACCACACCGGGGGGTTTGACTATTATGACTCCTGGTGCTGGGTGTGTCCCACCTGTCTGCCAGTCTACCTGGGAACAGAGGTGTTCAACTTCCTCCTGGGCCTGGTCACCAACACCTGGTACCTGTAACTGGTGGAGGGCGGCCCATCGGTCCAGGTGAATCAGGAGATCTTCACCATTAACCAGTCTGTCATGGAGCTTCTCTACTGCCTCTACTCACCTCTATTGGTCAACAACATCCTCTTCATCACAAGTTTCACCCTTCACTCTGCCAGGGGGTAGATATATTGGCTTGGTCATGGCCGGATAGTCCCTGTTCCTGCGTTGCATCTGTGTGGAGCGCTTCCTGGCGGTGGTCCACCCTGTGGTCTTTGTGTGATCGTGATATGCTTGCTGACACTCGGGTTATGGTTCTACCCAAGGAGCCATCTGATTCAATGATGGTATCGTCGCTGGGATCCTGTTCATCGACATGTTCACCAGTCTTCATACTGAGGTTTCTGAGCAGGTCCGGTCAAGGGGATGGAGGGAGTGAAAAAGAGGAGCGAGGGAACATTATGAAGAGAAGAGCCTCTAGTACTGTCCAAATCATCCTGCTGATCTTGATGCTGAACTATTCTCCTATGATCATCAGGGCAATCCTTCAGGATCATATTTCTTTGAGATCATTCAGGTGTATTCTAACTACCATTACTTTCTCCTTCAGCATGTTGGTTAGCTTTACTCAGTCCCTCTTCTACCGCCGCAGAGCTGCCCTGCATAGGTGGTTGAAGTAAGGACAACTCCACTGTACAATCTTAGAAACAAAAGCACCAAAAAGGGTCCTCCGGCTCACCCCATAGTAGAACCCTTTCGAAGATCCCCTTTTGGTTCCCTGTGTAATCATTTTGGGTTCCATGTAGAACCCTTTCCACAGAAGGTTGTACAAGGATCCTCCATAAAATAATACCTGTAACCAAAAAGGGTTCTCCTATGGGGTCAGCCACAGAACCCTTTTTTCTAAGAGTAAATGGGAATGGTTGTCCTGCATTTCTCGCTTTATCATTCTGCACAAAATATTTTAATCATATTGTTCATGTTATTTTGAGGTTTTGACCTTTTTAGTAAGTGGTTAATGGTTAAACTAAATAGTGTGTGTGAAATGTCCATTATATTTGTCATTTTATATCTGTTAATCTAAATGAAATAAGGGAGATACATTGTGATATTTTACTATGTTACGTGTACCCCTGAGTCCAGGTTGGTATAGCAGTTGATTCTCTACTTCTGAGTGATGTTCTATTTTGAAATGTATTGCTGTATTTTTTAAAGATGTGTGGAAAAAAATAAAATCTGATTGATTAAACTGTTCAGTTCCCGGTCTGTCTGTCACTTACGATTACAGCATGTCATCACATATGTATCCCCCTTCAGTGATGAATGCACGTCTTTGCTACTTGTATAACCAATACGAAACATGCAAACCCGGAAAGGTTCTACTAGAAAAAAAAACAGTAGCTTCAATGAACATCGAGAACTGCCCCATGTTTTCACTGACTATTTGCATGACAGCCAACATTGTCTTTTATCTGTTGTAACTGACTCTGTAGAACTAAGGCCTAATTCTGGAGTTCATTCTGATTTTCAATATTTTTGTTTTAAAAGAGAACTACACACTGACACACAAATAAAATAGATTTGACTCAACATGTTATTGTTTTTGGGACACATCGAACACCAAATGTTTCAGGCATAGTTATAGTGAAACGTAAATTATGTGCTTAATTTTGACAGTTTGTTGCAAAAGTTAGAAATGTTGGTCTTTTAGTAGTAAATCTAGCTTTTTCTGCCCCTAGTGGTTGAACTACCATTGAAATGGTGATGTAGATGCACCTTGAGAAGGCGCCTCTACGTCATCTTAATGGAGGGAAACGGTGTGAAATACACTCCCTGCTTTATGTGCTGGGTGGTACCACCTCAAGGCATACCATAAAAGCAGGCGACAGCGCACTTTAAGCCATTGTACACCACACAATTTTGGTCACAATTTAGCTGTCCCAGAATAGTTTTTTTGAGATCTACTCGGGGCGCGCGGCCCGCACCAACTCTCATTTAATGTGAGTGGGTCGGAGACGCAATCTGAAAGCCACCGATCCCGTATTTCTGCCGTCAATGTCGTCCCGATATTTTCAAACATGTTTGATTTCATCGGCCCAAAATGTGCAATGATCTAGTAGTGTGAGATGTGAAACGGCAAGTTTTGAGAATGTCATCAGCGATGGCCAATGAGAGCTCGCTGGAGAAATAAACAGTGGGATGATGACGTTTTGCATCAGGCAAAATGTGTAGACTATCAGGCAGGAGCGATGACTACCAGTTTGCGTTGGTACTTGCCTTTAGTCAAAGCCGAAGTGTCAAATTGTTACAGCTCTGAAGTTCACAAGCAATGTTATTCATTTCAATATGTTGGTTAGATATTTCAACTCTGTAAGGCAAGCGTGAATGTGACTGAAAACGTTTATCAGGCTTATTTGAGCTACAGCTCGTTCTTGCTATGTTAACAATCTTATCACGTCATCGCATCATTGTTTTCACGAGATGTCTTGGTATCAAGAATCCTCACAACAAAATTAAGAATGTTGTGTGTGACCGCCGTTCTTCTCCACATTGTTTAGTGTGCGCACAACGTGCGTTTGCAAAACAAACAGCTGCAGGAAAGATAGTTGATTATTGTGAGAGGCTCAGCGATAGGACTTTGAAAGTCGTGTAGGGTGCCAATATATTTTGCATGATGCTTTCTTGACTAGACTACTGTAGGACACCCACAGGCCTCCCCTGGTACCAGCTGAAAAAATCTATGGAAGTACAGTGCATTTGGATAAAATTCACACCCCTTCACTTTTTCCACATTTTGTTACTTTACAGCCTTCTAAAATTCATGAAATTGTTTTTTTCCTCATCAATCTATGCAATACCGAAAATGTAAAACCAAAATCAGTAAAAAATAAAATAAAAATGGTGTCAATTTATTAATGATAAAAATAGAAATATCATATTTACAATAAGAATTCAGACCCTTTACTAAGTACTTTGTTGAAGCAGCCTTGGCAGCGATTACAGCCTTCTTGGGTATAATTCTACAAGTTTGGCTCACCTGTATTTGGGGAGTTTCTCCCATTATTTTGTCATGTCTTGGGTTCTTATAGAATAGATGTTTCGGCGGTTGTCGGTCTTCGCGTCCCAGATTAACAATTTCTAGCTGCAGACTAGTAATTAGTATCTAAGATTTGCTCTTATTCTGTCGGGATCGATAGTCTCAGAGTTCAACCATTTCCCGCCGTGTAGCCAATGCTCCACGTGGTATGGTTAGGAATTCAACAACCATTACAACCTTAGCTTTAACTGAGGTTTTTGTGGTCTCTACTCAAACCTTTGCCCCCTCGGTGACCGAGGTATGCATGGTCTGAAGAGGATTTCTTCAGTTGGGTTTTTTATTTGTAACAGTGGAAGAGCCAGTCCAATGAGCAAGATCATGTCTGTGTTCATGGGGGCGGACCAATGACTTAGTTTAACTTTAAAGGGAATACATGACAGATGGACATAAATTCAAATGTCAATACATTAGTCAAATATAGTCTAGTCTAGATGAGTGTCATATTGTTTTGACCACCCTTCAAAGCATACTGTAGGTGCCAACCCTGTACAAAGGTATACATTTGCATTATTCCCCCAATAAGAAAAAAACGCAGAAGGTAGAGTGAAAACTACATTTCTTACCCTGCCTTGAAAATCTACAGTAACTTTAAAAATGTTAAATAATAACATTGTCTATCTCTGTGTTTTTAATCTTCATTAATCTTCCTGTGATGATAAAACTAGTTTTACATGAAGTGTTGCACCTCTCCAGATCCACTAATTACCTCTCGTATTGTGTGTTTCCTTCTTTAGAGACCAAAGTAACACACTGTTTTTTATTAGCACTACAGATATGTGACTCTATTTTAGATCATGATAAATAAATTACATTTAAAAAATATATATCTTCTTTGAAAAATGATTAAACATAGAATATATATATATTTTCATATGAATACATGACAAATGGTTTTACCTGTAAGAACAAACCTATACTGTATTAATTATGCAATTAGAGAGATACTGTGTATGTCTGAAGTCCATATGATTTAATTATGTAAGGTGAAAGAGTCAGCCCTTGCAGGTGACTGGTCTAACCTGTGGCTGGGGCAGACAGATGCTGAGTCATGTGATGATGCTTCCATTTCTGCTCAGGGCAAAATGCAAATTACTCAGCAGTTTGAAATTTCACCTATGTCTTTCTATTGTGTGTGTGTGTGTGTGTGTGTGTGTGTGTGTGTGTGTGTGTGTGTGTGTGTGTGTGTGCGTGCGTGCGTGTGCGTGTGTGTGTGCGTGCGTGCGTAAGTGTAGGATATGCATTTGGTTAATCTGGTTAACATAATACAAAATACAAATAATAAAATAAAAGATGGTTGAGAGAATGCCAAGAGTGTGCAAAGCTGTCATCAAGGAAAAGGGTGGCTACTTTGAAGAATCTCAAATATAAAATAAAGTTTGAATTGTTTAACACTTTTTCGGTTATTACTTGATTCCATGTGTGTTATTTCATAGTTTTGATGTCTTCACTATTATTCTACAATGTAGAAAATAGTAAAAAATAAAGAAAAACCCTGTAATGAGTAGGTGTGTCCAAACTTTTGACTGGTACTGTACATGTACTAGGTACGGATAAAGTGACTATGCATAGATAATAAACAGAGAAAAATAAGAATAAATATGGATAAAATAAGGTGGTCAATGCAAATAGCACGAGTAGTAATTTGATTAACTCTTAACTTCTCTAGGGTAGGGGGCAGTATTTTCACGGCCGGATGAAAAACTGCCTACTACTCGGGCACAGGAACTAGAATATGCATATTATTAGTAGATTTGGATAGAAAACACTCTGAAGTTTCTAAAACTGAATGATGTCTGTGAGTATAACAGAACTCATATGGTAGGCAAAAACCTGAGAAAAATCTAACCAGGAAGTGAGAATTCTGGTGCTTGTAGTCCTTTCAAGTCATTGCCTATCGAACACACAGTGACTTAGGGTTCATTTTGCACTTCCTAAGGCTTCCACTAGATGTCAACAGCCTTTAGAAAGTTGTTTGAGGTGTCTATGATGAACAGAGAGCGAACAGAGGAAGTTGGAAGTTGTTGACTCAGGAAGGTACTGGCGTTCATTGGCGCACTTTCACGTGAAAGGTAGCTGTGTTCCAAAACGTTTTTCAAGACAATGCAATCGTCCAGTTGGAATATTATTGAAGTTCTAAGTGAAAAAGGCCCTAAAGATTGATGCTATACAACGTTTGACATGTTTGAATGAACGTAAATATAACATTTTTTTTTACTTTTTGTCGTGACATTTTCTGCGCACGTCCTACACTTGGAGTAGCTTACTGAACGCGGAAACAACAAGGAGCTATTTGGACATAAATATGAACTTTATCGAACAAAAAATGCATGTATGGTGTAACATGATGTCCTAGGAGTGTCATCTGATGAAGATCGTCAAAGGTTAGTGCGTAATTTATGCTGGTTTTCTGTTTTTTGTGATGCTAGTCCTTGCTAGGAAAATGGCTGTGTGCTTTTTCTTGTGTTGGAACTGTCCTAACATAATCTAACTTCATGCTTTCGCCATAAAGCCTTTTTGAAATCGGACAATGTGGTTACATTAAGGAGACGTGTACCTTAAAAATGGTGTAAAATAGTCGTATGTTTGAAAACTTTGAATTATGACAATTGTCGTTTTTTGAATTTGGCGCTCTGATTTTTCACTGGCTGTTGAATCGTGTGTCCCGTGGGTGGGATGATAGCGTCCCACCTGCCCGAGAGAGGTTAAGCAGTCTCATGGCTTGGGGGTAGAAGCTGTTACGCAGCCTTTTAGTCCTAGACTTGCCGCTCCGGCACCGCTTGCCGTGCAGTAGCAGAGAGAACCGTCTGTCACTTGGGTGGCTGGAGTCTTTGGCAATGTTTAGGGCCTTCCCCTGACACTGCCTGGTATAGATGTCCTAGATGGAAGGCCACATTGATGTACTGGGCAGTACGCATTACCCTACGTAGCCCTTGCTGTCGGATGCTGAGCAGTTGCCATACCAGTTGTCATACCAGTATGGATTCTTGAGGATCTGACCCATAACAAATATTTTCAGTCTCCTGAGGGGGAATAGGCATTGTCGTGCCCTCTTCACAACTGTCTTGGTGTGTTTGAACCATGATAGTTTCTTAGTGATGGATACCAAGAAACTTCAAGCTCTCGACCCACTCCACTACAGCCCCATCGATATGGATGGGGCGTGCTTGGCCCTCCTTTTCCTGTAGTCCAAGATCAGCTTCTTTGTCTTGCTCAAGTTGAGGGAGAGGTTATTGTCCTACCACCACAATACCAGGTCTCTGACGTTTTCCCTGTAGGCAGCATCATTGTTGTCGGTGATCAGGCCAACCACTTGTGTCGCCATCAAACTTAATGATGGTGTTGGAGTCGTGGATGAACAGGGAGTAAAAGAGGGGACTATGCACACACCCCTGAGGAGCCCCTGTGTTGATGGTCACTGTGGCAGACGTGTTGTTGCCTTACCTTACCATCTGGCTGAGGCTCCATCAGGAAGTCCAGGATCCAGTTGGTGAGGGAGGTGTTAACTTGGGCTTGGGGGCAGTATTTCGACATCTGGATGAGAAGCGTGCCCAAAGTAAACTGCCTGTTACTCAGGCCCAGAAGCTAGGATATGCATATAATTCGTAGATCTGGATAGAAAACACCCTAAAGATTCCAAAACTGTTAAACTTCTTATGGCTTGAATCCCGTTAGCGGGATCGATATGACGACAGCCAGTGAAATCCAGTGAAAGCAAATTCAAAACAACAAAAATAATTAAAATTCCTCAAACATACAAGTATTATTCACCATTTTAAAGCTTTACTTCTTGTTAATCCAGCCACAGTGTCTGATTTCAGAAAGGCTTTATGGCGAAAGCAAACCATATGATTATGTTAGGTCAGCGCCTACACACACAAAAACACAGCCATTTTCCAGCCAAAGAGAGGAGTCACAAAAAGCAGAAATAGATGGAAAATGAATCACTAACCTTTGATGGTCTTCATCAGATGACACTCATATGACTTCATGTTACACAATACATGTATGTTTTGTTTGATAAAGTTCATATTTATATCCAAGAATCTCAGTTTACATTGGCGAGTTATGTTCAGTAATCTTTTGCCTCCAAAACATCCAGTGATTTTGCAGAGAGCCACATCAATTTACAGAAATACTCATCATAAATGTTCATGAAAATACAAGTGTTATACATGGAACTTTAGATAAACTTCTCCTTAATGCAACCGCTGTGTCAGATTTCAAAAAAGCTTTACCGAAAAAGCAATAATCTGAGTACTGCGCTCAGACACAAAAACATGCCAAACAATATATCCATCATGTTGGAGTCAACAATAGTCAGACATAGCATTATAAATATTCACTTACCTTTGATGATCTTCATCAGAATTCACTCCCAGGAATCCCAGGTCCACAATACATTTTTGCTTTGTTCGATAAAGTCCATCTTTATGTCCAAATACCTCCTTTTTGTTCGCGCCTTCAGTTCATAAATCCAAAATCAAGACGCACATGTCAGACAAAAACTAAAAAATGTCCATTACAGTTTGTAGAAACATGTCAAACGATGTATAGAATCAATCTTTAGGATGTTTTTATCGTAAATCCGCAATAAAGTTTCAACCGGAGAAATCCTTTGTCTTCAGAAATGCAATGGAACTGAGGTACCTCTCATGTGAGCGCGCATGCCTGAGGCTCATGCCCTGCTGGCAGTGTTCTGACTCCAGTAGCTCTTATTCATCCCCACTTTAGTAGAAGCCTCAAACAAAGTTCTAAAGACTGTTGACATCTAGTGGAAGCCTTAGGAAGTGCAAAATGACCCCAAAGACACTAGTTTGGATAGGGAATGAATTAAAGTCCTACAGACCACTTCCTGTTTGGATTTCTTCTCAGGTTTTTTCCTGCCATATGAGTTCTGTTATACTCACAGACATCATTCAAACATTTTTTGAAAAAACTGCAATGTCTTCCCAATGTTGCTGATTGTTAACATCTTCAGTGTCATGGTCTCAACCCTGATGCACCTCCACAGAAAGGGAAGGCTGCCATGCCGAAAATGGACAAAGACACGTTAGATTTACAGTTGCGGGCACTACAGTGTTTTGTGACAAACTATCACTAGGAAATAATATATTATTTTGTTGAACAAGCATCTAATTTAAATTGTTTTGCCACTATTGCGGCGCATACTGATTTCTTATTGCTTGCAACTATAGTTAAATCATACGTAGAGAGAGGATTGTGGTGATTTGTGCAATTTTTTAAAACTATCAACATTTTTATTGTTTTAATTTGGTGGCAAGTAGCAACAGCATTTTGTGAAATACAACATGTTAGCTTTAGTCTTGTTGTTAACTTCTATGGGCTACGTGGGACACCTGCGGGACACAGCCAGTGAAATATCAGGGCGGCAAATTCAAAACAACAAAATGTCATAATTCAAATTACTCAAACATTCAACTATTTTACATTATTTTAAAGATACCTTCTCCTTAATGTAACCACATTGTCCGATTTCAAAAAGCCTTTACAGCGAAAGCAAAACATTAGATTATGTTAGGAGAGTACATAGACAAAAATAACCACACAGCCATTTTCCAAGCAAGGGTATATGTCACAAAAACCCAAAACACAGCTAAATGAAGCACTAACCTTTGACGATCTTCATCAGATGACACTCCTAGGACATCATGTTACACAATACATGTATGTTTTGATCGATAAAGTTCATATTTATATCCAAAAACAGCATTTTACATTGGCGTGTGATGTTCAGAAAATGTATTCCCACCAAAACGTCCAGTGAATGTGCACATCAATTTACAAAAATACTCATCATAAACATTGACAAAATACATAACAATTATTTTAAGAATGATAGATACAGTACTCCTTTATGCAACCGCTGTGTCAGATTTTAAAATAGCTTTTCGGCGAAAGCACATTTTTCAATATTCTGAATACATAGCTCACCATCAAAGCAAGCTATACAGATACCCGCCAAGTTCTGGGGTCACCTAAACTCAGAATTAGTATTATAAATATTCTCTTACCTTTGCTAATCTTCGTGAGAATGCACTCCCAGGACTGCTACTTCCACAAGAAATGTTGTTTTTGTTCGAAATAATACATATTTATGTCCAAATACCTCCATTTTGTTTGTGCATTCAGAACAAAGGCATAACAAAGGCATAACGTGCGAGCGCGGTACCAGAGACGAAAAGTCAAAATGTTCCATTACCGTACTTAGCCTCTTGACGGGCTCGTCCCTTATGCGGGACGGACATCCAGCGAAAAATCCTATCGCCATTAGCATAACAAAATGTATTTTTTATTTTTTTTTCAAATATAGGACTATGTTATATCGTTTTATAGATACACCTCTCCTGAATCGAACCACTTCGTCCAATTTCAAAAAGGCTTTACAGCAAAAGCAAAACATTAGATTATGTTAGAGGAGTATATCGTAAAAGTAGCCACATGCATCACAAATAACCAAAAAACAGCTAAATGCAGCACTAACCTTTGACAATCTTCATCAGATGACACTCCTAGGACATCATGTTACACAATACATGCATTCTTTTGTTCGATAAAGTTCATATTTATATATAAAAACAGCATTTTACATCGGCGCTTGACGTTGACTAACTATTTTCCCTCAAATGCGTCCGGTGATATAGCGCTACAATTTACTAAATTACTATTCTAAAACATTTTTAAAATGTAATATTGTCATTCTAAGATTTATAGATTAGCATCTCTTGAAAGCACCTGCAATGCCAGATTTAAAAATAACTTTACTGGGTAATCACACTTTGCGATAAAAGGGGATGCGATACTCAGAAAAATAGGCTAGCAATACAGGTCAGCGCCATCTTGGAACAATCGCATATCAAATCTAGTCTTGTATACTATTGTCAATAATCCCTTACCTTTGATTATCTTCAACAGAAGGCACTTCCAGGAATCCCAGGTCCACAACAAATGTATTTTCGTTCGAAAAAGTTAATCCTTTACGTCCCAATAGCTTGTTCTTGTTAGCGCGTTCTGAAGGCTGCTCCAAAAGTACCGTCGGCCGCGGGACTTCTCTCTCAACAAAATGCATTTTTTTTTAAATTTAGGTTCGTTCAAACATGTCAAACTTTGTATAACATAAATCTTTAGGGCCTTTTTCAACCAGAGCTCCAATAACATTCAAGGGGGACGATTGCATTGTCTTTCAAAACGTTTCGAAAGGGGAGTGTAGCCAGGGGCGCCAGCGTCATAATGGTGATGGCCCTCCTCATGTGACCACGTTCCACAGACTCTCATTGTGTCAGTTTTCACAGTAGAAGGCTCAAACCACTTTGTAAAGACTGGGGACATCTAGTGGAAGCAATAGGAAGTGCTCAATGAACCATTGCTAACGGTGTGATTTATAGGCAAAGTGATGAAGTTGAGTCCGCAATTCAGAATTCCACTTCCTGTTACGATCTGTCTCAGGGTTTTGACTGCCATATGAGTTCTGTTATACTCACAGACACCATTCAAACAGTTTTAGAAACTTTAGGGTGTTTTCTATCCACAAGTATTAATTATATGCATATCCTAGCTTCTGAGTTTGAGGAGGAGGCCGTTTAAAATGGGCACAAATATTTTTCAAAAATCGCTGTAGCGCCCCCTATCCTAAGCGACCGTCAAGAGGTTAACTAACCACACTGTCCGATTTCAAAAAGGCTTTACAGCGAAAGCAAAACATTAGATTATGTCAGCAGAGTACCCAGCCAGAAATAATCAGACACCCATTTTTCAAGCTAGCATATAATGTCACAAGGCCAAGGGAGATTGACAGTTCTTTTGTGTTTCTTCCATATGCGAATAATTGCACCAACTGTTGTCACCTTCTCACCAAGCTGCTTGGCAATGGTCTTGTAGCCCATTCCAGCCTTGTGTAGGTCTACAACCTTGTCCCTGACATTCTTGGAGAGTTCTTTGGTCTTGGCCATGGTGGAGAGTTTGGAATCTGATTGATTGATTGCTTCTGTGGACAGGTGTCTTTTATACAGGTAACAAGCTGATTTTAGGAGCACTCCCTTTAACCATACCACGTGGTTAACCTCTTACATCTAGACCAGTGGTTCTTAACCTGGGTTCGATCGAACCCCAGGGGTTCGGTGAGTCAGTCTCAGGGGTTCGGCGGAGGTCAAGACACACACCCGACTCATATGATTCGTGATGACACGCCCCGCTTGGCCATCATTGGCTGCAGGTGATCACGCAACATCGCTTGGCCTATCTGTGCTGCAGGGAATTTGGCGCGCTCAGTAGTCGAATTGTGACTGTCATGATGGTACGTCGTGTGATTTCTTTCTTAATATTTTAATCCCTTCATACTAACTATGTCGAGCAAAAAAAGAAAGTGGTCGGACGAATATGTACAATATGGATTCACATGTATAACGGAACGTGATGAGAGTCAGCGTCCTAACTGCATGATTTGCAATGCCAAGTTGAGCAATTCTAGTCTAGCACCGGCAAAACTAAGAGAACCCTTCCTTAAGCTGCATGGAGATGGACAATACAAGAACACAACGCTCGCTGAATTAAGTAAGATCGAAGATGTATCTGGAATCGGAGACATTTCTGTACCCACGGAACTGAAGCAAGCAATTGCCACGCACTTAGATGAGCTTGGAAAGTCTCTCGACGGATACTTCCCTACAAGAGAGTCATATCCAGCATGGGTGAGACAGCCGTTCACGTTTAGTGTTGAGACAACAGATGTCAATGATGAATACCTCGATGAAATCATTGAAATTCAGCAGAGCCAGGTTCAAGAGCAACTCTTCAGAACAACAACGCTCTCAACGTTTTGGTGTCAACAAATGGTAACGTACCCTGTTATTGCTAAGAAAGCTCTGGAGATTTTCATACCGTTTGTTACAACATATCTTTGCGAGCAATCCTTTTCGAGGATGCTGGACATAAAAACGAAGAAAAGGAACAGACTTTGTTGCGAAAATGACATGAGAGTGGCACTTGCCAAGGTGAAGCCGCGCATTTCTGAACTGGTCTCTGAAAGGCAACAGCAGAAGTCACACTGATTTGCAGTAAATATTCATTATTATGTTTTTGTTTTTGTGTGAAAATCATGTTTTAATGGTTTTGTTCTTTGAACACTGATGTTGATGCACGGTTAATTTTGTGCACCAGTAAAATATATACCTATGTTTTGAATTTTATTTTTCCAATTAAGAAGGGTTCGGTGAATGCGCATATGAAACTGGTGGGGGTCAGTACCTCCAACAAGGTTAAGAACCACTGATCTAGACGTTCCGCTAGCGGAACACCTGCTCCAATATCCAATGATAGGCGTGGCGCGAATTACAAATTCCTCAAAAATACAAAAACTTCAATTTTTCAAACATATGACTATTTCACAGCATTTTAAAGATAAGACTCTCCTTTATCTAACCACACTGTCCGATTTCAAAAAGGCTTTACAGCGAAAGCAAAACATTAGATTATGTCAGCAGAGTACCAAGCCAGAAATAATCAGACACCCATTTTTCAAGCTAGCATATAATGTCACAAAAACCCAGAAGACAGCTAAATGCAGCACTAACCTTTGATGATCTTCATCAGATGACACACCTAGGACATTATGTTATACAATACATGCATGTTTTGTTCAATCAAGTTCATAATTATATCAAAAAACAGCTTTTTACATTAGCATGTGACGTTCAGAACTAGCATACCCCCCGCAAACTTCCGGGGAATTTGCTAACAATTTACTAAATTACTCATGATAAACATTCAAAAAAAGCATAACAATTATTTTAAGAATTATAGATACATAACTCCTCTATTCACTCGATATGTCCGATTTTAAAATAGCTTTTTGGTGAAAGCACATTTTGCAATATTCTAAGTACATAGCCCATGCATCACGGGCTAGCTATTTAGACACCCGGCAAGTTTAGCACTCACCAATATCAGATTTACTATTATAAAAGTTTGATTACTTTTTGTTGTCTTCGTCAGAATGCACTCCCAGGACTGCTACTTCAATAACACATGTTGGTTTGGTCCAAAATAATCCATCGTTATATCCGAATAGCGGCGTTTTGTTCGTGCGTCCCAGACACTATCCGAATGGTAAAGAAGGGTCGTGCGCATGGCGCAATTCGTGACAAAAAAATCTAAATATTCCATTACCGTACTTCGAAGCATGTCAACCGCTGTTTAAAATCAATTTTTATGCAATTTTTCTCGTAAAAAAGCGATAATATTCCGACCGGGAATGTCCATTTAGCTAAACAGAGGAATGAAAACAACGTTTCGGTCGACGCGGGCACGAGCCTGAGTCTCACAGTACTGTAACCAGCCACTACCCAAACGCGCTACTTTGTTTCAGCCAGAGCCTGCAAAGCCACGATTCCGCTTTTTGCCGCCTTCTGAGAACCTATGGCAGCCGTAGGAAGTGTCACGGGACAGCTAAGATCCTCACTCTTCAATAAACAGAGACAATAAGAACGACAACTTGTCAGACAGGCCACTTCCTGCATGAAATGTTCTCAGGTTTTTGCCTGCCATATGAGTTCTGTTACACTCACAGACACCATTCAAACAGTTTTAGAAACTTTAGGGTGTTTTCTATCCAAAGCCAATAATTATATGCATATTCTAGTTACTGGGCAGGAGTAGTAACCAGATTAAATCGGGTACGTTTTTTATCCAGCCGTGAAAATACTGCCCCCTAGCCATAACAGGTTAATGCAGGCAAACTTAAATCCGTTGTACCTCATTTCTACCAGGATGTCACATATGCAAACTGAGGAAAAAAAACCTCTAGGCCACATTTACTCCACACACAGAGATGAATACATAGCTCTCCCTCGCCCTCCATTTGGCAAATCTGACCATAATTCTATCCTCCTGATTCCTGCTTATCAGAAAAAATGAAAGCAGTAAGTACCAGTGACACGCTCAAGTGGTCAGATGACGCGGACACTATGATACAGGACCGTTTTGCTAGCACAGACTGGAATATGTTCTGGGATTCATCCAATGGCATTCAGGAGTGTACCACCTCAGTCACCGGCTTCATCAATAAGTGCATCGAAGACATTGTCCCCACAGTGACCGTACGTACATCTCCCAACCAGAATCCATGAATTACAAGCAACATCTACACCGAGCTAAAGGCTAGAGCTGCCGCTTTCAAGCAGTGGGACACTAATCCGGACGCTTATAAATCCTGTTATGCCCTCAGATGAACCATCAAACAGGCAAAGCGTCAACACAAGACTAAGGACTTGAAACCTATTACACCAGCTCTGATGTTCGTCGGATGTGGCAGGACTTGAAAAATATTATGTTCCACAAACGGAAACCCAGCCTCGAGCTGCCCAGTGACGTGATCCTACCAGATGAGCTAAAAGCTTTTTATGCTCGCTTTGAGGCAAACATCACTGAAGCATGCATGAGAGCAGCAGCAGATCCGGATGACTATGTGATCACTCTCCGTAGCCGATGTGAGCAAGACCAGATGGATTACCAGGACGTGTACTCATGCGAGGACCTACTGGCAAGTGTCTTCGCTGACATTTTCAACCTCTCCCTGACCGAGGCTGTAATACCAACATGTTTCAAACAGACCACCATAGTCCCTGTGCCAAGAAAGTGAAGGTAATCAGCTTAAATTATTACCACCCTGTAGCCCTCCTGTCGGTAGCCATGAAGTAATTTGAAAGGCTGGTCATGGCTCACAACAACAGCATCCCCCCGAACACCCCTAGACCCACTCCAGTTTGCATACCACCCTAACAGATCCACTGATGAAACCATCTCAATCGTACTCCACATTGCCCTTTCTCATCTGGACAAAAGGAACACCTATGTGAGAATGCTGTTCATTGAGTACAGCTCAGCATTGACCACCATAGTGCCCACGAAGCTCATCACTAAGCTAAGGACTCTGGGACTAAACACCTCGCTCTGCAACTAGATCCTGGACTTCCTGACGGGCCGCCCCAGGTGTAAAGAGTAGGCAACAACACGTCTGCCACGCTGATCCTTAACGCTGGGGGTGTGTTCATCACCTCCTGTATTCCCTGTTCACCCATGACTGCTTGGCCAAACATGACACCAACACCATCATTAAGTTTGCAGAAGACACAACAGTGGTAGGCCTGATTGCCGACAACAATGAGACGGCCTATGGAGAGAGGTCAGAGAACTGGCAGTGTGGTGCCAGGACAACAACCCCTTCCCTCAATGTGAGCAAGACAAAGGAGCCGATTGTTGACTACAGGAAAAGGCGGGCCGATCAGGCCCCCATTAACATCGACGGGGCTGTAGTGGAGTGGGTCGAGAGTTTCAAGTTCCTTTGGTGTCCACATCACCAACGAACTACCATGGTCCAAACATACCAAGACAGTTGTGAAGAGGGCAAGACAAAAAAATGTCCCCCTCCGGAGACTGAAAGAATTTGTCATGTGTCCCCAGATCCTCAAAAGGTTCTACAGCTGCACCATTGAGAGCATCCTGACCGGTTGCATCACCGCCTGGTATGGCAACTGCTCGGTATCTGACCATAAGGCGCTACATAGGGTAGTGCGAACGGCCCAGTACATAACTGGGGCCAAGCTTCCTGACATCATGGACCTATATAATAACTGGTGTCAGAAGAAAGCCCATAAAATTGTCAGAGACTCCTTTCACCCAAGTTATAGACTTGTCTCTGCTACCGCATGGCAAGCAATACCCGGAGCACCAAGTCTAGGACCAAAAGGCTCCGCAACAGCTTCTACCCCAAGACATTAGACTGCTGAACAATTAATAAAATCGCCACCGGAAAATTTACATTGACCCCCCCTCCCTTTTGTACACTGCTGCTACTCGCTGTTTATTATTTATGCAGTCACTTCACCCCCATCTACATGTGCAAATTATTTCAAATAAATTGTACCCCCGCACACTGACTCGGTACCGGTGCTCCCTCTGTATAGCCTTGTTATTGTTATTCTTATTGTGTTACTTTTTATTATTACTTTTTATTTCAGTCTACTTGGTAATTATTTTCTTAACACTTCTTGAAATGCACTATTGGTTATGGGCTTGTAAGTAAGAATGTCACAGTAAAGTCTACACTTGTTGTATTCGGCACATGTGACAAATAAAGTTTGATTTGATTTGACGTTGTACCAGAGAGGTCATTACATTCCAGTATCTGTGGTTATACTCAAAACCACCGGTCGTTGCACACCTAGATGGCATTATTGGTGCATTGCAGACCAACAAACTCCAACCACCTATCAATCAATCAATCAAATGTATTTAAAAAGCCTTTGTTACATCAGCCGATGTCACAAAGTGATATACAGAAACCCAGCCTAAACCCCCAAACAACAAGCAATGCAGATGTAGAAGCACGGTGGCTAGGAAACCTTCAGTATGCTATATGCACTATGCATTAAAGAGAGATCCAGAATCCAAACAACAGACTAACACTGGTTATATCTATAAGCCCATATGATTTGATTATGTAAACTGAAAATGTCAGCCCTTGCAGGTGGCCGGGCTAACCTGTGGCTAGGACAGACAAGTGCTATGATATGAGTGATGATGATTCAATTTCTGTTCAGGTCAAAATGCAAATCAATGAGCAGGTTGAAATTTAATCTCTGTGTGTGTGTGTGTGTGTGTGTGTGTGGTGTGTGTGTGTGTGTGTGTGTGTGTGTGGCATACACATTTTGTTAATCTGTTTTGTTCATAATATGCTCAATTCACCAATGCACAAAGGGGTGCGTATGTAAATAACGAAACACGTGATTTGTTAGGAAGAATGAAGGACCCAGAGCGTTGGCTTAAATCACCCATACATCTAGGTGTAATTCCATCGGGTTGGACTCAGCCCTCTACATGAGAGAACACCAGGAATATCTTAAAGAAACAACTAATTTACTAAAACAACAACAGTAGGTTATTTAACATTTTAACATGTTACGTTCAGCTGACTGTTTAACTTCTCCTCTTCATGTTTTCATTCAGACTTTGAGACAATGCACAATACTTTGGCAGACATAACAGTATACCTACTTATATCTACGTTTTGTTATGTCAACTGGCATTGGAATGTATTAAATTAAGTATAAATGAAGAGTATTTCCAACATATTAAAACATAAAGTCATGATTCATGTAATCTCCCCTGTCTCATATCTCAGTGAGCTCGGATATTGTTCCACAATGAGTGACTCTTCAGGAAACCACACTTACCTTGACAGATGGGATGTTTGCTTGGAGCAGGAATATCTTGTGCCAGGGCTTTACCATGCTGCCGAGGACCTGTGCTTCCTCCTGGGGACGCCTGCCCTAGTCTGGTGCCTCTGGCTCTCAATGAGTGGAAGTCTCTCTGGAGGTGTCAAACCCACCCATGTCTTCCCAATTAACCTGTTTGCAGTTGAACTGGTGTTCTGTTTCCAGGGTCTCCTTGAGGTGATCAGCTATCTACTCAGTCAGAATATTGTGTTGCGGCAGACTATTTATATCCTGTATTACCTGGTCTGGACCTGCAGGCCCCTGCTCCAGATCTGCATCTGTGTGGAGCGCTGCCTGGCGGTGGCTCAACCTGTGGCTTTCCTCAAGTACAGACTCCGGAGGTACAGGTTGGCCTGTTCAACTGTGGTCTGATTGCTGTCACTCACTTTTGCATGTTCTCCCATCACTTCAGTTGGTTATGAAGAAACCGCAGCTTATGTGCTCGTTAGTGTTTATTGCCTTGGGTTGGCAGTCATTTCTCTCTGCTGCTTCTTCATCATGCGTGTGCTGAAGCAGCCTGGTCCAGGAGAGGTTGAGGGGGGCAGAGGGCGAGAGAAGAAACAGGGGACGACAGACCAACATAAGATCGTCTTAACTAACCTGCTGATTATCTTGGCGAGCTCCATCCAGGTGGTTGATGTTTACACCACATTGTCATTCAGTATTGAGTACTACTGCATATCAAGGTACACCTTGCCTTCCATTCTGCTAGCTAATGTTCAATTGCAGGAAAATTTATGGGACGAACTGAAAGCACGTATATCCTACTAACGGGACATTAAAAAATGTAATTTCTTATGTTTCACTGAGTCGTGGCTGAACAACGACAATAAGAACACACAGCTGGTGGGTTATACACTACCAGCAAGACAGAACAGCAGCCTCTGGTAAGACACGGGGTGGGGGACTATGCATTTATGTAAACAACAGCTGGTGGACGATATCTAAGGAAGTCTCAAAGTTTTGCTCACCTGAGGCAGAGTATCTCATGATAAGCTGTAGACCACAATTATCCTGTTTGGGATAGGGGGCAGTATTTTCACGGCCGGATAAAAAACATACCCGATTTAATCTAGTTATTACTCCTGCCCAGAAACTAGAATATGCATATAATTAGTAGATTTGGATAGAAAACACCCTAAAGTTTCTAAAACAGTTTGAATGGTGTCTGTGAGTATAACAGAACTCATATGGCAGGCCAAAACCTGAGAAGATTCTATAAAGGAAGTGCCCTGTCTGACCATTTCTTGGCCTTCTGTAGCCTCTTTATCAAAAATACAGTATCTCTGCTGTAACGTGACATTTTCTAAGGCTTTAATTGGCTCTCAGAAGGCGCCAGAACGTGGAATGATAACTCTGCAGTCCCTGGGAGAAAAACAGTAGGGGTTTTGGAGAGTGGTCCTTCTGAGAACAATGACACTGGCCCGCGCGTGTATGTGACGACTCCATTTTTCTTCTTTCAGTGTTTGAACGGATACAACGTCTCCCGGTTGGAATATAATCGCTATTTCCGAGAAAAATCACATAAAAATTGATTTTAAACAGCGTTTGACATGCTTCGAAGTACGGTAATGGAATATCTAGACATTTTTTGTCACTAAACGCGCCGGCGCATCACCCTTCGGATAGTGATTTGAACGCACAAACAAAACGGATCTATTTGGATATAACTATGGATTATTTGGAACCAAAACAACATTGGGTGTTGAAGTAGAAGTCCTGGGAGTGCATTCTGATGAAGAACAGCAAAGGTAATAACATTTTTCTTATAGTAAATCTGAGTTTGGTGAGAGCCAAACTTGGTGGGTGTCAAAATAGCTAGCCGTGATGGCTGGGCTATCTACTCAGAATATTGCAAAATGTGCTTTCACCGAAAAGCTATTTTAAAATCGGACACCGCGATTGCATAAAGGAGTTCTGTATCTATAATTCTTAAAATAATTGTTATGTTTTCTGTGAACGTTTATCGTGAGTAATTTAGTAAATTCACTGGAAGTTTTCGGTGGGTATGCTAGTTCTGAACGTCACAAGCTAATGTAAAAAGCTGGTTTTTGATTTAAATATGAACTTGATTGAACAAAACATGCATGTATTGTATAACATAATGTCCTAGGAGTGTCATCTGATGAAGATCATCAAAGGTTAGTGCTGCATTTAGCTGTGGTTTTGGTTTTGTGACATTATATGCTAGCTTGAAAAACGGGTGTGTGATTATTTCTGGCTGGGTACTCTCCTGACCTAATCTAATGTTTTGCTTTCGTTGTAAAGCCTTTTTGAAATCGGACAATGTGGTTAGATAAAGGAGAGTCTTGTCTTTAAAATGGTGTAAAATAGTCAAATGTTTGAAAAATTGAAGTTTTTGCATTTTTGAGGTATTTGTAATTCGCGCCACGCTATACCATTGGATATTGGTGAGGCATTCTGCTAGCGGCACGTCTGTCCCTAACAGGATCTACCTAGAGAGTTTTCATCTGTATTTTTCGTAGCTGTCTACATACCACCACGGAGCGAAGTTGGCACTAAAACCAAACTCAATGAGCTCTATTCCTCCATAAGCAAACAGGAAAATGCTCACTCAGAGGTGGCACTCCTGGTGGCCGGTGACTTTAATGCATGGAAATTAAATCGGTTTTACCGAATTTCTATCAGCATGTTAAATGTGCAACCAGAGGGGAAAATAAATTCTAGCCCACCTTAACTCCACACACAGAGATCCATGGAAAGCTCTCCCTCGCTCTCCATTTAGCAAATCTAATCAAAACTCTATCCTCCTGAGTCCTGCTTACAAGCCAAAATAAAAGCAGGAATCACCAGTGACTCAGTCTATAAAAAAGTGGTCAGATGAAGCAGATGCTAAACTACAGGACTGTTTTGCTAGCACAGACTGGAATATGTTCTGGAATTCTTCCGATGGCATTGAGGAGTACACCACATCAGTCACTGGCTTCAACAATAAGTGCATCGAGGATGTCGTCCCCACAGTGACTGTACGTACATACTCCAACCAGAAGCCATAGATTACAGGCAACATTTGCACCAAGCTAAAGGGTAGAGCTGCCGCTTTCAAGGAGCGGGACTCTAACCTGGAAGCTTATTAGAAATCCCGCTATGCCCTCCGACGAAACATCAAACAGGCAAAGCATCAATACAGGACTAAGATCGAATTGCACCACACCGGCTCTGACGCTCGTCTTATGTGGCAGGGCTTGTAAACTATTACAGATTACAAAGGGACGCACAACTGAGAGCTGCCCAGTGACACAAGCCTACCAGACAAGCTAAATATCTTCTATGCTCGCTTTGAGGCAAGTAACACTGAAACATGCATGAGAGCCTTAGCTGGTCCGGGTCACTGTGATCACGCTCTCCACAGCCGATGTGTGTAAGAACTTTAAACAGGTCACCATTCACAAGGACGCTGGGCCTGACGGGTTACCAGGACGTGTACTCCGAGCATGCGCTGACCAAATGGCAAGTGTCTTCACCAACATTTTCAACCTCTCCCTGTCTGAGTCTGTAATAGAGACATTCGTAATACCAACATGTTTCAAGCAGACCACAAAAGTTCCTGTGCACAAGAACACTGAGATAACCGGCCTAAATGACTTCTGACCTGTAACACTCACGTCTGTAGCCATGAAATGGTTAGAAAGGCTGGTCATGGCTCACATCAACACCATTATCCCAGAAACACTAGACCCACTCCAACTTGGATATCACACCAACAGATCCACAGATGATGCAGTCTCTATTGCACTCCACACTGCCCTTTCTCATTTGGACAAAAGGAACACCTATGTGAGAATGCTATTCCATGACTACAGCTCAGTGTTCAACACCATAGTGCCATCAAAGCTCATCACTAAGCTAAGGACTCTGGGACTAAACACCTCCCTCTGGAACTGGATCCTGGACTTCCTGACGGTCGCCCACAGGTGGTAAGGGTAGGTAACAACACATCCACCACACTGATTCTCAACATGGGGGACCCTCAGGGGGGTGTGCTCAGTCCCCTCCTGTACTCCCTGTTCACTCGTGACTGCACGACCAGGTACAACTCCAACACCATCATTAAGTTTTCTGATGACACATCAGTAGTAGGCCTCATCCCCGACAACAATGAGACAGGAGGTCAGAGACCTGACCATGTGGTGCAAGGACAACAACCTCTCCCTCAACGTGATCAAGACAAAGGAGATGATTGTGGACTACAGGAAAAACTAGGACCGAGCACGCCCCCATTCTCATCGACGGGGCTGTAGTGGAGCAGGTTGAGAGCTTCAAGTTCCTTCGGCGCATGCGACACATACAATTTGATTTGATTTGATTTGTGCTGGGGACAATAGGTCACTCTAAAATGTACAGTCTTATTGCACAACACAACGCCACAGATGTCTCAAGTTTTGAGGGAGCGTGAAATTGGCATGCTGACTGCAGGAATGTCCACCATAACTTTTGCCAGATAATTGAATGCTCATTTCTATACCATAAGTCGCCTCCAATGTCGTTTTAGAGAATTTGGTAGTACGTCCAACCGGCCTCACAACCGTAAGACCACATGTATGGCGTCTTGTTTGCAAGCGGTTTGCTGATGTCAACGTTATGAACAGAGTGCGTCTTGGTGGCTGTGGGGTTATGGTATGGGCAGGCATAAGATACAGACAACGAACACAATATCATTTTAGCTACGGAAATTGTAATGCACAAAAAGACTGTGACTACATCCTTAGGCCCATTGTGAGTCTCATTTTTTTCAAGTTAACTGTGATCAACAGATCCATACGCTACAGATAACTAACAATTTCCATAATTTTATTGATGGAAATCTTGTCTGTATTCCCAGTCATGTACAATCCATAGATTAGGGCCTAATTTATATATTTCAATTGACTGATTTCCTCATATTTCCTCAACTGTAACTCAGTAAAATCTATGAAATTCTTGTATATTGCGTCATATTTTTCTTCAGTATAGAAATGTATCGCTATACATTTTAAAAGAAGTGTGGAATAAAGCAAATATGATTGATTCAACAGTTCAGGTCCCTGTCTGTCTGTCATTTATGATTACATCATGTCATCAAATATGTTGTGTGCAGTAAATATTAATCTACTGCACATCTACCATTCCAGTGTTTAATTGCTTTACTGTAATTACTTCGCCACCATTGCCTATTTATTGCCTTACCTCCCTTATCTAATCTCATTTGCACACATTGTATATAGACTTGTTTTCTACTGTATTATTGACTGTATTTTTTTTACTCCATGTGTGCTGTGTTGTTGTATGTGTTGAGCTGCTTTGCTTTATCTTGGCCAGCGTTGAACATACCTGAGCGCGGGTGCTTCCTGTTTTAGTTTCTGTCTATAGGCTGGGAGCAACAAAATGGAGTCGTCGTCAGCCTTTCCAAAAGGGGGGCGGGGGAGGGCTTTATATGCGTCGCGGAAGTTAGAATATCAATGGTCTAGGGTTTTACCTGTCACGTCCTGACCAGTAGAAGGGGTTATTTGTTATTGTAGTTTGGTCAGGACGTGGCAGGGGTGTGTTTGTTTAAAGTGTCTCGGGGTTTGTTGGTCTATGTGCTTATGTAAGAGGGGTGTTTGTTTAGAGTCTTCCGGGGTTGTTGGGCTATGTTCTATGTTAGTATGTTTCTATGTTAGTTCTAATCTTTCTATTTCTATGTTTAGTTTATGGGGTTGACCTTCAGTTGGAAGCAGCTGCTCCTCGTTGCTTCTAATTGAAGGTCTTATTTAAGAGGGGTGTTTTTTCTATGGGATTTGTGGGTAGTTGTCCCCTGTTTAGTGTCTGTGCACCTGACAGGACTGTTAGTGGCGTTCATTGTTTTGTATATGTGATTTGTTAGTTTTTTCCTTCTTTTGAGTAATAAAGAAGATGAGTATACACGTTCCCGCTGCACCTTGGTCCAATCCTTACGACTACCGTTACATTACCTCCCCGGGTCGGGCAATCCATATGCTGATAAAATTTAGGGTGCCTTGTTTTCAGATTAGCCTTGTTAAAATCCCCAGCTACAATAAATGCAGCCTCAGGATATGTGGTTTCCAGTTTACATAGAGTCGAATGAAGTTCTTTCAGGGCCGTCGATGTGTCTGCTTGATGGGGAATATACACGACTGTGATTATGATCGAAGAGAATTCTCTTGGTAGATAATGCGGTCTGCATTTGATTGTGAGGAATTCTATGTCAGGAGACCAAAAGGACTTGAGTTCAAACATGGTCTAGGTGTTGACGCTCTCTTGTGCATGCTATCCTACCCCTTTAACATCTTCAGTGTCATTGTTTCACCCCTGCTGCATCTCTACAGGGAAGGAAGGCTGCCATGCCGAAGAGTACCAAAGACACCGGTGCGGGCACTAAAAGTCCAGGTCTTTGTGACAAACTAAGCCTAGGAGACTATAAAGCGTTGTGTGAATAAATGTAAAAAATTCTGGCAGTACCGCAGCGCAGTCTAACTTCTTAGTGCCTGCAACAGAAGTTTAAACATACATAGACGCGTCATAGGCATATGATATTATTTTTAATAAATTGTTTGGAGAGTTAAAATTTTGTGGCATGTAGCATTTTGTGAGATACATCACGTTAACATTAGAGTTGTTAACTAAAGCTGCATCACTTGTTTAGCATTGTAGTGAATGTTGGTTTGTTTATTTAACTATACAGTTCATTTTAGCACGGGGTGGCTAGACAGGGCGTTAAGCCTATTCATTTAGCATCAGCATGAAGTAATTTATTGTCTTCTTCATGGTATGTTCTACTTGAACTTAGGGTCCTTGTCTGTCACTAAGATTACATAATGTTATTCAAATGTATTTGGACTGACTGTGGCTGAGGCTTTGTTAATGGCGTCATGGTTAAACAACATCCTAGCTCAGATAGTACACAGTCCTAGAAAAGCCATTAGGGTCCATAAACACTGGAAAAAAACATGGGCCCACCTGATGTTAAAGGGTACTTCAGGATTTTGACAATGAGACCCTTTATCTACTTATCTAGAGTCAGAGGAACTGCTGTGTACCATTTTTATGTGTCTACGTCCCATATGAAGGAATCTACAGTCTTTGTGCTGAGCTACTTAGCATTGGATTGTTGGAATCTTCATATTGAATGCAGGTACATAAAATGCTATCCACAAGTTCATCTGACTCTCATGAAGTAGATAAAGACTCGCAAACTATCTCTTTAGCATTGGCTATTTTAATGACAGATGCACGTCAATTCAAAAGTCAATACATTAGTCAAATTTATGCTAGTCTAGATGAGTGTCATCTTGTTTTGATTACTCTTCAAAGCACACTGTGGGTGCCACATCCTAATCCCTGGACAGAAGTATAGACGTGTATTCTTCCCCGATAAGAAGAAACATCTGAAAGTACAATGAAAACTACATTTCTTCCATTGTCTTTAAAAACCACAGTAGCTTCAATCAATTTGTAATAATTGTCAGCGTGTGTAAAAGAGGCGAAGTCAGGTGCAGGAGAGTAGCGTGATGTAAACAGGGGCACTTTATTCAAGTTCCAAACACGAGAGCACAACAAAATCAAATGCGCTCAAAAACACGGAACATAACAAAAGTAAAGCGCGTAAAAAGACACCACAGCAACATGAAACAATTACACTCAAAACATGATGGGAAACAGAGGGTTAGATACAAGTAGCTTACTTAGGGAAATGAAAACCAGGTGTGTATGGAAACGAGAAGACCAATGGATATATGAAAAATGGAGCGGCGATGGCTAGAAAGCCGGGGACGTCGATCGCCGAACGCCGCCCGAACAAGGAGAGGAGCCGACTTCGGCGGAAGTCGTGACAATAATAACATTGTCTATCCATGAGTATTAACTTACTTCCTGTGATGATAAAACTTGTTTTATACTAAGTGTTACACCTCTCCTCAGATCCACTAAAATGCTGTTCTCGGGGAGATGAGAGGTGTTGGGTTTACGCCAGACATAGCGCTGTCCTTGATGGCCAAAAAGCTTAATTTTTGTCTCGTCTGACCAGAGTACCTTCTTCCATATGTTTGGGGAGTCTCCCACATGCCTTTTGGCGAACACCAAACATATTTGCTTATTTTTTCTTTAACCTCTATGGGCTAGGTGGGACGCCACCTACTCAACAGCCAGTTGAATCCTGTGGCGCGTTATTCAAATCCTTAGATATGCTATTACTTCAATTTAAAAAAAATATGACTATTTTACACCATTTTAAAGATAAGACTTTCGTTAATCTAACCACACTGTCCGATTTCAAAAAGGCTTTACAACGAAAGCAAAACATTAGATTATGTCAGCAGAGTACCGAGCCAGAACTAATCAGACACCCATTTTTCAAGCTAGTCACATAAACCCAAACCACAGCTAAATGTAGCACTAACCTTTGATGATCTTCATCAGATGACAACCCTAGGACATTATGTTATACAATACATGCATGTTTTGTTCAATCAAGTTCATATTTATATCAAAAACCAGCTTTTTACATTAGCATGTGACTAGCATGTGACTAGCATTCCCACCGAACACTGCCGGTGAATTTACTAAATTACTCACGATAAACGTTCACAAAAAGCATAACAATTATTTTAAGAATTATAGATACAGAACTCCTCTATGCCCTTGATATGTCCGATTTTAAAATAGCTTTTCGGTGAAAGCACATTTTGCAATATTCTCAGTAGATAGCCCGGCATCACAGGGCTAGCTATTTAGACACCCAGCAGGTTTAGCACTCATCAAAGTCAGATTTACTATAAGAAAAATGTTCTTACCTTTGTTGTCTTCGTCAGAATGCACTCCCAGGACTTCTACTTCAATAACAAATGTTGATTTGGTCCAAAATAATCCATCGTTATATCCAAACAGCGGCGTTTTGTTCGTGCGTTCTAGACACTATCCTAAAGGCTAAATAAGGGTGACGAGCATGGCGCAATTCGTCACAAAAGAATTCTAAATATTCCATTACCGTACTTCGAAGCATGTCAACCGCTGTTTAAAATCAATTTTTATGCCATTTTTCTCATAAAAAAGCGATAATATTCCGACCGGGAATCTGCGTTTAGCTTAACAGACAAAGGAAAACAAAGCATTCGGTCGAAGCGGGCACGCGCCTAAGCCCATAGTACTCTGAGTGGCCACTTGCCAAAAGCGATAAAGTGTTTCAGCCAGAGCCTGCCTCGATATCGTTCAACGTTTTCCCGGGCTCTGAGACCCTATGGAAGACGTAGGAAGTGTCACGTTATTGCACAGATCCTGAGTCTTCAATAAAAAGAGCCAAGATGAAACACTACTTCTCAGACAGGCCACTTCCTGCTTGAAATCTCAGGTTTTGGCCTGCCATAGGAGTTCTGTTATACTCACAGACACCATTCAAACAGTTTTAGAAACTTTAGGGTGTTTTCTATCCAAAGCCAACAATTATATGCATATTCTAGTTACTGGGCAGGAGTAGTAACCAGATTAAATCGGGTACGTTTTTTATCCAGCCGTGCAAATACTGCCCCCTATCCCCAACAGGTTTTAAGCAATGTCTTTTTCTAGCCACTCTTCCATAAAGCACAGCTCTGTAGAGTGTATGGCTTAAAGGGGTCCAAAGGACAGATACTTCGATCTCTGCTGTGGAGCTTTGCAGCTCCTTCAGTGTTGTCTTTGGTCTCTTCGTTTGCCTCTCTGATTAATGCCCTCCTTGCCTGGTCCGTGACTTTTGGTGGGCGGCCCTCTCTTGGCAGGTTTGTTGTGGTGCCATGTTCTTTCCATTTTTTAATAATGGATTTAATGGTGCCCCGTGGAATTATAACCCAACCCTGATCTATACTTCTCCACAACTTTGTCCCTGACCTGTTTGGAGAGCTCCTTGGTCTTCATGGTGCCGCTTGCTTGGTGGTGCCCCTTGCTTAGTGGTTTTGCAGACTCTGGGGCCTTTTAGAACACGTGTATATCTACTGAGATCATGTGACACTTAGATGGCACACAGGTGGACTTTCTTTTACTAATTATTTGACTTCTGAAGGTAATTGGTTGCACCAGATCTTATTTAGGGGCTTCATAGCAAAGAGGGTGAATACATATGCACTCACCACTTTTCCATTACATTTTTTTGAAAGAAGTTATTTTTTTCATTTCACCAATTTGGACTCTTTTGTGTATGTCCATTACATGAAATCCAAATAAAAATCTATTTAAATTACAGGTTGTAATGCAACAAAATAGGAAAAATGCCAAGGGGTGTGAATACTTTTACAAGGCACTGTATATGATATCACTGAAGGGGGATACATATTTGATAACATCCTAAGTGACAGAAACAGGGAACTGAATCAATCAGATTTGCGTTATAACAGGTGTTGTAACAGGTCGCACAGGTTTGTGTTGGCGAACTGGGGGTACCGTGCGTAGAGCTGGCGCAGGATAACCTGGGCCGAAGAGACGCACCGGAGACCAGGAACGCTGAGCAGGCACACTCCTTCCTGGCTGAACGCCAACTCTAGCACGGCAACTGTGGGAAGCTTGCAACGAGCACACCTGGCTGTAGCTGCTCACTGGTGACACAGTTCGCATCCCCGCATAACATGGTGCTTGCTCGATCACTCGCCCCCCACGGTAAGCACGGGGAGTTGGCTCAGGTCTCCGACCTGACTCTGCCAATCTCCCCGTGTGTGCCCCACCAAAAAAAAATGTTTTTGGGGGGCTGTCTCTCGCACTTGCCTCATGGTTGGTACAGCGCCTCATAATAATGCCGCTACGCTTTTGCTGCCTCAATCTCCTCCCTTGGGCGGCAATACTCCCCAGCCTGACTCCAGGGTCCTTTTCTGTCCAGAATTTCTTCCCAGGTCCATTCCATGCTGCTTGGTCCTTTTGTGGTGGGTAGTTCTGTAACGACTGTTGTAGAGAGGGGACCAAAGTGCAGCGTGTTGAGTGCTCATGATGAAATTTATTTTAACTCAGAAAAACCCTAAAGACAAAATAACAAACAGAAAACGAAAGCGCACAGTTCTGTCAGGTACAGCAGACTAAACAGAATACAACTACCCACAAACACAGGTGGGAAAAACCCCTACTTAAATATGATCTCCAATTAGAGACAACGAGGACCAGCTGCTTCTAATTGGAGATCATCCCCAAAAAACAACATAGAAATAGAAAACTAGAACTTAACATAGATATAGAAAACATAGAAAAACACAAACACCCCCTGTCACGCCCTGACCAACTCTACCATAGAAAATAACATCTTACTATGGTCAAGACATGACAAGTTAAAATAGTAGTGCATATTTTTGGGGATTACATTTTGGCAAACCAAGCAAGACAGTTAGGAATAGGTTGGAATTGTGAAAGTAAGGTGATAGTAAATCTCAAATTTGATTTCCTAATTTCACTGAGCTATACAACAACAAATACAATGGCCTTTTTTACTACAAAACATCGACCTCCCCCAAAACACACACTGTTGAGTTTAACTCCAAACCCCTTACTGAACTCAAAATGTCAAAACCTCTAAGTAATAACATGAACAAAATAATTAAAAGGAATGGACCAGAATGATAACCTAAGAAATGCAAGACAACCATTCCCCTACAGTGGCGTTATCCTTCTCTTTAACCCCTGATGCAGGACAGTTTCCCAGCCCCGTGGAGGTAGAGGAGGGGCTGAGTAAAGATACCAACTTTATATGTATATACTGTATTCTAATCATGGCTCAATCTATATAATTACTGCTGCACACATGTTGTATTCATATACTGTCCGTACTGTCTCTAAACACCTGACATTACTCGTTCTGATGTTTCAATTTCTTTTCAATATTGAATTGTTTTGGCTATAAGTGTATTGTCATTGTTAGATGTTACTGTTGGAGGTAGATACACAAGCATATCACTGCACCTGCGATGACATCTGACAATCTGTGTATGCAACTAATAAACTTTGATTTGATTTACAAAAGCAGTTACAAGAGCTAGAAGACAATGTTGGCTGTCATGCAAATGTTGATCATGGAAGCTGATGTTTTTCTACAATTATATTGTAGTTGATTAGCAGACGCTCCAATTGTATATATTTTGTGACATTACAATTTGTCAAAACCAAGCAAAACAGTCAGGAATAGGTTGGAACTGTGAACATGAGGTGATAGTATGCAAAGACAAATAAAATGGTGATTTTGCACACAAACGACCCCCCCCCCCCCCACACACACTAACACACACAATTCTTCTGAACCATAAACCACTTATTAAACATGCCAAAACCTCTAAATAGCATGAACAATATGATTTAAAGGAATGGTACAAAACAATATTACCTGTGTTAATTAAGACAACCTTTCTACAGTGGAGTTATCCTGCTTTTCCCAGCCCTGAGGTAGAGGAGGGGAATAACTAAAGCAAACGTGATGTATCTCACAAAATGCTGCTGCTCCTTCAAAAGAAATTATCAAATAAATAAATTGCACAAATTATTACTATGCTGTCTCGCTGTATGTTTTAACTACATTTGCAGGTTCTAAGAAGTTAGTGTGCGCCACGATATAGGCAGAACAATTTTAATTCAATGCGTATTCAACACAACGATCTATCATCTTCCACTGAGAGTTTGTCACAAAACCCTGTAGTGCCAGCAACTGTAAATCTAGCATGTCTCTAGCCCTCTTCTGCATGGCAGCCTTCCCTCCCTGTAGAGGTGCATCAGGGGTGAGACCATTACACTGAAGATGTTAACAATCAGCAGTGTGGGATAAACATTGCAGTAGTAGTCAAGGCTGGATGACTGGCTGGCATAAAAAGCAACCACCGGGATGGAGCTCACCAAGATAATCACCAGGTTGGTTAAGACGATCCCATAAGCTCTCATCTTATGTGGGTCTTTCGTCCCCTGTTTCTTCTCCCGCCATGTGCCCCCCTCAACCTCTCCTGGACCAGGCTGCTTCAGCACACGCAGGATGAAGAAGCAGCAGAGAGAAATGACGGCCACCCCAAGGCAATAGACAGCAACGAGCACATAAGCTGAGATTTCTTCTTCTAAACCAATTGAAAAGGTAGGAGAACATGCAAAAGCAAGCGACAACACCCAGACCATGGTTGAACAAGATACCCTGTATCTCCGGAGCCTGTATTTGAGGAAGGTCACAGGTTTGGCCACCGCCAGGCAGTGCTCCACACAGATGCAGCTCTGGAGCAGGGGCCTGCAGGTCCAGGAGAGGTAATATAGGAAATACACAGCCTGCCGTAACAGTATACCCTCACGGATGAATAGGTAGCTGATCACTTCAAGGAGACCCTCGACACAAAACACCAGCTCCACTGCAAACAGGTTAATAGGGAAGACCTGGGTGGGTTTGAGACCTCCAGATATACTTCCACTCAGCGAGAGCCAGAGGCACCAGACCAGAGCTGGCATCCCGAGTAAGGAGCACAGGGCCTGGGCAGCACTGAACAGCACTGTCACAACATAGAACTGGTCCAAGCAAACATCCCAGCTGTCAAGATAAGTGTGGTTTCCCGAAGAGTCGTTCATCCTTGTGGAATAATGTCAGATCCCACTAAGATATGAAACAGTGTAGATGAGACAATTTATCACTTTGTTTTATTGTATTGTTGGCAAAATACTGATGCAATTTACTGATGCAAACGTTCATAACAATACTTTGATATAAACGTTTTTCTACTGTTATGTCAGTCAAAACATTGTGCATTGTCTCAGAAAGCCTGAATGAAAACATGAAGAGGAGATTTTAAACAAGTAGCCTGAGATATGATGCTCAGTGATATTTAAATGTAAAATAACCTACCCTATTTTTTTTGGTAACTCAGACCTTGATTTGCAGTATTCTTGGTTCCTCCTCCTGCCAAAGTCCAACCCGATGGAATAACAGTGATATCTATGAATGATTTTAGCCATAGCTCTCTGTCTTGTGTTCCTCTGAACAAGTCACGTGTTGTGTTATTTACATACACAAACCTGTGGGCAGTGACGAATTGAGCACCATTGTGTTTTATTTGACTAGAATTCAAAACGTATCAGAATGGAACGAAATACAGATTTACAAAATGCATTTGCTTGCACACACGTATACCCACACACACACACACACACACACACACACACACACACACACACACACACACACACACACACACACACACACACACACACACACACACACACACACACACACACACACACACACACACAAAGACACAGATGGAATTTCAACTTGCTCAGAGATTGGCATGGTCTTCCATGTAGCACACATCTGTCTATAACATGAGCTGCTCAGTATGTGTAGATAATCCTTTCAAACACAGCTTTTTTGAAAGATGTTCTCCAGTTTCTGGAGGACAGAGTTTTCAAATCAGTGGAATGTCCGGTGGAACCAAAGTATGATAGCTAAGGAGATGGAGAAAATTCTGGCATTTGATTGCAAATATGCAGAGGGAGTCGAAAAGAGAACACACAGAAGGCTGTTATATAGAACACCTGTCTCCGGATTAGGAAGAGAGGGGGAAGTGTTCATCCATTTATTCGGACAAGAGAGTCTAGCTAGCCACATTTTCAGGTATTTTAGTTTTCTAATTTTGGCAGAAAGTTGTTTTCAGCTAACGTCAGCTTGCCGGCTCACATTGAACCTAGTTGGGTAGTTTTAGATAACAGCAGATTCATGCAGGGTAGTAACGTTCTGAGTTGGGATTATGGTTCATTGTTATGTCTAAACAAAAGACTCCCTTAAGCAACTAACCATTTACCTGTAGCATTTACACCTTCTGTATACTGTGCATGTGACAAATAAAGTTAGATTTTATTTGATATAGTCTGTGTTTACCAGTGACGCTAATGTGGAAAAGAACATGACCTGCACCAAAGTCAAATTATGATATAACGTTAGGCCATCAACATATGGTGCAAGTTCTGAAATATTCCAGTAGAATGTCCTACGTTTATTTTTGTCACACTCACAACCGTACTGTAATGGTCGTCGTAGGAAGTGGACCAAAATGCAGCGGGTACGTGAATGCTCAGATTAATTTTATTACGAACACCACACAAAAATAACAAAACGAAAAAACGAACGACAGCTAACAGTTCTGCAGGCTAAACATAGCAGTGCACGAATACAACTTCCCACAAAGGGACAGGTGAAAACAGGCTACCTAAGTACGACTCTCAATCAGCAACAACGATGTACAGCTGTTCCTGATTGAGAGCCATACCAGGCCAACACAAAGAAATACACAACATATATAGAACCTAGAATACGACACATAGAACATAACCCAAAAACCCTGGAATACTCTAACCAAATACCCCTCTACATAAACACACACCCCGAACCACATAAAACAAATACCCCCCTGCCACGTCCTGACCAAACTACAATAACAAATGACCCCTTTACTGGTCAGAACGTGACACGTACGCTATTTTCTGAAATTAGCTCACCAATAACTTGTAAATAATTATCTTGTTGTGAGTTTATTTTCCTGTAATAAGTAATACAAATTAGCAAAAGTTAAGATGTTGTCAGCAATATCGTATGGTCATTATTTGAACTGCTAACTTAACGTTAGCTAGCAAGCTAACAAGCTAGAAAGGAACCAAAACATTGTTTAGGAAGTTGCTTTTAGTTCCTGGTTTGCTAGATTGACATGTACTAAATAAATAAAAAATAAACAGATGGGTGTATTGGTGTTTAAATACACCAGTTATGCTATTTTGGACCACCAGGCTGCTGATGTCATTCAGCCTGTCGTTTTTGTGTTTATACTTATTCATAACGACAACGACAAGTTTGATGTCGGACAACAATAGAATGTTCATGATGTCACTGCGACAACTCTCTACAGATACAGTATATCGATAGATGTAGTATAAACCAGCCTTTAGTCTTGAAATATTTGGTTGTTTAGTACACTACCGTACTCACTCTGTTTAGCACATGGCCTCATATGTGAATCCTTAAAAAGATGGGAGAGGCTAAGATGTAAGAGGGTATGAACGATGCTGAATGGGTGTAGACAAATAACAGCTCTCCAGTAGGTGTACCAAAACATTCATGAACCATTTTCTCAAAAGCGGGGTCATATCAACTTTCAAAGCAGAATTACTTTCCCATTGTTCTTCAACTGCAGTGTATGATACACATTCTATACGTTTATCCAATGTAAAAACCACAATTTCAAATTTTGCTACATAAGACCGAATCGGGCCGCTTGGTCATAACAAACAAAAAAGAGTAACGTTATGTACGCCATTATGTAGTAATTTGTCATTCAGTCGTGGTAATGTAAATGGAATAATATTCATATGTTTGAAGACATTCATGAGGAGTTGACAGTAGATAGACAGACAAGCATTCAGTTAGAGTTTCAAGGATCCCAAAACACCAACATGTTGGCATTGTTGGTTGTCATGCAAATAGTCAATGAAAACATCAGGGCAGGTCCCAATGTTCATGGAGCTATTGTTTTTATCTAGTAGACCCTGTCTGGTTTTCCGTGTTTACTCATGGTGATGCAATTAGCCAAGACATCACTGAAGGGGGATATATATCTGACTACATGCTGTAATCATACTGTAAGTGACAGACAGACAGGGACCTGAACTGTTGAATCAATTTGATTTGCTTCATTCCACACTTATTTTAAAAACTATGCAGTAATTTGTATTTTTTATGTACTATTTCTTACATTGTTAGCCCAGAAAATCTCAAGTGTTATTACATATAGCCGGAAAGAACTATTAAAAGTGCTACGTAAAAGTGATGTCAACTTGCCATCATTACGACCAGGAAATCGTCTTTCCCGAAGCGGATCCACCCTGGACATCTTATCCCAGAGGCCGACCCAAAACAACGAGGTCACCGCAGGAGAGGCAGACGGAGCGGCCTACTGCTCAGACTATGAAGGTGAGCACACCATCCCCTGCTTACGAGTATATTACTTGCCAATGTCCAATCTCTAGATAACAAGGTGGACGAAATTAGGGCATGAGTTGCCTTCCGGAGAGACATCAGATATTGTAACATTCTCTGTTTCACGGAAACATGGCTCACTCGGGATATGTTGTTGGTACAGCCATCCGGTTTCTTCACGCATCATGCTGACAGAAACAAACATCTTTCTGGTAAGAAGAAGGGCAGGGGTGTATGCCTTATGATTAAAGACTCATGGTGTAATCACAACAACATACAGGATCTCAAGTCCTTTTGTTCACCTCACCTAGAAATCCTTAAAATCAAATACCGACCGCATTATTTTCCAAGAGAATTCTCTTCGATTATAGTCCCAGCCATGTATATCACACCCCCAAGCAGATATCTTGTCGGCCCTAAAAAAACTTCAATGAACTCTATGTTAACTGGAAACCAAACATCCTGTGGCTGCATTTACTGTAGCTGGACATTTAAAAAAAAACTAACCTAAGATCAATACTCCCTAAATTCTCTCAGCATATTGAATGCGCGACACGAGCTGGCAGAATTCTCAATCATTGCTACTCGAACTTCCGTGATGTATACAAAGCCCTCCCGCGCCCTGCATTCGGCAAATCTGACCATGAATACATTTTTTTGCTCCCAGCCTATAGACAGAAACTAAAACAGGAAACGCCCGTGCTCAGATCAATACAACGCTGGTCTGACCAATCGGATTCCATGCTTCAAGATTGCTTCGATCACGTGGACTGGGATATGTTCAGGATAGCCTCAGACAACAACATTGATGTATACGCTGACGCGGTGAGCAAGTTTATTAGCAAGTGCATCGGAGATGTTGTACCTGCTGTGACTATTAAAACCTTCCCGAACCAGAAACCGTGGATTAATGGCAGCATTTGCGCAAAACTGAAAGAGCGAACCACCGCTTTTTAATCATGGCAAGGAGATCGGAAACATGACCGAATACAAACAGTGTAGCTACTCCCTCCGCAAGGCAATCAAGCAAGCAAATTGTCAGTATAGCGACAAAGTAGTGTCGCAATTCAACGGCTCAAACAGGAGACGTATGTGGTAGGGTCTACAGTCAGTCACGGATTACAAAAAGAAAACCAGCCCCGTCACGGACATCGACGTCTTGCTCCCAGACAAATTAATCAACTTCTTTGCTTGCTTTGAGGACAATACAGTACCACTGTCACGGCCCGCTACAAAAGCCTGTGGGCTCTCCATCTCCGTGGACCCAACGAGTAGTACATTTAAATGTCTTAACCCTCGCAAGGCTACCGGCCCAGACGGCATCTCTAGCCGTGTCCTCATAGGATGCGCAGACCAGCTGGCTGGTGTGTTTACGGACATATTCAACCAATCCCTATCCCAGTCTGTTGTCCCCACATGGTTCAAGATGGCCACCATTATTCCTGTTCCCAAGAAAGCTAAGGTAACTGAACTAAATGACTATTACCCCATTGCACTCACTTCTGTCATCATGAAGTGCTTTGAGAGACTAGTCAATGATCATATCACCTCCACCCTGCCTGATCTCCTTGACCCAGTCCAAATTGCTCACTGCCCCAATAGGTCCACTGGCGATGCAATCGCCATCACACTGCACACTGACCTAACCCACCTGGACAAGAGGAATACCTATGTAAGAATGCTGTTCATTGACTACAGCTCAGCATTTAACACCATAATACCTCCAAACTCCTCATTAAGCTCGAGACCCTGGTTCACGACCTTGCCCTGTGCAACTGGGTCCTGGACTTTCCGACGGGCCGCATTCAGGTAGTGAAGGTAAGGAAACAACATCTCCAACCCGCTGATCCTCAAAACTGGGGCACCACAAGGGTGTGTTCTCATCCCTCTCCTGTACTCCTTGTTCATCCATGACTGCGTGGCCATGCACGCTTCCAACTCAATCAGCAAGTTTTCAGACGACACTACAGTGATAATCAGCAGGACATTTTTTATTTAAATTTTTTGACTCTAATTATTTATTTGTTGTTGTTGTTTCTTATCCATTAACATGTTGTATGATCATGTATTTCAGTTTGTATTGACTGCTACAGTACATGAGTTTAATAAATAAAACTTAAACTTGAAATTCGAAAGACATGTTTTAATCATGTGACAGACAGGGACTTTAACTGTTCAATCAAACAGATGCTTTATTCCACACTTTTTTTTAAACATACAGCAATACATTTCAATATAGAACACCACTCAATAGTAGAGAAGTAATTGCTTTACAGGATGTAATACAAGTTAAAAGATGATTTAGCTACATAAAAGTATGGGGATAAATTTAGTAAAAACAAGCAAAACAGTCAGGAACAGGTTGGAATTGTGAGCGGGATGTGATAGTGAAATATCACAATGTATCTCCCTAGTTTCACTTAGATTAACAGCTATACAAGACAAATAAAATGGCAGACCCTCCCCCACCCCACATCCCTCCCCCCACACACTACATAGTTGAACTATGACTAAGTTGTAAAAAAAATTAAACCTGTGAATAGCATGAACAATATGATTAAAAGGAATGGAACAGAACGATAAACAGAGATATGCAAGACAACCTTTCCCCTACAGTTGAGTAATCTTTCCCTTTAACCCCCAATGCAGACCAGTTTCCCAACCCTGAGGTGGTAGAGTAGGGTCTGATTAAAGCTACCCAACATTCTGAAAGATTTCCCTGATGATCGGAAGAGTCTAGTTCAGCATCGAGGTCAGCAGGATGATGTGTACGGTACAGGAGTCTCTCTTCTTCATCAGTTTCCCTCCCTTCTATACCTCTGGGGTTTGGCACCTACAGTATGCTTTGAAGGGTTTTCAAAACAAGATCACACTCATCTAGAAAAGCCGATATCTGAATAATGCATTGACATTTGAATTGATGTGCACCTGTCATTCAAATAGCCAACGTTTACCTCAGGGGAGTCCATGTTTTTTCCAGTGTGGATGGAACCTAATGGCTTTCTAGGATTTTGCACTGAAAGGGCTAGAATGTTGCGTAACATTGACACCATTAGCCAAGTCTCATGCGCAGTCAGTCCCCATACACTTAAATGTCATAACGAAATCTTAGTGACATATAAGGACTCTTATCTCAAAATAACAATATATTTTGAAGAAGACAATCCATTATTTAATTATGATGCGAGACTAATAAGCCTAGTCACCTATCAAGCCATTCATCCTAATATTAATTGTATAATGAATAAAACAAACCAACATTTACTTTGAATTCTAAATAAGTGACACAGCTATAGTTAAAGTAGCGATCTGTGATTGCTACATTAATTCTTGGGCTTTTAAATTAATGACATGTAACCATCGACTGTTAGGAAATATAACTCATAAATGCATCATGAGCTTAGTTCAACTTTCACACCCTATCAGAACAAAAACTAAGAGTTGGTTTAATTTGTTTGTAAACAACGTAAATGTAAAAAAAACACTGTACAGCCTCAACATTTGATAGTTTCTCCATCACCATCCCTCAACTTTATACCAAAACAGGGGAAGGGAATCCATCCAATCTGAGAAAAGATTGCCCTTTTCACAGCAACTTTAATGCTAACAAGCTATATCTCACAAAATGCTATTGCAACTTGCCACTAAATTAAAATAATAAAAACGATTTATTAAACAAAAAACTACACACAATTTCAACGCCTTTGACCTGTCTATGAATGTTTAAACTACAGTTGCAAGCACTAAGAAGTTAGGCTGTGTCTCGGTATTGACAGAACAATTTTAATTTAATGAATATTTAACACAACGTTTGCTAGCGATAGTTTGTCACAAACCTGTTCTTTTAGTGCCCACAACTGTAAGTCTAACATGTCTCTGGCCCTCTTCGGCATGGCAGCCTTCCCTCTCTGAAGAGGTGCATCAGGGGTGAGACCAGGACACTGAAGATGTTAGCTACCATTAACATGGGGAAGACATTGCAGGTGATTTCAAGACTAGATGACAGAGTGGCCCAACCAACAACCACCAGGATGGAGCATGTCAAGATGATCACCAACTTGGATAAGACGATCCCAAAAGCTCTCATCTTATGTGGGTCTGTCGTCCCCTGTTTCTTTTCTCCCCCTCTGCCCCCCTCAACCTCTCCTGGACCAGGCTGCTTCAGCACATGCAGGATGAAGAAGCAGCAGAGAGAAATGATGGCCACCCCAAGGCAATAGACACTAATGAGCATATAAGCTGCTGTCTTTTTATTACCGATAGTGAAACATGCATGAGTGAGTGACAACACCCAGACCATGGTTGAACACGCCACCCTGTACCTCCGGAGCCTGTACTTGAGGAAAGCCACAGGTTGGGCCACCGCCAGGTAGCGCTCCACACAGATGCAGCTCTGGAAGAGTGGCCTGCAGGTCCAGGAGAGTATATAGAGGAAATATACAGCCTGACGAAACATTGTAGCCTTCTGGATGAGTAGGTAGCTGATCATTTCAAGGAGACACTCGACACAGAACACCAGTTCCACTACAAACAGGTTAACAGGGAAGATCTGGGTGGGTTTGACACCTCCACAGAGACATCCACTCAGAGAGAGCCAGAGGCACCAGACCAAGGCTGGCGTCCCCAGGAGGAAGCACAGGACCTGGGCAGCACCGAACAGCATTTGCACAGCATAGCCATGTTCAATGCAAACATACCAGTTCAACTGCGTGTGGTTTCCTGAAGAGGCATTCATCCTTGTGGAACAATATCTAAGCCAACTGAGATATGAGAGAGGGGAGATTACAAGATTTATGACTTTATGTTTTGATATATTGTTGGCAATATACTGATGCAATATACTAATGCATAATACTGACGCAAAATGCTGTTGCAATATACTGATGTCAACATAAATAAAAATACTCAGATATACGTAGGTCTACTGTTATTTCAGTCAAAACATTGTGCATTGTCTCAGAAAGTCTGAATGAAAACATGAAGAAAACATGCAAAATGTTTAGCCGAATATAATATTTTTATATTATATATTTAATTATGTTAAAATGGAAAACCACCTACCTTAGTTGTTTTGGTAACGCAGACCTTTCATTGCAATATTCATACTTCTCTCTACAGCAGAACTCTGAGAACAACCCGATTGGACAACGCCTACGTGAATGAGTGATTTCTGACAAAGCTCTCTGTGCTGTGTTCCTCCTAACAAGTCACATGTTGTTTTATTTACATACACACACCTGTGTGCATTGACGAATTGAGCACCATTGTATGATTAGTTTACAGCATGTCATTTTATTTGCCTAGAAATCCTATCAAAGCCTATCACCAGGAACAAAATACAGATTAACCAAATGCACACACACACACACACACACACACACACACACACACACACACACACACACACACACACACACACACACACACACACACACACACACACACACACACACACACACACACACACACACACACACACACACACACACACAAACACAGAGATGGAATTTCAAGGCTCAGTGATTAGCATTTTGGCCTGAGCAGAAATTGAAGGATCATCACTGATATCACTCAGCACCCGTCTGTCCCAGCCACAGGTTAGTCCTGCCACCTGCAAGGGGACTCTTTCACCTAACATAATCAAGTCATATGGGCTTCAGACATACACTATCGTTTGAAAGAACATTTAAAAAAAATGTAATTTAAAATAACATCAAATTGATCAGAACCACAGTTTAGACATTGCTAATGTTGTAAATTACTATTGTAGCTGGAAACGGCAGATTTGTTATGGAATATCTACATAGGCGTACAGAGGCCCATTATCAGCAGCCATCACTCCTGTGTTCCAAAGACACGTTGTGTTAGCTAATCCAAGTTTATCATTTTAAAAGGCTAATTGATCATTAGAAAACCCTTTTTCAATTATGTTAGCACAGCTGATTATTGTCGGCCTGATTAAAGAAGCAATAAAACTGGCCTTCTTTAGACTAGTTGAGTATCTGGAGCATCAGCATTTGTGGTTTCGATTACCATCTCAAAATGGCCAGAATCAAAGAACTTTCTTCTGAAACTCATCAGTCTATTCTTGTACTGAGAAATGAAGGTTAATCCATGCGAGAATATTTTTACTTCTGAAACTGAATGCACTGTCTGTTGCAGATCATCATTCTCCCAAGTCGTTCTATAATAATGTGGTCACATATACTTCAAGCAGGCCCAGTTATTTAGGAAAGCTCAACATTTTGCTCTTTCTCCTTGCGCACGTTCATCCAAAACATAATTCCAACATCCTCAAAATGGCTAAACATTAATCGGGTTTCCATCCAACCTTTTTATGCTAGTAAAATAGCTTATGTCAGATATTTTTTTTACGACATCATGGGAAAGCATGCAGTTTATTAGGCTAGAGATTAAATCAGTTATGATGAACTTCACAGGGTGGTGAAAGTGCATGGTGACAGGATGGTCGATGCATTGTTGCCATTTGACAAATAAAAATAATCTCACACTGTTGTCCATAATAATCTCATCATGTAGTAGGCTATATTTTACCCATAGTGTATCAGCAAGCTGTGTGCAAGAGCGCACACGGCAATACCAAAATGGACACATTCTGTATAAGTACATAACATTTTTAGTGACAAAACCATCAGTATTTCAAGTAAAAATTGCGATGGAAACCCATTTTTGGGCATTTAACCACAAAAGTAATGTTTATGTACACTACGTAATTATACACAGACTTTTATGGGCAACAAGTCCATTTTATGGAAACACAACTCTGATAGAAAAATATGCCAGGGTTTCCATTAGCTGATAATTGCAGGCTTTTTGAAGATATTTGTTTTAAAAGCTTGTAAATAAAAGTGTAATGGGCCAAGTTGGCTTGATCAAATGCAGGCTAATGAACAACTCACTGTTAACCTCTTTGGGCAAGGGGGCAGTATTCAGAAGTTCGGAGAGTCTGGCGTTCCCAAAGTAAACTGCCTGTTACTCAGGCTAGGATATGCAGATAATTGGTAATATTGGATAGAAAACACGCTGAAGTTTCTGTGAGTATAACAGAACTAATATGGCAGGCAAAAACCTGAGGAAAAACCATCCAGGAAATGGGATATTTTGGATGTGCGTGGTTTTCCATTGAAAGCCTATTGACTATATAAGGGATTAAGGCCCAGATTGCAGTTCCTATGGCTTCCACTAGATGTCAACAGTCTGTAGACATTGTTTCAGGCTTGTATTCTGAGAAATGAAGTAGAATGACAGCATTTCATAAGTGGTCAGTCGAATGGCCTTAGTGCTTTTCATGCGCATGACCGGGAACGCGCCCTCTGTTCTTTTTCCTTTGAATTGAATACACTATTCTGTTGAAATATTATTGATTATAAAGACAAAAGACTACCTGAGGATTAATAAAAAACATTGTTTGACATGTTTCGATGAACTTTACTGGTACTATTTGTATGTGACCGCCTTTGAAGCAGTAGATTACTGAGTTTTTTGGATATAAAGAGGGACTTTATCGAACAAAACAAACCTTTATTGTGTAACATGGAGTCTTGTGAGTGCAACCATATGAAGATCATCAAAGGTAAGTGATTAATTTTATCGCTATTTCTGACTTTCGTGACTCCTCTACTTGGCTGGAAAATGAATGTATGCTTTTGAAGCGGGGCGCTGTCCTCAGATAATCGCATGGTATGCTTTCGCCATAAAGCCTTTTTGAAATCTGACACAGTGGCAGGATCAACAAGAAGTTAAGCTTTTAAATGATGTAGCACACTTGTATGTTATGAATGTTTAATATTACGAATATTCTATTTTTGAATTTCGCGCTCTGTGAATTTCACCGGACGTTGACGAGGTGGGACGCTAGGCACCCTAAGAGGTAGGATGTTTAAAAGTATTTACTTTCTTATTAATAACAATTTGTTATATCATTACTGTTGTATATCATTGTTATTATTGTAAATCTATTTATTAATCAAAACCAGTTTCTTAAATATGCAAAACCTGTTTTGTTTTATTCTGTTGAGACATTTTCATTGGCTAAATTAAGTTTGAAATGTATTTTTAATTGTGTGCTCACTACTTAGTTAAAGTGGGTCTGTATTAAAACCTGTTAGGGACAGACGTTCCGCTAGCGGAACGCCTCACCAATATCCAATGGTATAGAGTGGAGCGAATTACAAATACCTAAAAAATGCAAAAACTTCAATTTTTCAAACATATGACTATTTTACACCATTTTAAAGACAAGACTCTCCTTTATCTAACCACATTGTCCGATTTCAAAAAGGCTTTACAACGAAAACAAAACATTAGATTATGTCAGGAGAGTACCCTCCCAAAAATAATCACACAGCCATTTCCAAAGCAAGCATATAATGTCACAAAAACCAAAACCACAGCTAAATGCAGCACTAACCTTTGATGATCTTCATCAGATGACACTCCTAGGACATTATGTTATACAATACATGCATGTTTTGTTCAATCAAGTTCATATTTATATCAAAAAACAGCTTTTTACATTAGCATGTGATGCTCAGAATTAGCATACCCGCCGCAAACTTCTGGTGAATTTACTAAATTACTCACGATTAACGTTCACAAAATACATAACAATTATTTTAAGAATTATAGATACAGAACTCCTTTATGCAATCACGGTGTCCGATTTTAAAATAGCTTTTCGGTGAAAGCACATTTTGCAATATTCTGAGTACATAGCCCAGCCATCACGGCTGGCTATTTTGACACCCACCAAGTTTGGCCCTCACCAAACTCAGATTTACTATAAGAAAAATTGGATTACCTTTGCTGTTCTTCGTCAGAATGCACTCCCAGGACTTCTACTTCAACAACAAATGTTGTTTTGGTTCGAAATAATCCATAGTTATATTGAAATAGCTCCGTTTTGTTCATGCGTTCAGGTAACTATCCGAAGGGTGATGCGCCGGAGCATTTCGTGACAAAAAAATTCAAAATATTCCATTATCGTACTTCGAAGCATGTGAAACGCTGTTTAAAATAAATGTTTATGCGATTTCTCTTGTAAAATAGCGATAATATTCCAACTGGGCGACGTTGTATTCATTCAAAGGCTGAAAGAAAAAAATTGAGAATCCTCATGAACGCGCATCTCCAGTGTCACTGTTCTCAGCCTGACCACTCACAAACAGAGCTCCTGTACTTAGCCCAGAGACTGCAGACACCCCATTACACTTTCTGGCGCCTTCTGAGAGCCAATGGCAGCCTTAGAAAATGTCACGTTACAGCAGAGATGCTGTATTTTTGATAGAGATGCCACAGAAGGAGAACAAATTGTCAGACAGGGCACTTCCTGTATGGACTCTTCTCAGGTTTTGGCCTGCCATATGAGTTCTGTTATACTCACAGACACCATTCAAACAGTTTTAGAAACTTTAGTGTGTGTTCTATCCAAATCTACTAATTATATGCATATTCTCATTTCTGAGCAAGAGTAGTAACCAGTTTAAATCGGGTACGTTTTTCATCCGGCCGTGCAAATACTGCCCCCTAGCCCCAACAGGTTAAGGGACGGTGTGTCCTTTTCAGACAGACAACTCTCTCAACAAATGATGAGGCAGATATAGTAGAATGCTGCGATTCGAAATCAAAGACGGCAAGCAAAACATTTGCAGTGGCTAGTGCAAACTAGTCACCTGTGAAATGCACTCATTAAAAAAAGCTATATCTTGCTAGATTACTATTTTGTGTTTTATTCAAGCGAATAAGGTAATGATGTTGGCAGTGACGTATTTCCTCCATGCCAAAAAATTAAGTCATTTAAACCAGACTGTAGTCAACGTTGCCTAGGGTAGGGCTTTTGAGACTATTTATAGTAACTCCATGGACATACAAGAAGTCCCACTACAACCTCTGCAGAGCCATCAAACATTAAAAAGGACAATAGAGGAACAATCTAAAAATGTGCATACCACCCCAATAGATCTATGGACAGCGTAATCTCAATTGCACTTCACTCTGCTTTATCCCACCTGGACAAGATAAAATACTTATTTGAGCATGCTGTTCATTGACTAACACTCAGCATTCAATTTGATAGTCCCTTGTGACAATGGGTCTGAACAGCTCCCTTTGCAACTCGATCCTGGACTTCCTGATGGGCAGACCTCAGGTGGTGAGGGTAGGCAACAACACCTCCGCCACACTGACTTGCAACACGGCAAACCCCCAGGGGTGTGTTCTTAACTCCCTGCTGTACTCCCTGTTTACCCATGAATGCTTGGACACACGACTTCAACACCATCCTTAAGTTTGCTGACGACATGACGGTGGTAGGCCTGATCACCGACAACAGAGAGACAGCCTACTGGGAGGAGATCAGAAACCTGGCAGTGTGGTGCCAGGACAACAACCTCTCCCTCAACATCAGCAAAATCAAGGTGCTGATTTTGGACTGCAGGAAACTGTTTATGCTACGTTGTTTTTATTTGTGGACTTGGTTATTTTTCATTTCTTAATGTTATCATCTCAACCCTGCTCTGGCAATGCCAGCCAGCCAATCATCTAGTGTTATCTCTGTGTTCCCCATTGAACGACTCATCATATTTAGCTAGGCTAATAGTAGCTCGCTGGTTGACAAAATAATTGTACTAGTTATTCATAGTAGATCTGCTTCTATGCACGGTCGGAAAGAACAGAAGCAATGAATTATAGTCATTGTAGTTAATTACCACATTTCTGTGCTGACCTATGTTGAATATTTGCCAATTGAAAATTATAACCTCGAATCAGCCTCCAGAGTTCTTGTTTCTGCAGGCTGTATATTTCCTCTATTACCTCTCCTGGACCTGCAGACCCCTGATCCAGACCTGCATCTGTGTGGAGCGCTACCTGGCAGTGGTCCAACCTCTGGCTTTCCTCAAGTACAGACTCCAGAGGTACAGGGTGTCATGTTCATGCATGGTCTTAGGGTTATCTCTCAATCATGCATGTTTTGGTATGCTTTTAATAATGAGTTCTAAGGAAATCACAGATGATGTGCTCGTTAGGGTCTATTGCCTTGGGATGGCTGTCATTTCTCTCTGCTTCTTCTTCATCCTGCGTGTGATGAAGCAGCCTGGTCCAGGAGAGATAGAGGGCGGCAGAGGAGGAGAGAAGAAACAGGGGACGACAGACCCACCACATAAGAACAGAGCTTTTGGGATCGTCTTAACCAACCTGGTGATCATCTTGGTGAGCTCCATCCCGATGGTTGTTGGTTTGGTCATCTAATCTTGACATTACCTGCAATTTATTCCCCATGGTGCTGATTGTTAAACTATCTCTTTAACATTGGCTATTTGAGTGGCAGATGCACATCAACTCAAATGTCAAAATATTTGTCAAAAATGGGCTAGTCTACATAAGTGTCATCTTGGTGGGGTAAAATGTTGATTTTGTGAGTACGTGTGTGAAATTTCCATTGTTTTTGTTATATATCTGTTAGTCTAATTGACTTAAGGGAGATCCATTGTCAAATTTTACTATCACCTCATGCTCACAACTCCAGCCGATTCCTGACTGTTTTGCTTCGTTTGACAAATTGTAACCCCACAAAATACTGTATATACCACTATTTTTACTTTGCTAAATAATATTTTAACTTGTATTAAATCCTGCATAGAAGTTACTTCTCTAAAATCGAGTGGTGTTCTGCATTGAAATGTTGTGATGTAAGTTTTAAAAGAAGTGTGGAATAAAGAAAAACGGATTGATTCAACAGTTCAGGTCCCTGTCTGTCACTTATCATTACATCATGTTATCATATATGTGTTGCCTTTCAGTGATGAATACACATCTTAGCTAATTGTATCATTATTAAGAAACATGAAAACCCAGACAGGGTCATTGGTAAAAAACATTACCTTCATGAACATCGAGACCTGCCTTGAAGTCTTTTAGCTGTTGTATTTGTATTTCTATTCCCTGCCAAGGCAGCAGCTACTCTTCCTGGGGTCCAGCAAAATTGTCAGTTTATACCATTTTAAAAACATTACAATACGTTCACAGATTTCACAACACACTGTTTGCCCTCAGTCTCCTACTCCACCACTACCACATATCTACAGTACTCAATCCATGTGTGTGTGTGTGTGTGTGTGTGTGTGTGTGTGTGTGTTATCGTGTGTGTATGTGTATGCATGTTGTAACTGCCTCTGTTTAGGAATAATACCAAATTCTGGAGTTGATTCTGATCTTGAATATGATTCTGTTTTAAAAGAAAACTACACAAAGACACTGACACACAAAGACAATAGATTTTACTCAACATGTTACTGTTTTTGGAATCCTTGGACCACTAAAGGTTGTGGTTGTCAGAATTTCAAACCTAAAACTTGTCTCTCTATCTACTGGCAACTCCTTATGCATGTCTATAAACATATGAAAATGATTCTATATACATTACCATGACTGAATGACAATCTAGTACTTACCAGCCTACACAATATGATTTATTATATAGCATTATCAGTCTAGTATTATCAGCTCTACAGATATGTGACTATTTTAAATCATGATACAAACATTCATTTTTTTTAAATCACTTGGTTCTGAAATGGTAAGTTTAAACAAACAATTATATAAACTCATCAGAAAAGAAATGTCATCTCGCTGTCAACTGCATTTATTTTAAGCAAACTTAACATGTGTAAATATTTGTATGAACATAACAAGATTCAACAACTGAGACATAAACTGAACAAGTTCCTCAGACATTGTAAGGGCTGTCGTCATGGAGAGAAGAAGACCAAGGTGCAGTGGAGTTAGTGTTCATGATTTAATTCAAAAAGAACACTGGAACACTACAAAACAAGAAAACACCGACAGCTCAACAGCACTGACAGCTGAAACACAACTGAACAGAAACAATTACCCACAACCACAAGGAAAAACACACAGTACTATATAAGACTCCCAATCAAAGGCAACTCAACACACCTGCCTTCAATTGGGAGTCCAACAACCAACTCACATGTAACACAAAAACCTCTGCCACGTCCTGACCAAAACGAATACAATTGCTCCCTCTGCTGGTCAGGACGTGACAGACATGTGACTAACAGAAATTGAATAATGTTGTCACGGCTGTTCAAAGGATCGGACCAAAATGCAGCGTGTTCATAGTTCCACATATTTATTTATTCCGTGAAACTAAATGCAATACACTAAATACTTGTAACACAAAAAACAACAAACCGTGACGAAGAGAGGAAAACACACTACTCAAAAGATAATCACCCACAAAAACAGGTGGGACAAACGTCAACATAAATATGACCTCCAATTAGAGGTAATGAGGATCAGCTGCCTCCAATTGGAGATCAACCCAAATGACACCAACATAGAAATAGACAAACTAGAATTTAAACATAGAAATAGACAACATAGAAAAACCACCCAAAACACCCCCTGTCATGCCCTGACCACTCTACTATAGAAAATGACCTCTTACAAGGGTCAGGACGTGACAGTACCCCCCCCAAAGGTGCAGACCCCGACTGCACACAAACAAAACCCAACAAAACAACCACAAAACTCAAAGGGAGGGTAGGGAGGGTGACAAAAGTCTATGGCAGCTCTAGTGCTACACCCAGAACCCTCCTCTCCCTCTGATCCTCCAGCAACGGAGGTGGCTCCGGCACAGGGCATAACTCCCGTTCCGCCCGCAGATCCCTCCGCTTCTGTAACACTGGCCTGTGGATCATTGTCAGAGGAATCGGACTGTAGATCATTACCGGAAGCTCTGTGCTGCAGACCACCGCTGGAGGTTCTGGCCTACAGGCCGCCGCTAAAGGATCTGGGCTGCAGGCCCCCGCTGGAGGTTCTGGGCTGCAGGCCGCCGCTGAAGACTCTGGGCTGCAGGCTGCCGCTGAAGACTCCGGACTGAGGAGCGTCGCTGGAGGCTCCGGACTGAGGCGCGTCGCTGGAGGCTCCGGACTGAGGCGCGTCGCTGGAGGCTCCGGACTGAGGAGCGTCGCTGGAGGCTCCGGACTGGGAATGCACACTGGAGGCCTGATGCGTGGGGCTGGCATAGGGGGCGCCAAACTAGTAACACGCACCTCAGGGCGAGTGCGGGGAGCAGGAACAGGACACTCCGGACTGGGCAGGTGCACTGGAGGCCTGATGTGTGGGGCTGGCATAGGAGGCGCCAGACTAGTAACACGCAACTAAGGGCGAGTGCGGGGAGCAGGAACAGGACACCCCGGACTGGGCAGGCGCACTGGAGGCCTGATGCGTGGGGCTGGCATAGGGGCACCAGACTAGTAACACGCACCTCAGGGCGAGTGCGAGGAGGAGGCACAGGACGTACTGGGCTTTGGAGGCGCACTGGAGGTCTGGAGTTTAGGGCTGGCACACCCCATCCTGGCTGGATGGTTATTTGAGCCCAGCAAGGGTGGAGCGCTGGCACAGGACGAACTGGGCTGTGCTGGTGAACGGGGGGTACCGTGCGTAGAGACGCACTGGAAACCAGATACGCTGAGCCGGCGCACTTCTTCCTGGCTGACGGCCAACTCTAGCACGGCAACGGTAAGGAGCTTGTACTGAGCGCACCGGGCTGTGAGTGCGCATGGGTGACACAGTGCGCATCACCGCATACCACGGTGCTTGTTCAGTCACTCGCTCCCCACGGTAAGCACGGGGAGTTGGCTCAGGTCTTAAAACCGCCTTCCCCAATCTACCCGTGTGCCCCCCCAAAAATGTTTTTGCCGCTGCCTCTCGGGCCTCCGTTGTTGCCTTGCCTGTTGATCTCGTCGCTGTACCTCCCTTGCTGCTTCCACCTGTTCCCATGGGAGGCAATCCCTTCCGGCCTGGATCTCCTCCCACGTCCAGGATCCTTTTACATCCAGGATGTCCTCCCATGTCCAGTCCAACAGCCCACGCTACTTGGTCCTTTGGTGGTGGGTGATTCTGTCACGGCTGTTCAAAGGATCGGACCAAAATGCAGAGTGTTCGTAGTTCCACATATTTATTTATTCCGTGAAACTAAATGCAATACGCTAAATACTTGAAACACAAAAAACAACAAACCGTGACGCAGAGAGGAAAACACACTACTCAAATGATAAATCACCCACAAAAACAGGTGGGACAAACATCAACATAAATATGACCTCCAATTAGAGGTAACGAGGATCAGCTGCCTCCAATTGGAGATCAACCCAAACAACCCCAACATAGAAATAGACAACATAGAAAAACCACCCAAAACACCCCCTGTCACACCCTGACCACTCTACTATAGAAAATGACCTCTTACAAGGGTCAGGACGTCACAAATGTGTCCCTGAACAAAGGGGGGTCAAAATCAAAAGTAACAGTCAGTATCTTTTATGGCCACCCGCTGCATTAAGATGCACCTCTTACTTGTACCTCTTAGTCAGCCTTCTGGCTGGAAGACGAGACTTTACATTCAACCATGAATTAACATTGTTTGTTGAAATTGTCCTCAGAAGCCGGACAATTCATAACAACAAGACGAAACTGTCTTCCCAAATACTTTAATTCTGTCTCAGGATTTTGAATACTCAAGATTTTGAAGACTCAAGACTCTGAAGACAGCTATTCGGATTACTACTACTTTGATCTGCCTGGATCTACAGCTGTCCTGGATAAGGTCTGCAGTCATTATAGATCAGTGTTAACTGGACCTGTCCTGGATCGGCCAGTCATCATTAAAGAACACTGTTAACTGGAACTGTCCTGGACTTTCAGCACGCTTATAGAGAAAGGCACTTAACATGTATGGGACTTACACAAATGACTGATGATTGGCGGAAACTGATAATAACACAATTGTGGGAGCTTTTGCTTTTGATCGAGAGTTAACTGTCTAACAGAACAGAAATGTTGTTCTTTAAAAGAAGCATCTCCAACATAATCCAGGCAGTCAGGCATCCCCAGGGCAATTGTGTAGGCCCCTTCTTTCAATATTTACTGATGACCTGCCACTGGCACTGAGTAAAGCTGGCAAATATATGCATTACTGTTGATGATGATGAATGACATAATTGTGTTCTGGGTGTATTTTGTAAATGTTATGACTCAACATTATTTACGTCAGCTACCGCAGCAATTGAAATCCATGCAACACTTAACAAAGAGCTGCAGTCAGTCCTAAATATTTCCAAAACTAAACGCATCGTATGGGACAAATCATTCACTAAACCCTAAACCTCAACTGAATCTAGTAATGAATAATGTGTAAACTGAGCAAGTTGAGGAGACTAACCTGCTTGGTGTAACCCTGGATTGTAAACTGTCATGGTTAAAACATATTGATGCAATGGTAGCTAAGATGGGGAGAGGTCTGTTTGTAATAAAGCTTTGCTCTGCTACTTGACATTGCTATTATTTACAAAACAAGTTCTACAGGCCCTAGTTTTGTCTCACCTGGACTACTGCCCAGTCATATGGTCAAGTGCCAAAAAGAGATAAACTACAGTTAGCTGGCCCTGAAATGTCTTACAGAGAGCTTACATCCATGACATGCTGGTCAATCTCTCCTTGCTCAAAGTAGAGGAGAGTTTGACTTCATCACTACTTATCATTGTGAGAAGTATTGACATGTTGAAAGCCTCGAGCTGCCTGTTCAAACAACTGGCACACAGCTCAGACACCCATGTATGCCCCACAAGACATGCCACCAGGGTGTCTGTTATGGTCAAGTACATACTCTGGAAAATGCACAGTACTACACAGAGCCATGATACATTTTTAGATTGTAGATATGTAGTGGTTTAATAATGTTAAGTGATGTACTGTTTTATATTCTGTTTTATATGTGATGTAATGGCCTTAATGTGTTTGGCAGCAGCTAATGGGGATCCCTAACAAATAAAAATACAAATAGTACATGGAACTCTATTCCACATCAAGTAACTCATGCAAGCAGTAAAATCAGTTTGATAACACCCCAGATAAAACTACACCATATGGAACAATGAGTACTGTGAAGAAACACACACACACACACACACACACACACACACACACACACACACACACACACACACACACACACACACACACACACACACACACACACACACACACACACACACACAAAGTCACACACACCTGCATACGCACAGACACGCTAGCACACACACTCTACACACAACTACGTGTGGTGGTATTATAAATGTTGTGTTATATACATGTAGTTGTGTAATACTGTTAAATGTACTGTTGAATTAACATTTTAGTGTTTGCCTTAATTTGTTTGGAAACCAGGAAGAGTAGCTGCTGCCTTGGCAACAGAGGCAGTTACAACAGCTAAAAGACTATGTTCGCTGTCATGCAAATAGCTAGTGAAAACAACAGGCCGATGCTCTTGAAAGATAATGGATTTTCCAGGGACCCCGTCTATATTAGCATGTTAACTAAAGGTGATACAATTAGCCAAGACAGGTGCATGTATCACTGAAGGGGCATTCATATTTGACGACATGCTGTAATCACAAGTGACAGACATGGACCTGAACTGTTGAATCAAACAGATTTGCTTTATTCCAAACTTCTTTTAAAACATACAGCAATACAATTCAATACAGAACATCAGTCAAAAGTAGAGAAGCAACTGCTACACAGGATGTAATGTAAAATGCAAGTTTTACCATCACAGGAATTAAGCGTGAATACTTTGAGATAGGCAATATTTGTCACGTCCTGGCCAGTATAAGGTTAATTGTTTTTGTAGTTTGGTCAGGACGTGGCAGAGGGTATTTGTTTAATGTGGTTCGGGGTGGTGTGTTTGTGTAAAGTGTGTTTGATTTAGTATTTCCGGGTTTTTGGTTGATGGTCTATGTGTTTGTATTCTATGGTTAGTCTGGTGTGTGTGTTTCTATGTTTGGTTAATTGGGGTTGGGACTCTCAGTTGAAGGCAGGTGTTGTCTATCTGCCTTTGATTGAGAGTCCCATATATTAGGATGTGTTTGTGTGTGTGATTTGTGGGTGATTGTTCTGAGTTTAGCCTTGTGCCTTACCAGACTGTCTGTATTTCGTTCGGTCATTTGTTTTGTTATTTTGTACGTTCATTTTGGAAGTTAATAAATCTCAAGATGAGCATACACATACCTGCTGCGTTTTGGTCCTCCATTACCGACGACAAGCGTGACAATATTAAAGTTACAAATGCATTGAAATGACTGTGGTTTTTCAGGACATGGAAAAAAAATACATTTTCACTGTACCTGATTTGGTTTCTTATCGGGGAAGAATGAGCATCTATACCTCCGTCGAAGGGGTTAATGGCTTTTTAGGAGTGTGCACTGTCTGGGTTAGAATGTTGAGTATTGATGACATCTTTAGCCAAGTCCCATGTACATTCCGTCCACATACATTTGTATGACATTATGTAATCTTATTGACAGACAAGGATTTACATTCAAATTACAACATAATATGAAGAACAAGGCAATTAATTACTGAGTCAAGCGCGCCAACTAAACTGACTTTTTTTGGATATAAAGGACTTTATCAAACAAAAGGACCATTTGTTATGTAGCTGGGACCCTTGTTATTGCAACCAGATGAAGATCTTCAAAGGTAAATTATTTATTATATCGCTATTTCTGACTTTCGTGATGCCTCTGCTTGGTTGGATAATGAATGTAATGCTTTTATGTGCGGGGCGCTGTCCTCAGACAATCATATGGTGTGCTTTCGCCGTAAAGCCTTTTTGAAATCTGACAAAGCTGCTGGATTAACAAGAAGTTAAGATTTAAAATGATGTATTACACTTGTATTTTCATTAACTTCTCTAGGGCCAGTGGGATGAAATCGTCCCACCTACTCAACAGCCAGTTGAATCCCGTGGCGCGTTATTCAAATACCTTAGAAATGCTGTTACTTCAATTTCTCAAACATATGACTATTTTACACCATTTTAAAGACAAGACTCTCGTTAATCTAACCACACTGTCCGATTTCAAAAAGGCTTTACAACGAAAGCAAAACATTAGATTATGTCAGCAGAGTACCCAGCCAGAAATAATCAGACACCCATTTTTCAAGCTAGCATATAATGTCACATAAACCCAAACCACAGCTAAATGCAGCACTAACCTTTGATGATCTTCATCAGATGACAACCCTAGGACATTATGTTATACAATACATGCATGTTTTGTTCAATCAAGTTCATATTTATATCAAAAAACAGCTTTTTACATTAGCATGTGACGTTCAGAACTAGCATACCCCCCGCAAACTTCCGGTGAATTTACTAAATTACTCACGATAAACGTTCACAAAAAACATAACAATTATTTTAAGAATTATAGATACAGAACTCCTCTATGCACTCGCTATGTCCGATTTTAAAATAGCTTTTCGGTGAAAGCACATTTTGCAATATTCTCAGTAGATAGCCCGGCATCACAGGGCTAGCTATTTAGACACCCACCAAGTTTAGCACTCACCAAAATCAGATTTACTATAAGAAAAATGTTATTACCTTTGCTGTCTTCGTCAGAATGCACTCCCAGGACTTCTTCTTCAATAACAAATGTTGGTTTGGTTCAAAATAATCCATAATTATGTTCAAATATCCTCTGTTTTGTTCGTGCGTTCAAGACACTATCCGAATTGTAAAGAAGGGTGACGCGCACGACACATTTCGTGGCAAACAAATTCTAAATATTCCATTACTGTACTTCGAAGCATGTCAACCGCTGTTTAAAATCAATTTTTATGCCATTTTTCTCGTAAAAAAAACGATAATATTCCGACTGGGAATCTGTGTTTAGGTTCAAAGACGAATGAAAATAAAAACATAGGGTCGACTCGTGCACGCGCCTCAGCCCATTGTCCTCTGATAGAGCACTTGCCAAAAGCGCTAATGTGTTTCAGCCAGTGGCTGGAATTACATCATTCAGCTTTTTCCCGCCTTCTGAGAGCCTATGGGAGCCGTAGGAAGTGTCACGTTACAGCAAAGATCCTCAGTCTTCAATAAACAGAGTCAAGAAGCTCAAGGAATGGTCAGAGAGGGCACTTCTTATACAGAATCTTCTCAGGTTTTTGCCTGCCATATGAGTTCTGTTATACTCACAGACACCATTCAAACAGTTTTAGAAACTTTAGGGTGTTTTCTATCCAAAGCCAATAATTATATGCATATTCTAGTTTCTGGGCAGTAGTAATAACCAGATTAAATCGGGTACGTTTTTTATCCGGCCGTGTAAATACTGCCCCCTACTCCCAACAGGTTAATGTTTAATATTACGATTTTTGTAATTTCAATTTCGCGCTCTGCAATTTTATGCTAGCGTCCCAACTACCCCAAAGAGGTTAAAGAAGAAAATAAGCAAACACGTTTGGTGTTTGCCAAAAGGCACGTGGGAGACATCCCAAACATATGGAAGAAGATACTCTGGTCAGATGAGACTTAAATTGAGCTTTTTATGCCATCAAGTAAAATTGCTATGTCTGGCCAAACCCCAACACCTCTAATCACAATGAGAACACCATACCTACAGTGAAGCATGGTGGTGGCAGCGTCATGCTGTGGGTATGTTTTTCATCGGAAGGGACTGGGAAACTGGTCAGAATTGAAGGAATGATGGATGGTGCTGAATACAGGGATATTCTTGAGGGAAACCTGTTTCTGTCTTCCAGAGATTTGACAGTGGGACAGAGGATCACCTTCCAGCAGGACAATGACCCTAAGCATACTGCTAAAGCAACACTCGAGTGGTTTAAGGGGAAACATTTCAATGTCTTGGAATGGCCTAGACCTCAATCCAATTGAGAATCTGTGGTATGACTTAAATCTCTTAACGCACGGATCCTGTTAGCGGGATCATTTTCGACAACATCCGGTGAAATTGCAGAGCGCCAAATTCAAAATAACAAATACTAATATTTAACATTCATTGAAATACAAGTGTCACACACCATTCAAAAGCGTAGAATCATGGTAATCTATCAGCGTTGTCAGATTTCAAAAATAATTTACGGCAAAAGCATAGCATTCGATTGTCTGTTTTGGTTCAGGTGGTCTGGTCATAGGAAGTAAAAAAACAAATTCATTTTTCTAAATACAAGCCTCAAGCCTTGAATATCGACTGTTGACATCTAGTGGAAGCCATAGGAATTGCAATTTGGGTCATGACATAGGGGTTTTCAATAGCTTTACAATATATATTATTTTTTCTGGTCGGATTTTATTCGGGTTTTCGCCTGCCAAATCAGTTCTGTTATAGCCACATACATTCTCTTAAAAACCTCTTATGGACAGACGTTCCGCTAGCGGAACGCCTCACCAATATCCAATTGTAGCGCCTGGCGCGAAATACGAAAAACCTTAAAAATGCTATAATTTCAATTTCTCAAACATATAACTATTTTACACCATTTGAAAGATAAGACTCTCCTTTATCTAACCACATTGTCCGATTTCAAAAAGGCTTTACAACGAAAGCAAAACATTAGATTATGTCAGGAGAGTACCCTCCCAAAAATAATCACACAGCCATTTTCAAAGCATGCATATATGTCACAAAAACCAAAACTACAGCTAAATGCAGCACTAACCTTGATGATCTTCATCAGATGACACTCCTAGGACATTATGTTATACAATACATGCATGTTTTGTTCAATCAAGTTCATATTTATATCAAAAACCAGCTTTTTACATTAACATGTTTTGTTCAGAACTAGCATACCCACCAACTTCCGGTGAATTTACTAAATTACTCACGATAAACGTTCACAAAATACATAAAAATTATTTTAAGAATTATATATACAGAACTCCTTTATGCAATCGCGGTGTCCGATTTTAAAATAGCTTTTCGGTGAAAGCACATTTTGCAATATTCTGAGTAGATAGCCCGGCCGTCACGGCTAGCTAATTTGACACCCACCTAGTTTGGCCCTCACCAAACTCAGATTTACTATAAGAAAAATGTTATTACCTTTGCTGTCTTCGTCAGAATGCACTCCCAGGACTTCTTCTTCAATAACAAATGTTGGTTTGGTTCAAAATAATCCATAATTATGTTCAAATATCCTCTGTTTTGTTCGTGCGTTCAAGACACTATCCGAATTGTAAAGAAGGGTGACGCGCACGACACATTTCGTGGCAAACAAATTCTAAATATTCCATTACTGTACTTCGAAGCATGTCAACCGCTGTTTAAAATCAATTTTTATGCCATTTTTCTCATAAAAAAAACGATAATATTCCGACTGGGAATCTGTGTTTAGGTTCAAAGACGAATGAAAATAAAAACATAGGGTCGACTCGTGCACGCGCCTCAGCCCATTGTCCTCTGATAGAGCACTTGCCAAAAGCGCTAATGTGTTTCAGCCAGTGGCTGGAATTACATCATTCAGCTTTTTCCCGCCTTCTGAGAGCCTATGGGAGCCGTAGGAAGTGTCACGTTACAGCAAAGATCCTCAGTCTTCAATAAACAGAGTCAAGAAGCTCAAGGAATGGTCAGAGAGGGCACTTCCTATACAGAATCTTCTCAGGTTTTTGCCTGCCATATGAGTTCTGTTATACTCACAGACACCATTCAAACAGTTTTAGAAACTTTAGGGTGTTTTCTATCCAAAGCCAATAATTATATGCATATTCTAGTTTCTGGGCAGTAGTAATAACCAGATTAAATCGGGTACGTTTTTTATCCGGCCGTGTAAATACTGCCCCCTACTCCCAACAGGTTAATGTTTAATATTACGATTTTTGTAATTTCAATTTCGCGCTCTGCAATTTTATGCTAGCGTCCCAACTACCCCAAAGAGGTTAAAGAAGAAAATAAGCAAACACGTTTGGTGTTTGCCAAAAGGCACGTGGGAGACATCCCAAACATATGGAAGAAGATACTCTGGTCAGATGAGACTTAAATTGAGCTTTTTATGCCATCAAGTAAAATTGCTATGTCTGGCCAAACCCCAACACCTCTAATCACAATGAGAACACCATACCTACAGTGAAGCATGGTGGTGGCAGCGTCATGCTGTGGGTATGTTTTTCATCGGAAGGGACTGGGAAACTGGTCAGAATTGAAGGAATGATGGATGGTGCTGAATACAGGGATATTCTTGAGGGAAACCTGTTTCTGTCTTCCAGAGATTTGACAGTGGGACAGAGGATCACCTTCCAGCAGGACAATGACCCTAAGCATACTGCTAAAGCAACACTCGAGTGGTTTAAGGGGAAACATTTCAATGTCTTGGAATGGCCTAGACCTCAATCCAATTGAGAATCTGTGGTATGACTTAAATCTCTTAACGCACGGATCCTGTTAGCGGGATCATTTTCGACAACATCCGGTGAAATTGCAGAGCGCCAAATTCAAAATAACAAATACTAATATTTAACATTCATTGAAATACAAGTGTCACACACCATTCAAAAGCGTAGAATCATGGTAATCTATCAGCGTTGTCAGATTTCAAAAATAATTTACGGCAAAAGCATAGCATTCGATTGTCTGTTTTGGTTCAGGTGGTCTGGTCATAGGAAGTAAAAAAACAAATTCATTTTTCTAAATACAAGCCTCAAGCCTTGAATATCGACTGTTGACATCTAGTGGAAGCCATAGGAATTGCAATTTGGGTCATGACATAGGGGTTTTCAATAGCTTTACAATATATATAATTTTTTCTGGTCGGATTTTATTCGGGTTTTCGCCTGCCAAATCAGTTCTGTTATAGCCACATACATTCTCTTAAAAACCTCTTATGGACAGACGTTCCGCTAGCGGAACGCCTCACCAATATCCAATTGTAGCGCCTGGCGCGAAATACGAAAAACCTTAAAAATGCTATAATTTCAATTTCTCAAACATATAACTATTTTACACCATTTGAAAGATAAGACTCTCCTTTATCTAACCACATTGTCCGATTTCAAAAAGGCTTTACAACGAAAGCAAAACATTAGATTATGTCAGGAGAGTACCCTCCCAAAAATAATCACACAGCCATTTTCAAAGCATGCATATATGTCACAAAAACCAAAACTACAGCTAAATGCAGCACTAACCTTGATGGTCTTCATCAGATGACACTCCTAGGACATTATGTTATACAATACATGCATGTTTTGTTCAATCAAGTTCATATTTATATCAAAAACCAGCTTTTTACATTAACATGTTTTGTTCAGAACTAGCATACCCACCAACTTCCGGTGAATTTACTAAATTACTCACGATAAACGTTCACAAAATACATAAAAATTATTTTAAGAATTATATATACAGAACTCCTTTATGCAATCGCGGTGTCCGATTTTAAAATAGCTTTTCGGTGAAAGCACATTTTGCAATATTCTGAGTAGATAGCCCGGCCGTCACGGCTAGCTAATTTGACACCCACCTAGTTTGGCCCTCACCAAACTCAGATTTACTATAAGAAAAATTGGATTACCTTTTCTGTTCTTCGTCAGAATGCACTCCCAGGACTTCTACTTCAACAACAAATGTTGTTTTGGTTCGAAATAATCCATAGTTATATCCAAATAGCTCCATTTTGTTTGTGCGTTCAAGTCACTATCCGAAGGGTGACGCGCCGGTGCGTTTTGTGACAAAAAATGTCAAAATATTCCATTACCGTACTTAGAAGCATGTCAAACGCTGTTTAAAATCTATTTTTATGCTATTTTTCTCATAAAATAGCGATAATATTCCAACCGGGCGACGTTGTATTCGTTCAAACACTGAAAGAAAAAAATGGAGTCGTCTCGTGCACACGCGTTCCAGTGTCATTGTCCTCAGAAGGACCACTCACAAAAACCCCTGCTGTTTTTCGCCCAGAGACTGGAGAGCTCTCATTCCACTTTCTGGCGCCTTCTGAGAGCCAATGAAAGCCTTAGAAAATGTCATGTTACAGCAGAGATGCTGTATTTTTGATAGAGATGCCCTAGAAATAGAACAAATTGTCAGACAGGGCGCTTCCTGTATAGAATCTTGTCAGGTTTTGGCCTGCCATATGAGTTCTGTTATACTCACAGACACCATTCAAACAGTTTTAGAAACTTTAGGGTGTTTTCTATCCAAATATACTAATTATATGCATATTCTAGTTTCTGGGCAGGAGTAGTAACCAGATTAAATCGGGTACGTTTTTTATCCGGCCGTGAAAATACTGCCCCCTATCCCAAACAGGTTTTAACAGTTATAGAAACTTCAGAGTGTTTTCTATCCAATGATACTGAATATATGCATATCCTAGCTTCTGGGCCTGAGTAACAGCCAGTTTACTTTGGGCACGTCAGACAGGCGGAAATTCAGGAAACTAGACCAGTGTGCAGAGAGGTTTAATCCAGCCGCTGTGTCAGATTTCAAAAAGGCTTTATGGCGACAGCATACCATGCGATTATCTGAGGACAGCGCCCCGCTTACAAAAGCATACAAACAATTTCAAGCCAAGTAGAGGAGTCACGAAAGTCAGAAATGAAAATGAATCACTTACCTTTGATGATCTTCATATGGTTGCACTCACAAGACTCCATGTTACACAATAAATGTTCATTTTGTTCGATAAAGTCCCTCTTTATATCCATAAAACTCAGGCTGCATAGTAATAACACTTTCTATATAGGCTACATAGTTATAACACTTTCTATATAGGCAACATAGTACTAACACTTTCTATATAGGCTTGTTAGGTTCTAATTTTGAGTAAAATACTCACGGACACTAGAGAAGCTTAACCAATTTGAATTCTTCCAAAAGGGTCGATACAGCTGTAATTCAGACAAACAAACATTTCACACAGGCACTGATATTTAAAACTTTAACCTAGGCTGAGTCTCCTCCACAACTGAACAGCAAACACATCTCTGTTGCTAGACAGAACCATAGTGATACCTGTTCTTCCTCACTTCATCTAACCTGACCTCTACCCCAAAGTGCTCACTCCTCCCCAACTCAAGGCTGTCATGGTTGTTGATACCAGACTGTCTCTTCTCCTCCCATAGGATCCCTCCCAGAGGATCCCTGGTGGCTAACAAAAACATATCCTGACATAATGTAAATGTTATACATTACCCTCTCTCCCTCAGTGACATTGTTAGTTTCTAAGATCTCCACCCGTCCCCCCTTATCAATGCCTGCCACATGTAATTGCTTCCCTGCACTCAACACATTCCAAGCTCAGTTGCACCCACTATATACCTTCCTCCTATAACCCTTAACTTCTGGTGTAGACCCTCAACCTTAGCACTCCATCAGTGACATGAATAAGTATATTTTCATATTCTCAGAACCCAACAGGCTACATAGCATAAACACTTTCTATATAGGCTACATAGTATTAAAAAGTTCCAATTTCGGCTACATTGTACTAACACTTTCTATATAGGCTACATAGTACTAACACTTTCTATATAGGCTACATAGTACTAACACTTTCTATATAGGCTACATTACATAGTATTAAAAGTTTCTATTTAGGCTACATACTGTACATACTATCTTTATAAAATATATTTTCCTTTATTATTTTCTGTTAACCCTACCACTCCTCCCCTAATTGGAGTAAACTAATGAACAACAACAGTTAGGCGTCCTGTAATTCCTCTACCCTCAACCTCTCCCATCTATTTTTGATGTCCATCCAGTTTGATTTCTATTAACCATTAACAGATAGATGGATAGATGGATAGATGGATAGATAAATGATATATATTATATAGACATTTGCAACTGGGGGGGTGTTGTAGTTGTCCTTGAGGGCAGGCAGTGAGCACTCAATGGTGCGTTCGGCTGGGCGTACCACCGTCTCTAGAGCCTTACAGTCAGCAGCGATGGAGTTGCCGTGCCAGGCCATGATGCAGCCCGACAGTATGCTCTCGGTGGTGCTCCTGTAGAACACTGTGAGTTACTTTCCTTTTCTTGGCAAAGGGGATGATAGTGGAGATCTTGAGCTAGAGAGAGCTTTAATTGAAAATGTCAGAAAACACAGCAGCTAGCTGGTCTGCACATGCTCTGAGGGCGCAGCTAGGTATACCGTCTGTGTCGTCAGCCTTGCAAAGGCTAACACGCTTAAATGACTTACATACGTCCTCTGAGGAGACCATAATTATTGTCCTCAGGGTCTCGCTGCGGCAGCTCACTGTCGTTATGTTCAAAGCGGGAGAAAACTGTGTTTAGCTCATCTGGTAGGGTGGCGTTGGTGTCCGCGACTGGTTTTCTTTTTGTAATGGTGATCGTTAGAAGCCTCGTGTCCAACCCGCCAAACTGCTCTTCCACTTTGTCCCTATACTTCTGTCTCGTCCTCTACGCTCTGTAATGGAAGCCCGGGGTCTCAATCTCACTAACACCCCTCCACATCTGCCTCTCTGTCGAAGTGGTGAAAGTGGTTTATGGTCAGTGACGCACTAACACATGGTAAGGAAGTCCAGGGTGGAGGCTTGTCATTGTAGGAAGGGTCCAGTGGTGAGTTGTGTTGAGGTGGTGCAGAGTTTTTCTGACCTGTTGTCACTCTGCACCCCTTTGTCCAATTAAAGAACAGGCAGGAATAGGGGTCTGTTACACGACCTGACAGGACCTGTGATTGGCTGAGTTCCCTGGCAACCTGGTCCATAACACAGAGGTGTGAAGAGGCCTCTGCCACTGGACCTTGGGGTCAGGCTGAGGCGGGGGGATGGTAGCCTACCTCAGCAGTAAAAGTAACACAGATTTTGAAGTCCCAAAGAAATGTCTCTGTACCCCAGCGCCAGACAGAGGGTTTGAGAGAGGTGTTCTACACTGTACATGTCTGAAGCACATATGATTTGACTCTGTAAGGTGAAAGAGTCAGCCCTTGCAGGTGGCTGGAGTAACCTGTGGCTGGGACAGACAGGTGCTGAGTGATGAAGATTCTCTTTCTGTTCTGGCCAAAATGCAAATCCCTGAGCAGGTTGAAATTGCGTGTGTGTGTGTGTGTGTGTGTGTGTGTGTGTGTGTGTGTGTGTGTGTGTGTGTGTGTGTGTGAGGGGTGTGTGTGTGTGTGTGTGTGTGTGTGTGTGTGTGTGTGTGTGTGTGTGTGTGTGTGTGTAAATGTGAAGCATTTGGCCTGTGCAATTTGTTTTGTTCGTTGATTGAATGTTTTGATGGGATTTCTAGTGAAATAGAATGACTCGATTTAAACTGGGCATACAATGCCGCTCAATTTGTCAATGCCCACAGGTGTGTCTATGTAAATAACACAACACGTGACTTGTTGAGAAGAACACTGGACAGAGAGCTTTCGCTTAAGTCACTCATACATCTAGGTGTTGTACCATTGGGTTGGTCTCAGAGTTCTCTAGGAGAGAATTATGAATGTTGCGAATCAAGGTCCAAGGAACAAAAACAACTAGGGTAGGTTATTGTACATTTTATAATAATTGAGGATGGTATCTTCCGCTAACAGTTTTACATCCCATATTTTCATTCAGACATTCTGAGACAATGTACAATATCTTGACTGACATAACAATAGATATAGTAGATATACAAAAAAAAAATGTTATGTATTTTTGCATCAGTTTATTGCATCAGTATGTTGCCAACAATATATTTAAACATAAAGTAATTAATTGTGCAACCTCCCCTCTCTCGAATCTCAGTGTGCTCGGATATTGTTCCACAAGGATGAATGACTCTTCAGGAAACCACACTTACTTCAGCTGGGGTTTTTGCTTTACCCAGGGCTATGTTGGGCTAGTGCTGTCTGGTGCTGCCCAGGTCCTGTGCTTCTTCCTGGGGACACCAACTCTGGTCTGGTGCCTTTGGCTCTCTCTGACTGGAAGTCTCTCTGGAGGTGTCAAACCCACCCAGATCTTCACCTGTTAACCTGTTTGCAGTGGAGCTGGTGTTCTGTGTCGAGGGTCTCCTTGAGGTGATCAGCTACCTCGTACAAAATGTCACGTTACTGCAGGCTGTTTTTTTCCTATATCACCTCTCCTGGATCAGCAGGCCCCTGCTCCAGAGCTGCATCTGTGTGGAGCGCTACCTGGCGGTGGCCCAACCTGTGGCTTTCCTCAAGTACAGACTCCGGAGGTACAGGGTGGTGTGTTCAACCATGGTCTGGCTGCTGTTGCTCACTTTCGCATGTTCTTCAATTGCCTCAATGGGTTATTTAGAAGCTGCAGTTCCAGTGCTCATTGGTGTCTATTGCCTTGGGTTGGCAGTCATTTCTCTCTGCTGCTTCTTCATCCTGCGTGTGCTGAAGCAGCCTGGTCCAGGAGAGGTTGAGGGGGGCAGAGGGCGAGAGAAGAAACAGGGGACGACAGACCCACATAAGATGAGAGCTTTTGGGATCGTCTTAACGAACATGTTGATTATCTTGACGAGCTTCATTCCGGTTGTCGTTGGTTACACCATCGTGTCATCCAGTCTTGACTACTACTGCAATGTCTTCCCCATGTTGTTTATTGTTAACATCTTCAGTGTCCTGGTCTCACCCCTGATTCATCTCTACAGAGAGGAAAGGCTGCCATGCCAAAGAGGGCCAGAGACACGTTAGACTTACAGTTCTGGGCACTAAAAGTACAGGTTTATATGACAAACTATCGCTAGGAGATGATAGAGCGATGTGCTAAATATGCATTTCATTAAAATTGTTCTGCCAATCCCGTGGCGCAGTCTAACATCTTATTGCCTGCACCTGTAGTTTAAGCATACTGTACCTAGACAAGTCAAAAAGTAGAAGTCATTTTTTATTTGATTAATTATATATCATTTTGTGAGATACAGCACACTAGTATTGGACTTGTTGTTAAAGGGGCAATCTGCAATTCAAACAATAACAAAGTGGACCATCCGTAATATCAACAGTTCGTTTTGAGGCATTAACTTTTTTTAAACAAGCTATTTTTCTGGGGTTCTGATGGTACGACAGTTGAACTAAGCTCATGTGCCATTTATAAGTTATATTCTTCTAGAATCACTGGGTAAATAATTCATTTAAAAGTCCAACAATGGATATAGCATTCACCCCTTTAACTAAAGCTGCATCACTTGTTTATCATTTATGGTGGATTTTGTTTTGTTTTATTTATATTACAATTTTTTTTTAGGATTGGGTTGCTAGTTAGGGGATTAGACCAATTCATTTAACATCAGCAATAAGTAATGTATTGTCTTCTTCATATTATATTGTCCATTTCATTTAGGGTCCTTGTCTGTCACCAATATTACATAATGTTATTCAAATGAATGGCGACTGACTGTGCATGATACTTGGCTGTCATTGTTAGGCAATATTCGAAGCCAGACTGTGCACGTTCCTAGAAAGCCATTAGGCTCCATAAACAGGAAACAAATTGGGACCCCCATGATATAAACATCAGCTATTTGAATTGCAGATGCACGTCAATTCAAAAGCCAATACATTAGTCAAGTAAAGTCTAGTGTAGATGATCTTGCTTTGAGCCCTCTTCATAGCATACTGTAGGTGCTAAATCATAACCCCTGGACAGAAGTATAGACGCTCATTCTTCCCCGATATGAACAAGCCACAGCAGATAGAGTGGAAACCCAATATCTTTCCTTGTTTTGATAAACCACAGTAACTTCAATCAATTTGTAAAAACCACATTGTCTGTGTGTGTGTGTGTTTTAGTCTTAAAACCTGTGGTGACAAAACTAGCTTTTTTGCTTGTTTTGATGAATTTTAACCCCCAAAATACTGTATATGCTACTATTTTATCTTTGCTAAATCATGTTTTAACTTGTATTACATTATGGATATAGCAGTGACTTCTCTACTATTGAGTGATGTTCTATATTGAAATGAATTGCTGCATGTTTTAAAAAAGTGTTGAATAAAGCAAATCTGATTGATTCAACAGTTCAGGTCCCTGTCTGTCTGTTACTTATGATTACAACATGTATATATCTGTACTCCACCTTCAGTGATGAATGCAGTGTATAATTCCTTACGAAGCATGCATACCCAGACAAAGCCATTGAAAAAAAAAAGAAGATTGCTTCTGTAAAAATCAGGACCTGCCTGATGTTTTGATTGGCTATTTGTATGACAGCAAACTTTGCAATGATTTTTTTGTAACTGCCTCTGTTTAGGAGTAAGGCCTAATTCTGGAGTTGATTCTTATGTTTTAAAAGAAAACTACATACACACACTGACACACAAAGAAAAACATTTGATTAGATTTGGGGATCCTTGGAACTCTAGAGGAAAGATGTGGTTGTCAGAATTTCAAACCTTATGGTTGTCTCTCTGTCTACTGGCAAACCCTTATGGCTATAAACATGTGGATCTAGCATGCCAGTCACCCTGCTGTCTGCCAATCAAAGGATTGGGGATTCTTGGAAACCTTAAACCTTTGAAATTACATATTTGTGATCACTGTTCAGTGATTCCCTGCAGCATACAATTCCAAATATGTGATTGAAACAGTAGCAACATAGTGTATGCTGCAACAAACACGTCTAAACAGCGTTGCTGTTTGGAAAGCATCTTCACAACGTTTTGTACTGATGGAAATTAAAGGTTTTCACAACATTATTTCTCAATTTCACCTTTTATTGTAAAAGATAAATGCAAACTTCATCATCCAAGCATCACGCGGAATACGTCCACAGCCAAACTCATTCCATAAACGACGCTAAACCACCAGTTGCGCTGACAAAAACAAAACTTAAATTAGTGAGTTAAAATCTAAACTTGTTTACAATATACCATATCTCTGGTGAGCACAAGGGAGAAATGTAATATTGTTTAGACAAAGAGATATGCGTCAGCTAACCTAACAGCGGCTAAAATCATTCTGAGTTGGCAGTGTGTTTTTTTTATATCACATATGGTTTACCTGTAAGTACAAACCTACAGTGTATTCACTATAAAATTACAGATAGATCCCAAATCCAAACAATAGACTAAACTGTGTACTGTATGTCTGAAGCCCATATGATTTGATTTTGTAAGGTGAAAGAGTCGGTGGCTGGGCTAACCTGTGGCTGGGACAGACAGGTGCTGAGTGATATGAGTGACGTTGCTTCCATTCCTGCTCAGGCTAAAATGCAAATCCCTGAGCAGGTTGAAATTCCATCTGGTTGTGTGTCTCTGTGTACCTTTGTGTCTTTGTGTGTGTGTGTGTGTGTGTGTGTTGCGTGCGTGCGTGCGTGTGTTTGTGCATTCAGCATATGCATTTTTATTAATCTGTGTTTTGTACCTTCATGATATGTTTTGATTTCTAGTCAAATACAATTACTTTCCTTTTTTCTCTGACAGTGTATTGCCCACATTGCCCACATCAACTCCAAAATCCCAGATACCCTGAGTCCACTATAATTTGCATATCGCATATGGAATCTCAATTGCACTCCACGTTGCCCTTTCCCACCTAGACAAAATGAACATCTACAGTGGTTGCTCCACTAACATTTTTGTGATTATGTTGTGGGATGTAGAGGTAATTTGTGGTTTAGTACGGTACCCTGCGTCACCACTTCATTGCACCAGACCAGCACAACGGGGAGTTAGAGCACTGATTATGCTTTTGAGTACTAATGTGTCTTTAACCTCTTACAACTACTTAGGGATAGGGGGCAGTATTTTCAATTTTGAAAAGAATATGTGCCCATATTAAACTGCATCCTACTCAAACTCAGAAGCTAGGATATGCATATTATTATTAGATTTGGATAGAAAACACTCTGGAGTTTCTAAAACTGTTTGAATGATGTCTGTGAGTATAACAGAACTCATATAGCAGTCAAAAACCTGAGACAAATCCTAACAGGAAGTGGAAATCTGATGTGTGGAATCACTTTCAAGCCTTTGCCTATGAAACACACAGTGAGTTAGGGTTCATTTAGCACTTCCTAAGGCTTCCACTAGATGTCAACAGTCTTTAGAAAGTTGTTTGAGTCTTCTCCGGTAAACACAGACCGAACGAGAAGCCTGGAAATTTGGTTAGAAGGGGAGGGCCATCACTACATAGGCGCACCTTCATGTGGGGGCTGTTTTGTTCCGAAACGTTTTATAAGACAATGCAATCGTCCGGTTTGAATATTATTGAAGTTCTGATTGAAAAAGGCCCTAAAGATTTATGCTATACAACGTTTGACATGTTTGAACGAACGTAAATAGATTTTTGTTTTACTTTTCGTGGTGACATGTTCCGCGCGCTTCGTACATTTTGAGTAGCCTACAGAACGCGCTAACAACAAGGAGCTATTTGGACATACAGTGGGGGGAAAAAGTAGTGTTTCCCCACTGATAAAGAAAGGATCAGTCTATCATTTTAATGGTAGGTTTATTTGAACAGTGAGAGACAGAATAACAACAAAAATATCCATAAAAACGCATGTCAAAAATGTTATAAATTGATTTGCATTTTAATGAGGGAAATTAGTATTTGACCCCCCTCTCAATCAGAAAGATTTCTTGCTCCCAGGTGTCTTTTATACAGGTAACAAGCTGAGATTAGGAGCACACTCTTAAAGGGAGTGCTCCTAACCGCAGCTTGTTACCTGTAAAAAAGACACCTGTCCACAGAAGCAATCAATCAATCAATCAGATTCCAAACTCTCCACCATGGCCAAGACCAAAGAGCTCTCCAGGGATGTCAAGGACAAGATTTTAGCCCTACACAAGGCTGGAATGGGCTACAAGACCATCGCCAAGCAACTTGGTGAGAAGGTGACAACATTTGGTGCGATTATTCGCAAATGGAAGAAACACAAAAGAACTGTCAATATCCCTCGGCCTGGGGCTCCATGCAAGATCTCACCTCGTGGGGTTGCAATGATCATGAGAACGGTGAGGAATCAGCCCAGAACTACACGGGAGGATCTTGTCAATGATCTTGTCAATGATCTCAAGGCAGCTGGGACTATAGTCACCAAGAAAACAATTGGTAACACACTACGCCGTGAAGGACTGAAATCCTGCAGCGCCCGCAAGGTCCCCCTGCTCAAGAATACATATACAAGTTTGCAAATTAACATCTGAATGATTCAGAGGACAACTGGTGAAAGTGTTGTGGTCAGATGAGATCAAAATGGAGCTCTTTGGCATGAACTCAACTCGCCGTGTTTGTAGGAGGAGGAATGCTGCCTAGGACCTCAAGAACACCATCTCCACTGTCAAACATGGAGGTGAAAACATTATGCTTTGGGGGTGTTTTTCTGCTAAGGGGACAGCACAACTTCACCACATCAAAGGAACGATGGACGGGGCCATGTACCGTCAAATCTTGGGTGAGAACATCCTTCCCTCAGCCAGGGCATTGAAAATGGGTCGTGGATGGATATTCCAGCATGACAATGACACAAAACACACGGCCAAGGCAACAAAGGAGTGGCTCAAGAAGAAGCACATTAAGGTCCTGGAGTGGCCTAGCCAGTCTCCAGACCTTAATCCCATAGAAAATCTGTGGAGGGAGCTGAAGGTTTGAGTTGCCAAACGTCAGCCTCGAAACCTTAATGACTTGGAGAAGATCTGCAAAGAGAAGTGGGACAAAATCCCTCCTGAGATGTGTGCAAACCTGGTTGCCAACTACAAAAAACATCTGACCTCTGTGATTGCCAACAAGGGTTTTGCCACCAAGTACTAAGTCATGTTTTGTAGAGGGGTCAAATACTTATTTCCCTCATTAAAATGCAAATCATTTTATAACATTTTTGACATGCGTTTTTCTGGATTTTTTGTTGTTATTCTGTCTGTCACTGTTCAAATAAACCTACCATTAAAATTATAGACTGATAATTTCTTTGTAAGTGGGTAAACGGACAAATTCAGCAGGGGATCAAATACTTTTTTCCCCCACTGTAAATTATTAACTTTATCGAACAAAACAACAGTTGTTGTGGACCTGGGATTCCTGGAAGTGCCTTCTGATGAAGATATTCAAAGGTAAGTGAATATTTCTAATACTATTTATGATTTTACAGTGAGGCAAAAAAATATTTAGTCAGCCACCAATTGTGCAAGTTCTCCCACTTAAAAAGATGAGAGAGGCCTGTAATTTTCATCATAGGTACACGTCAACTATGACAGACAAAATGAGAAAAAAAATTCCAGAAAATCACATTGTAGGACTTTTAATGAATTTATTTGCAAATGATGGTGGAAAATAAGTATTTGGTCAACTACAAACAAGCAAGATTTCTGGCTCTCACAGACCTGTAACTTCTTCTTTAAGAGGCTCCTCTGTCCTCCACTCGTTACCTGTATTAATGGCACCTGTTTGAACTTGTTATCAGTATGAAAGACACCTGTCCACAACCTCAAACAGTCACACTTCAAACTCCACTATGGCCAAGACCAAAGAGCTGTCAAAGGACACCAGAAACAAAATTGTAGACCTGCACCAGGCTGGGAAGACTGAATCTGCAATAGGTAAGCAGCTTGGTTTGAAGAAATCAACTGTGGGAGCAATTATTAGGAAATGGAAGACATACAAGACCACTGATAATCTCCCTCGATCTGGGGCTCCACACAAGATCTCACCCCGTGGGGTCAAAATGATCACAACAACGGTGAGCAAAAATTCCAGAACCACACGGGGGGACCTAGTGAATGACCTGCAGAGAGCTGGGACCAAAGTAACAAAGCCTACCATCAGTAACACACTACACCGCCAGGGACTCAAATCCTGCAGTGCCAGACGTGTCCTCCTGCTTAAAACCTCTTCAGCGTCTCGTCCCGTCAGCGGGATCAAAATCCAGGGAAAACTCCTAGCGACATTAGCATAACGAAATTTAATGTTTTTTTTTTCAAATATAGGACTGTCTCATATCGTTGTATAGATACACCTCTCCTGAATCGACCGACGTCGTCCGATTTCAAAAAGGTTTTACAGGAAAAGCAAATCATTAGATTATGTTAGAGGAGTCCATCGTAAAAGCAGCAACATAGCCATTTTCCGACCAACCACATGCATCACAAATAACCAAAAAACAGCTAAATGCAGCACTAACCTTTTACAAACTTCATCAGATGACACACCTAGGACATCATGTTACACAATGCATGCATTCTTTTGTTCAATAAAGTTCATATTTATATATGAAAACAGCATTTTACATCGGCGTCTGACGTTGACTAACTATTTTCCCGTCAAATGCAATCCGGGGAAACAGAGCTACAATTTACTGAATTACTATTCGAAAACATGTTTAAAATGTAATATTGTCATTCTAAGATTTATAGATGAATATCTCTTGAAAGCACCTGTCATACCAGATTTAAAAATAACTTTACTGGGTAATCACACTTAGCGATAAAAGGGGATGCGATACTCAGAAAATGAGCTAGTAAATACAGCTCGGCACCATCTTGTAACAATCGCATATCACATCTAATGTTGTATAATATTGTCAATAATCCCTTACCTTTAGTTGTCTTCATCAGAAAGCACTTCCAGGAATCCCAGGTCCACAACAGATGTATTTTCGGTCGAAAAAGTCCATCCTTTATGTTCCATTAGCTTGCTGTTGTTAGCGCGTCTGAATGGTGTATCCAAATACTCTGCCGGGCGCGCCACAGCCGTTTCGAAATATATTTTTCTTTCCCATTTAGGTTTGTTCAAACATGTCAAACGTTGTATAACATAAATCTTCAGGGCCTGTTTCAACAAGAGAGCCAATAAGATTTGAGGGGGATGATTGCATTGTGTTTCAAAACGTTTCCAAAGGTGGGGGTAGACAGGGCCGCCGGCGTCATAATGGTGATGGCCCTCCGCCTGTGACCAATTTCCAACGCGTCTCATTCACTGAGTTTCGACAGTAGAAGGCTCAAAACACTTTGTAAAGACTGGCGACATCTTGTGGAAGCAATAGGAAGTGCTCAAATAACGATAGCTCACGGTGTGAATAATAGGCAACGACGTGAAGTTGAGTCCACAATTCAGAATTCCACTTCCTGTTTCAATCGGTCTCGGGGTTTTGACTGCCATATGAGTTCTGTTATACTCACAGACACCATTCAAACAGTTTTAGAAACTTTAGGGTGTTTTCTATCCACAGGTATTAATTATATGCATATCCTAGCTTCTGAGTTTGATTAGTAGGCCGTTGAAAATGGGCACTAATTTTTTCCAAAATGCGCTGTGGCGCCCCCTATCCTAGGGTAACGTCAAGAGGTTAAGCCAGTACATGTCCAGGCCCATCTGAAGTTTGCTAGAGAGCATTTGGATGATCCAGAAGAGGATTGGGAGAATGTCATATGGTCAGATGAAACCAAAATATAACTTTTTGGTAAAAATTCAACTCATCGTGTTTGGAGGACAAAGAATGCTGAGTTGCATCCAAAGAACACCATACCTACTGTGAAGCATGGGGGTGGAAACATCCTGCTTTGGGGCTGTTTTTCTGCAAAGGGACCAGGACGACTGATCCGTGTAAAGGAAAGAATGAATGGGGCCATGTATCGTGAGATTGAGTGAAAACCTCCTTCCATCAGCAAGGGCATTGAAGATGAAACGTGGCTGGGTCTTTCAGCATGACAATGATACCAAACACACCGCCCGGGCAACGAAGGAGTGGCTTTGTAAGAAGCATTTCAAGGTCCTGGAGTGGCCTGGCCAGTCTCCAGATCTCAACCCCATAGAAAATCTTTGGAGGGAGTTGAAAGTCCGTGTTGCCCAGCGACAGCCCCAAAACATCACTGCTCTAGAGGAGATCTGCATGGAGGAATGGGCCTAAAATACCAGCAACAGTGTGTGAAAACCTTGTGAAGACTTACAGAAAACGTTTGACCTGTGTCATTGCCAACAAAGGGTATATAACAAAATATTGAAATAAACTTTTGTTATTGACCAAATACTTATTTTCCACCATAATTTGCAAATAAATTCATAAAAAATCCTACAATGTGATTTTCTGGAAAATAAATTATCATTTTGTCTGTCATAGTTGAAGTGTACCTATGATGAAAATTACAGGCCTCTCTCATCTTTTTAAGTGGGAGAACTTGCACAATTGGTGGCTGACGGTATTGGAGGGAAAATATTTTCTGAACATCACGCGCCAATGTAAAATGCTGTTTTTATATAGAAATATGAACTTTATGGAACAACAAAATGCATGTATTGTGTAACATGATGGCCTAGGAGTGTCATCTGATGAAGATTGTCAAAGGTTAGTGCTTCATTTAGCTGTGTTTTGGGTTTTTGTGATGCATGCTAGTTGCTTAGAAAATGGCTGTGTGATTATGTTTGTCGATGTACTCACCTAACATAATGTAATGTTTTGCTTTCGCTGTAAAGCCTTTTTGAAATCGGACAATGTGGTTCGATTCAGGAGAAGTGTATCTATAAAACGGTGTAAAATAGTCCTATGTTTGAGAAATAGAAATGATTAGATTTGTGGTTCTGAATATGGCGCTCTGATTTTTAACCTGTTAGGGCTAGGGGGCAGCATTTGCACATCTGGATAAATTTTTTTTACCCGATTTAATCTGGTTACTAATCCTACCCAGTAACTAGAATATGCATATACTTATTATATATGGATAGAAAACACTCTAAAGTTTCCAAAACTGTTTGAATGGTGTCTGTGAGTATAACAGAACTCATTTGGCAGGCAAAACCCTGAGACATTTTCTGACAGGAAGTGGATACCTGATGTGTTGTATTGACTTTAAACCTATCCCATTGAAAAACACAGGGGTTTAGGAATATTTTGGCACTTCCTATTGCTTCCACTAGATGTCACCAGCCTTTACAAAGTGTTTTGAGTCTTCTGGAGGGAGATCTGACCGAACAAGAGCCATGGAACGGTGATGTCCCATTAGACACCTGGCGCGCTAGTTCATGTTGGGTACCCTCGTTCCAATACGTTATAAAAGAGTATGCATTCGTCCACCTTGAATATTATTCATGTTCTGGTTAAAAAAGGCCCTAATGATTTATGCTATACAACGTTTGACATGTTTGAACGAACGGAAATATATTTTTTCCCCTCGTTCATGACGAGAAGTCCGGCTGGCTTACATCATGTGCTAACGAGACGGAGATTTTTGGACATAAATGATGAGCTTTTTTGAACAAAACTACATTCGTTATGGACCTGTGATACCTGGAAGTGACATCTGATGAAGAGAATCAAAGGTAATGGATTATTTACATAGTATTTTCGATTTTAGATCTCCCCAACATGACGTCTAGTCTGTATCGCAACGCGTATTTTTCTGGGCGCAGTGCTCAGATTATTGCAAAGTGTGATTTCCCAGTAAGGTTATTTTTAAATCTGGCAAGTTGATTGCGTTCAAGAGATGTAAATCTATAATTCTTTAAATGACAATATAATATTTTACCAATGTTTTCTAATTTTAATTATTTAATTTGTGACGCTGACTTGACTGCCGGTTATTGGAGGGAAACGATTTCCTCAACATCAATGCCATAGTAAAACGCTGTTTTTGGATATAAATATGAACTTGATAGAACTAAAAATGCATGCATTGTCTAACATAATGTCCTAGGAGTGTCATCTGATGGAGATTGTAAAAGGTTAGTGCATCATTTTAGCTGGTTTTATGGTTTTGGTGACCCTGTCTTTGACTTGACAAAACATTACACACAACTCTTGTAAATGTACTGTCCTAACATACTCTAAATTTATGCTTTCGCCGTAAAACCTTTTTGAAATCGTAAAACGTGGTTAGATTAAGGAGATGTTTATCTTTCAAAGGGTGTAAAATAGTTGTATGTTTGAAAAATTTGAATTTTGACATTTATTTGGATTCAAATTTGCCGCTCTTGAAATGCACCTGCTGTTGATGGAGTGCACCACGGGTGGCACGCTAGCGTCCCACCTAGCCCATAGAGGTTAACAAAAATCGATCCCGCTAACGGGATAAGAGCTGTAAGATTAACTGACAATGACTGGGCGACATAAACCTAAATAGAAAATGATAATTGTGCACAACTTCAGTATGACTGTTGTTTCACTAAGGTTTTTATTATTTTATTTTGTTAGCATTATTTTTTCTTACTGTAGTACTGTAGGCCACTCCCAACCGGTCACGTTATACAGCACCTGAGTGGCGCAAAGGGGAATACAAGCTGTGTTTCTGTAATAGTGCCTGTGTGTACCTGGTGTAGAGGAGTCAGTCGCAGGACAGCAGAATTGAGTAATAAACATAATTTACTCAAAATATACACAAAATACAACTCAATAATATGAGCCCACAATAACGGACTGTATTACAACCAAACAATCACTCACAAAACAAACATGGGGGAACAGAGGGTTAAATAATGAACATGTAATTGGGGAATAGAAACCAGGTGTGTAGAAAACAAAGACAAAACAAATGGAAAATGAAAAGTGGTTTGGCGATGGTTAGAAGACCGGCGACGTCGACCGCCGCCTGAACAAGGAGAGGAGCCGACTTCGGCGGAAGTCGTGACAGTACCCCCCTTGACGCGCGGCTCCAGCAGCGCTGGAGTTCAGGGTCCAATATGTCCGCCACCGGAACCCAGCACCTCTCCTCCGGACCGTACCCCTCCCACTCCACGAGGTACTGAAGGCCCCCTGCCCGACGCCTCGAGTCCAGGATGGCTCGAACTGCATACGCCGGGGCCCGGCGGTGGCCAGAAGGGGGAGAGGAAGGGGGAGAGGTTAGTGGAGGAGTGGCAGAGCGAGTTTTGGGCCATCTCTGCCCAGGGGATGAACGCCGCCCACTCCCCTGGCCGGTCCTGGCAATAAGACCGCAGAAACCTACCCACATCCTGGTTTACTGTCTCCACCTGCCCGTTACTCTCGGGGTGAAAACCCGAGGTAAGGCTGACCGAGACCCCCAGATATTCCAAGGACGCCCGCCAAACCCTTGACATGAACTGGGGACCTCGATCAGACACTTTATTTTCAGGCACCCCGTAGTGCCGGAAAATGTGTGTAAACAGGGCCTCCGCAGTCTTTAAGGCCGTTGGGAGACCGGGCAAAGGAAGGAGACGGTACGACTTAGAGAACCGATCCACAACGACCAGGATCGTGGTGTTCCCCTGTGAGGGAGGAAGATCCGTGAGGAAGTCCACTGACACGGTGCGACCACGGTCGTTGTGGAACGGGTAAGGGCTGTAACTTCCCTCTGGGCAGGTGCCTAGGGGCCTTGCACTGGGCACACACCGAGCAGGAGGAAACATAAACCCTCACGTCCTTGGCGAAGGTGGACCACCAGTACTTCCCACTAAGACAGTGCACTGTCCGACTGATGCCAGGATGAACAGAGGAGGGTGATGTGTGAGCCCAATAGATCAAACTGTCGCGGACAGCAGATGGAATGTACAGACGCCCAGCTGGATACTGGGGGGGAGTGGGCTCTGTACGTAACGCCCAATCGATGTCCGCGTCCAGCTCCCACACCACCGGTGCCACCAGGCAAGAGGCCGGAAGTATGGGAGTGTGATCTATGGACCGCTCCTCTGTGTCATACATCCGGGACAGTAAGTCTGCCTTAGCATTCTGGGAACCTCGTCTGTAGGACAGGGTGAAAACAAAACGGTTAAAGAACATGGCCCACCTTGCCTGGTGAGGGTTCAGTCTCCTCGCCTCCCGGATGTACTCCAGATTGCGGTGGTCAGTCCAGATGAGGAAAGGGTGTTTAGCCCCCTCAAGCCAACGTCTCCATGCCTTCAGGGCCTTGACAACAGCCAACAGCTCCCGGTCCCCCACATCATAGTTTAGGAATTGGCCAATTACGCACGGCTGAAATGCGGTCACTCTCCATCTCCACCCCTGAAGTGGAAATGCGGTACCCTAGGAAGGAGACGGACTGTTGAAAGAACAGGCATTTCTCAGCATTGACATACATGTCATGCTCCAACAGTCGACCAAGCACCTTGCGCACCAGGGACACATGCTCGGCGCGTGTAGCGGAGTATATCAGAATGTCGTCAATATACACCACTACACCCTGCCCGTGCAGGTCCCGGAAAATCTCGTCAACAAAAGGCCTGGAAGACTGATGGAGCATTCATCAACCCGTACGGCATGACGAGGTACTCATAGTGCCCGGAGATGGTACTAAATGCCGTCTTCCACCCGGATACGCACCAGGTTGTAAGCGCTCCTGAGATCCAATTTTGTGAAGAAGCGTGCCCCGTGCATTGACTCGATCCGCACTGGCTATGAGAGGCAGCGGGTAACTGTACCTCACAGTGATTTGGTTGATGCCACGATAGTCAATACACGGGCGCAGACCTCCATCCTTCTTCTTCACATAAAAGAAACTCGAGGAGGCAGGTGAAGTGGAGGGCCGAATGTACCTATGCCTCAGAGATTCGGAGACATATGTTTCCATAGCCACCCGTCTCCTCTTGCGACAGGGGAGGCACGTGCCTCCTGGGAAGTGCTGCGTCCACCAGGAGATTTATCGCACAATCCCCCTGTCGATGGGGAGTCGCCTTCTTTTTACAGAAGGCGAGAGCCAAATCGGCATATTCAGAGGGGATGTGCACGGTGGAGACCTGGTCTGGACTTTCCACTGTAGTAGCACTGACGGAAACACCTAAACACCTCCCTGGGCAGTTTCGTGACCACCCCTTGAGAGCCCTCTGTTGCCACGAAATATTGGGGTCATGACAGGCCAACCAGGGTAGGCCCAGCACCACGTGATCTGCAGAAGAATCAATCAGGAAGAGACTGATTCTCTCCTTGTGACCCTCCTGCGTAACCATGCCTAGTGGAGCGGTGACCTCCGTAATCAGCCCTGACCCCAATGGTCGACTATCTAGGGCATGCACAGGGAAGGGCATATCCACAGGAACAAGTGGGATCCCTAAACTATGGGCAAATGAACGGTCAATAAAATTCCCAGCTGCGCCTGACTCTATGAGCGCCTTATGCTGGGAATGCGGGGAAAACTCAGGAAATTTGATAAACACATACACGTGAGCAACAGGGGGCTCTGGGTGAGCCTGGTGCCGACTCACCTGGGGTGACATGATAGTGCCCTGCCTGCTGCCTCGACTCCCTGAGGAACCCCCCCAGCACCGACCAGCAGTGTGCCCTCTGCGGCCACAGATGGTGCAGGGAATGGCCCCTCCTCCGGTCGCCCTAAGCACAGCACCTCCCAGCTCCATCTGCATCGGAGCGGAGGTGCTGGGGGATGGAACTGACAGACCCCGATCCGGATGTCCGCGGGTAGCCAGCAGGTTGTCCAGCCGGATGGACAGGTCCTCCAGCTGGTCCAACGTGAGGGTGGTGTCTCGGCAGGCCAACTCCCGACGGACATCCTCGTGCAGACTGCACCGGTAGTGATCGATCAGGGCCCTGTTGTTCCATCCCGCGCTGGCGGCCAGGGTCCGGAAGTCCAAGGCATATTTTTAAGACTGTTTCTTACCAACTACTTCAATTATAAATCGGATAACAAACTGTCTCTATTCCTCTCTTTGTGTTGTGTCATTCCTCTCTCTTTCAGTCATGGTCTCTGTGTGTATGCGCCTCTGTCCATGGTGGGAAAGAACAGGCACAATGGGTTATGGTCATTGTATACTGAACAAAAATATAAATGCAACATGCAACAATTTCAACCATTTTACTGAGTTACAGTTTATATAAGGAAATTCGTAAATTGAAATTAATTAATTAGGCCCTAATATATAAGTTCCTTTCCTGAGGATGGCTCACCTCTCACAGTTCTGGGTGACTTTAACCTCCCCACGTCTACCTTTGACTCATTCCTCTCTGCCTCCTTCTTTCCACTCCTCTCCTCTTTTGACCTCACCCTCTCACCTTCCCCCTCCCTACTCACAAGGCAGGCAAATACGCTTGACCTCATCTTTACTAGATGCTGTTCTTCCACTAATCTCATTGCAACTCCCCTCCAAGTCTCCGACCACTACCTTGTATCCTTTTCCCTCTCGCTCTCATCCAACACTTCTCACTCTGCCCCTACTCGGATGGTATTGCGCCGTCCCAAACTTCGCTCTCTCTCTCCCGCTACTCTCTCCTCTTCCATCCTATCATCTCTTCCCTCTGCTCAAACCTTCTCCAACCTATCTCCTGATTCTGCCTCCTCAACCCTCCTCTCCTCCCTCTCTGCATCCTTTGATTTCCTCTGTCCCCTATCCTCCAGGCTGGCTCGGTCCTCCCCTCCTGCTCCGTGGCTCGACGACTCACTGCGAGCTCACAGAACAGGGCTCCGGGCAGCCGAGCGGAAATGGAGGAAAACTCGCATCCTTGCGGACCTGGCATCCTTTCACTCCCTCCTCTCTACATTTTCCTCTTCTGTCTCTGCTGCTAAAGCCACTTTCTACCACTCTAAACTCCAAGCATCTGCCTCTAACCCTAGGAAGCTCTTTGCTACCTTCTCCTCCCTCCTGAATCCTCCTCCCCCCCCTCCTCCCTCTCTGCGGATGACACCGCTGGTCCTGCTCACACTGCCCTACCCTGTGCTTTGACCTCTTTCTCCCCTCTCTCTCCAGATGAAATCTCGCGTCTTGTGACGGCCGGCCGCCCAACAACCTGCCCACTTGACCCTATCCCCTCCTCTCTTCTCCAGACCATTTCCAGAGACCTTCTCCCCAAACCTCACCTCGCTCATCAACTCATCCTTGACCGCTGGCTACGTCCCTTCCGTCTTCAAGAGAGCGAGAGTTGCACCCCTTCTGAAAAAACCTACACTCGATCCCTCCGATGTCAACAACTACAGACCAGTATCCCTTCTTTCTTTTCTCTCCAAAACTCTTGAACGTGCCGTCCTTGGCCAGCTCTCTTGCTATCTCTCTCAGAATGACCTTCTTGATCCTAATCAGTCAGGTTTCAAGACTGGGCATTCAACTGAGACTGCTCTTCTCTGTGTCACGGAGGCTCTCCGCACTGCTAAAGCTAACTCTCTCTCCTCTGCTCTCATCCTTCTAGACCTATCTGCTGCCTTTGATACTGTGAACCATCAGATCCTCCTCTCCACCCTCTCCGAGCTGGGCATCTCCGGCGCGGCCCACGCTTGGATTGCGTCCTACCTGACAGGTCGCTCCTACCAGGTGGCGTGGCGAGAATCTGTCTCCGCACCACGTGCTCTCACCACTGGTGTCCCCCAGGGCTCTGTTCTAGGCCCTCTCCTATTCTCGCTATACACCAAGTCACTTGGCTCTGTCACATCCTCACATGGTCTCTCATATCATTGCTATGCAGATGACACACAATTAATCTTCTCCTTTCCCCCTTCTGACAACCAGGTGGCGAATCGCATCTCTGCATGTCTGGCAGACATATCAGTGTGGATGACGGATCACCACCTCAAGCTGAACCTCGGCAAGACGGAGCTGCTCTTCCTCCCGGGGAAGGACTGCCCGTTCCATGATCTCGCCATCACGGTTGACAACTCCCTTGTGTCCTCCTCCCAGAGTGCTAAGAGCCTCGGCGTGACCCTGGAAAACACCCTGTCGTTCTCCACTAACATCAAGGCGGTGACCCGATCCTGTAGGTTCATGCTCTACAACATTCGCAGAGTACGACCCTGCCTCACACAGGAAGCGGCGCAGGTCCTAATCCAGGCACTTGTCATCTCCCGTCTGGATTACTGCAACTCGCTGTTGGCTGGGCTCCCTGCCTGTGCCATTAAACCCCTACAACTCATCCAGAACGCCGCAGCCCGTCTGGTGTTCAACCTTCCCAAGTTCTCTCACGTCACCCCGCTCCTCCGCTCTCTCCACTGGCTTCCAGTTGAAGCTTGCATCCGCTACAAGACCATGGTGCTTGCCTACGGAGCTGTGAGGGGAACGGCACCTCCGTACCTTCAGGCTCTGATCAGGCCCTACACCCAAACAAGGGCACTGCGTTCATCCACCTCTGGCCTGCTCGCCTCCCTACCTCTGAGGAAGCACAGTTCCCGCTCAGCCCAGTCAGAACTGTTCGCTGCTCTGGCACCCCAATGGTGGAACAAGCTCCCTCACGACGCCAGGACAGCGGAGTCAATCACCACCTTCCGGAGACACCTGAAACCCCACCTCTTTAAGGAATACCTGGGATAGGATAAAGTAATCCTTCTACCCCCCCCCCCCCCACCTAAAAGATTTAGATGCACTATTGTAAAGTGGTTGTTCCACTGGATATTATAAGGTGAATGCACCAATTTGTAAGTCGCTCTGGATAAGAGCGTCTGCTAAATGACTTAAATGTAAATGTAAATATATGGATTTCACATGACTGGGCAGGGGCGCAGCCATGGGTGGGCCTGGGAGGGCATATGCCCACCCACTTGGGAGCAAGGCCTACCGACTGGTTACTATATGATTCCATATGTGTATTTCATAGTTTTGATGTCTTCACTATTATTCTAGAAATTGTTCTTTACTATTATTGTAGAAAAGAGTAAAAATGAAAGAAAAACCCTGGGAGGAGGTTTTGGTACTGTACAATGGAGAGCTAATCCTTGCTGCTATTGGATCAGGTCTCTCTTGGAAAAGAGATATTTATCTCAATGAGAATAAACCTGTATAAATAAAGATAAATTAAAAAAATATATGCATGTCAATCTTTCATGGCTCAAAGTAGATGAGAGATTGACTAATTTTGTAAGAAGCATTGGCATGTTGATCGCACCGAGCTGTCTGTTTAATCTACTAGCACACAGCTCAGACATCCATGAATACCCCACAAGACATGCCACCAGAGGTCTCATCACAATCCCCAATTCCAGAACAGACTATGGGAGACAGAGCACTACATGGCTACATGAAACTCTTTTCCACATCAGGTAACTGAAAATAAAAATACACATTGTGTAACAACAGGGACTGTGAAGAGACACACACAAAGGTACAGACAGTTGCATATGCACACATTGTGATATTGTTGTATTGTGGTATTAAATATGTTGTATTGTAGATATGTAGTGGTGTAATAATGTTATATGATGTACTGTTTTATCTTTTGTTTTATATGTAGTGAAATCAGTTAAAAAGCAGGGACTGTGATGAGACACAGCTACAAACACAAACATAATAACATATGCACTATACATACAGGTACAACTGGATTTTGTGTTGTAGTAGAGTACTTGCCTGAGGGCACACACTCAATGTATGTGAAGTCTGTTGTTAATGTATGTTAACATGTATTCAATGCTTTAATTGTTGCTGGACCCCAGATACATATTTGAAAGTCCAATAATGTATTTAGCAATCACAGATTGCCCATTTAACTAAAGCTGAATAATAATTTATGATGAATGTTGGTTTGCTTTTATTAATTATATAATGAGTATTAGGACGGGGTGTCTAGATTAGAGATTAGACCAGTTCATTTAGCATTATGACTGGTCCAGGGAATGGAGGGTGTTGATCAAGTCCGGTCCAGGGGATGGAGGGAAGGAGAGAAAGGGTAAAAAAGAGGAGGGAGGGAACCTGATGAAGAGAAGAACCTCCCGTACCGTACACATCATCCTGCTAACCTTGATGCTGAACTACTCTCCTACAAGCATCAGGACAATCCTACAGGACCATATTTCTTTGAGATCATTCAGGTGTATTCTGACCCCCATTACTTTCTCCTTCGGGGTGTTGGGTAGCTTTACTTAGCCCCTCTACCTCCACAGGGCTTGGAAACTAACCTGCATCGGGGGGTTAAAGAGAAAGATAATTCCACCGTCTTCCATTTCTCGGGTGATCATTCTGTTCTGTTCCTTTTAAACATATCTCATTTGTTTTAGAGGTTTTGACATTTATAATAAGTGGTGTATGGTTAATACAAATAAATATAATCCCACGTTTTTGCTTATCTGTTTCATACGCATGCATCATTTAGGGGAAAATAATTATGTTTATTGTACATTGTTCTGAAAAGTTGAAGAGCCTCATGGGCTTGACAAATAGCTGTACTTCTATTGCCATCGCTGCCAGGTGGACGACACCACACCTAAATTAGGGTAACTCTAACTCTTAGGGGTACAGCAACCGAGGGTTTGAGGCCCCCTTCATGTCAAGCTATCTTGTTAAGGAAATGGTTAGATGCTGGTCCTCGATGATCAAATAGTGTAGACTACGCATCTATGTATTATACTGTAGCCCATATTGTGGCGACAATTACTAATATAGCAGTAGCCTATGTCGGTATGCGAGAGGGACTCCAGGAAGCTCCTCATTAAATATATTTGTAATCTTCATTAGAAAGATTTTTGCTTCATGCAATTCTAGATTTCAAAGTAAAAAACAACATCTCACCTGGGATTCACAGTTGACGCAAACTGCGAAAATTTGCAGGAGCCAGGATCACTACACTGTCAGCCTTTCGTCCAGTTCAAATGTTGCTCGTGTTTTAGTAACTTTGATTGGTAGATCATGCGGTTTGACTTCTGTTAAGGATGCTTACAGAAAAAAGGGTTTGATCACGTCAAACTATGTCAACATTTCTAATTGGCTGATAACGTGGCCAGCTGGACTTGTTAGCATAGGGCTGAGTGTTCCAGGTTATCTTATGGGGACAGCTAACATGTAGCGATCTATAGCATGCAACTACATCAGTGATTTGATTTGGCTGATGCAGATTTTAAGACAGATGTCTCAAAAATGTTTGCAGGTATGGACCCAATCAATTCAAACCGTGATTACACTGGAATACAATCAAATAGGCCTCTCTATTTAAACATGGGAATACTTAGAAACAGATTTACCAAAATGACTTTCAAGTGAATGACCTGTAATTTTGTTATTTTATATCTAACAACGAAAATATTTTTTTTGTACCCCCAAAAAATCAGTGTGGGCCACTTATTGGGGAATCCTGACCTGTACTGTAGGATGCTCTAACGCAATTAGAGAGACATTCTATTTGAAACAGACTAACAGACTAATGTCTGAAGCTCATATGATTTGATTATGTAAGGTGACACAGTCAGACCTTTCAGGTGTCTGGGCTAACCTGTGGCTGGGACAGACAGGTGCTGAGAGATATGAGTAATGATGCTTCCATTTCCAACAATGCCTGAATACAAATCACTGAGCAGGTGTGTGTGTGTGTGCGTGCTTGCTTTCATGTGCATTTTATTCATCTGTGTTTTGTTCACGATACGTTTGATAGGATTTCTAGTCAAATAATATTACTTCCTGTAAACTTATCATAGAATGGTGCTCAATTCATCACTGCCCACAGGTGTGTGTATGTAAATAACACAACACGTGACTTGTTAGGAAGAACACAGGACAGAGAGCTTTGGCTAAAATCATTCATACATGTAGGTGTTGTACCATCTGGTTGGACAAAGCCTTCTGCTGGAGAGAGAAGTACGAATATCACAAAGCAAGTTCTGACTTACCAAAACAACAAGGGTAGGTTATTTGACATTTTAACATCCCTGAGTATGTTATCTCAAGCTACTTATTTTACATCTCCTCTTCATGTTTTCATTCAGCCTTTCTGAGACAATGCACAATGTTTTGACTGACATAAGAGTAGACGTACGTATATCAAAGTATGTTTATGTATGTTTGCATCAGTATATGAAATTAGTTTTTTTGCCAATAATATATTGTAACAAAGTAATTTATTGTTTAATCTCACATCTCTCATGTCTCAGGCGGGCTTGAATATTGTTCCAAAAGCATGAACGACTCTTCAGGAAATCACACTGACCTTGACAGATGGGATATTTGCTTAAACCAGGGCTATGTTGCGCCAGCGCTTTGCCATGCTGCCCAGGCCCTGTGCTTCCTCCTAGGGGCACCAACTCTGGTTTCGTGCCTCTGGCTCTCTCTGAGTGGAAGTCTCTCTGGAGGTGTCAAACCCACCCAGGTCTTCCCTATTAAACTGTTTGCAGTGGAGCTAATGTTATGTGTCGAGGGTTTTCTTGAGGTGGTCAGCTACCGACTCATCCAGAATGTAGTTTTACGGAAGGTTATTTATGTCCTCTTTTATCTCTCCTGGACCTGCAGGCCACTGATCCAGAGCTGCATCTGTGTGGAGCGCTATCTGGCGGTGGCCCAACCTGTGGCTTTCCTCAAGTACAGACTCCGGAGGTACAGGGTGGTGTGTTCAACCATGGTCTGGCTGTTGTCGCTTGCTTTTGCATGTTCTCCAATTGCCTCAAAGGGTTATTTAGAAACTGCAGCTCAAGTGCTCATTGGTGTCTATTGCCTTGGGGTGGCTGTCATTTCTCTCTGCTGCTTCTTCATCCTGCGTGTGCTGAAGCAGCCTGGTCCAGGAGAGATAGAGGGGGGCAGAGGAGGAGAGAAGAAACATGGGACGACAGACCCACATAAGATGAGAGCTTTTGGGATCGTCTTAACCAACTTGGTGATTATCTTGGCGAGCTCCATCTCGGTGATTGTTGGTTACACCACCGTGTCATTCAGTCTTGTCTACTACTGCAATATCTTCCCCTTGTTAATGATCGTTAACATCTTCAGTGTCATGGTTTCACCCCTGATGCACCTCTACAGAGAGGGAAGGCTGCCATGCAGAAGAGGGTCAGATACACGTTAGACTTACAGTTGTGGGCACTAAATGTACATGTTTGTAAACAAGCTATCACTAAAAGACTGTAGAGCGTTGTGTTAACTACACATTTAATTAGCATTGTTCTGCCAGTACCGCGGTGCAGCCTAACTTCTTAGTGCCTGCAACCGTAGTTTAAACATATGTAGACAAGGCAAGGGGCAGATAATAAATTGTCATTTCTTATTTGATAAATAGTTTCGATAAAACATTTTTTTTTGGTGTTGTTAACTTACGTTGCATCCCTTGTTTAGCATTTATCGTGAATGTTGGTTTGTTTATTTATTTTACTATTAATATTAGGACGGGGTGGATGGATATGGGACTAGCCCTATTCATTTAGCAACAGCATTAATTCATGGATTGTCTTCTTCTTCATGCTATGTTCTACTTTGAACCTCGGTTTATTGTCTGTCACTAAGATTACATCATGATATTTAAATGTATTGGGACTGAATGTGCATGAGACTTTTCTAAGGCTGTCACCCTTACTCAAATTTCTAACCATGACACTGCACTCTACTAGAAAGCCATTAGTCTCCATCCAAAAACATGGACCCCACCTAACGTTAAAAGGATAGTTTGTAACTTTGGAAGTAGATAAAGGGCCTCATTGCCTGAGAGTCAGAAGAACTCATGGATTTCATTTTTACGACTCTGCTTCCAATATGAAGAGCCTCTCGAACTATTCCTTCAATATCGGCTATTTTAACGGCAGAGGCACGTTCACTTAAATGCCAATATTTTAGTCAAATATAGGCTAATCTAGATGAGTGTGATCTTGTTTTGAGAACTCTTCACAGTATACTGTAGGTGATAAATCTTTACCCCTGGACAGAGGTATAGACGCTCATTCCCCCCCTTAAGAACAAACACCTCTCCAGAACCACTACTTATCTCACCCTCTTTGTGGTCTTAGAACTCAGCTCTTCCTATTATTCAGAGACTAAAGTAACAGAGGACATGCAACAATTAAAGAACCAAACTCATAGTTTCCTCCAATTATTTTGACTCCTGGTGCTGGCCCACCTGTCTGCCAGTCTACCTGGAAACAGAGGTGTTCAACTTCCTCCTGGGCCTGGGCACCAACACCTGGTACCTGTGGCGGGCGGCTCTTCAGTCCAGGTGAACCAGGAGATCTTCAACATCATCCAGTCTGTCATGGAGCATCTCTACTGCATCTAATAACCTCTATTGGTCAACAATGTCCTCTTCCTCAAAAGTTTGACATTTCATTCTGACCGTTCATGGTTTCTGACACTTTGCCTCCTTGTGTCAATGGGTTCTGCCCGAGGTGGCATCAAATTCAACTATGGTATCTTCGCCACAGTTCTGTTCATCAACCTGTTCTGTCTTCATTCTGAGGTTGCTGAGCAGGTCCAAGTCCAGGGATTGGAGGGAAGAGAAAAAGCGTGAAAAAGAGGGAAGGAACCTGATGAAAAGGAGAGACTGTCGTACAGTCCAGATCATCCTGCTGACCTTGATGCTGAACTGCTCTCCTACAATCATCGGGGCAATCCATCAGGATAATATTTGTTTGAGATCATTCAGGTGTCGTCTGAACTCCATTACTTTGTTATTCAGCTTGTTTGGGAACTTTAGTTAGGGCTGGGAAACTGCTCTGAATCAGGGTTAAAGAAAAGGTTAACTACACTGTAGGGGAATGATTATCTTGCATTACTCTGGTTACCATGCTGTTCCATTCCTTTTAATCATATTGTTCATGCTATTTAGAATTTTTTTAATGTTTTATTTTTATAAGTGGTTTAGGGTTCACCAAAATAGTGTGCAGGGAATGGTGACTGTTTTTTGTGTGAAAATTGGCACTTAATTTGTCCTTGTATAGCTGTTTATCTCAGTGAAATTAGTAAGACACACTATATACACAAAAGTATGTGGACACCCCTTCAAATTAGTGGATTTGGCTATTTCAGCCACACTCGTTGCTGACAGGTGTATAAAATTGAGCACACAGCTATGCAATCTCCATAGAGAAACATTGGCAAAATAAGGTCCTTACTGAAGAACTCAGTGAATTTCAACGGGGTACCGTCATAGGATGCCACCTTTCCAACAAGTTAGATCGTCAAAACAAGTTAACCATCTGGCAGTGCGAAACATAGGGATCTGGGTTTGGCGGATGCCAGGGGAACGCTATCTAACCCAATGCATAGTGCCATATGTAAAGTTTGGTGGAGGAGGAATAATGGGCTGGATCTGTTTTTCATGGTTCGGGCTTGGCCCCTTAGTTACTGAGAAAGCATCTTAACTTTACAGCATAGAATTATATTCTAGACAATTATGTGCTTCCAACATTGCGGCAACAGTTTTGTGAAGGTCCTTTCCTGTTTCACCATGACAATGCCCCCGTACACAAAGCGAGGTCCATACAGAAATAATTTTATTGAAATCGGTGTGGAAGAACTTGACTGGACTGCACAAAGCCCTGGCCTCAACCCCACCAAACACCTTTGGGATTAATTGGAAAGCTGACTGCGAGCCAGGCCTTATCGCCCATTATCAGTGCCTGACCTCACTAATGCTCTTGTGGGTGAATGGAAGCAAGTCCCCACAGCAATGTTACAACATCTAGAGGAAAGCCTTCCCAGAAGAGTGACGGCTGTTATAGCAGCTAAGGGGGGAAACAACTCCATATTAATGCCCATGATTTTGGAATAAGATGTTTGATGAGCAGGTGTCCACATACTTTATGTCAAGTAGTGTTTATTGTGATATTTTACTATCATCTCAGTCTCACAATTACAACCTATAACCGACTGTTTTGCTTCGTTAGACTAAATGCATTCCCATGCATATTACACTCTGTATAACAGTTTCTTTTCTGCTATTGAGCGATGTTCTATATTAAAATGTATTCTATGTTTTAAAAGAAGTGTGGAATAAAGCAAATGTGATTGACTCAACAGTTTAGGTCCGTCTGTCACGTATGATTACATCATGTCATCAAATATGTATCCTCCATCTGTGGTGAATACAAATGTATTTGCTAATTTTATCAACATTATGAAACATGCAAACTCAGCCACTGGGAAAAACAACGTCAGCTTCCATGAACATTGGGACCTACCTGATGTTTTCAATGACTATTTGCATGACAGCCAACATTGTATTTTAGCTGTTGTAACTGCCTCTGTAGGACTAAGGCCTAATTCTGGAGTTGATTCTGATCTTAAATTCAATATTTTTGTATTTTAAAAGAAAACTACACACACACACACACACACACACACACACACACACACACACACACACACACACACACACACACACACACACACACACACACACAGACAATAGATATTTTATGATTTCTAAAGTTCTAATAGTTTGGCAAATGTAGGTTTATGTGACAAAACAATCAGACATTGTGTATTGAATCATTGTACCATCAAAACCGTTGTGAAATATATTATCCATAACCAAAAATATTGTATTTTCTGCTGTTTGAAGCTGGTGCATAAAACGGAATGTAAAATATGCTTATACAAAATGTAAGAATGCAAAGCACAGAAATAGCGCACACAGAGCATATCTACCGCTTCTCAGACGTGCTTTCAATGAGAATGACAGATCTATAATTTAGTCGGGTCACCCAAAAAGTTACATATTGCAGGTGAAAGAGTCAGCCCTTACAGATGGCTGGGCTAACATTTGGCTGGGACAGACAGGTGCTGAGTGATATGAGTGATGATGCTTCCATTTCTGCTCAGGCCAAAATGAAAATCACTGAGCAGGTTGAAATTCCATCTGTGTGTGTATCTGCGTATATGTAGCATTTTCATTTTAGTAATCTGTGTTTTGTTCATGATACATTTTGATTTCTAGTCAAATAAATATTTAGTATCCCTGAATAGCCGGAGCCGTTTAATGTATGAAACTAACGACATTCAAAACAACAAACACATGGGTACAAAACCTGTCGCGCACCAGTAAAACAATAGCACAAGCACTTACAATGAACAATTCCCGACAAGGACATGGGGGAAACAGAGGGTTAAATATACAACATGTAATTAGGGAATTGAAACCGGGTGTGTGGGAAAACAAGACAAAACAAATGGAACATGAAAATTGGATCGGCAATGGCTAGAAGACCTGTGACGTCGACCGCCGAACACCGCCCAAACAAGAAGAGGAACCGACTTCGGCAGAAGTCATGACAAGTATTGATTCAGTGCTCTTTTCAAGAATCTATTCTGGATGTTACACTTCTATTTCTTTGCTTTTAATAATGAAAACTGCAATGTTGAGGAAGAGCTTGCAAGTAAGCATTTCACTGTACTTTTTACACCTGCTGTATCCTGTGCCAAATAAACTTGTATTTGATTTGTGTGTATGTAAATAATGCACCATGTGACTTCTTAGGAAGAAAACTGGACACAGAGTTTCAGCTCTCTCATACACTCATTCATGTAGTTAAAATCAGGTTGGACTCAGCCTTCTTCAGGAGAGAACTCCACAACAATCACAAAATTAAGGACTTACCAAAACAACTAGGGTATGTCATTTTACATGTTAACATCACTGAGTATGTTCTCAGACTAACCATTTCACATGCCCTTTCATGTTTTCTTTCAGACGTACTGAGATACAGTTCCTTCAGAAAGTATTGACATATTTTGCTGTGTTACAGCCTTAATTTAAAATGGATTATATACATTAGGTTATGCAAAGCCTAAATAAGTTCAGGAGTAAAAATGTGCTCGCTGTGTGCAATAATAGTGTTTAACATGATTTTTTTAATGACAACCTCATCTCTGTACCCCACAAATGCAAAAAGCCACCACGATGCTTGAGGGGTATGACGGCTGCGTGGTTCCATGGCATTTGGAAATTGCTCCCAGGGATGTACCAGACTTGTGGAGGTCGACAATATTTTTTCTGAGGTCTTGGCTGATTTCATTTGATTTTCCCATGATGTCAAGCAAAGAGGCACTGAGTTTGAAGGTAGGCCTTGAAATACATCCACACCTCCAACTGACTGAAATGATGTCAATTAGCCTATAAGAAGCTTCTAAAGCCACAACATCATTTTCTGGAATTGTCCAAGCTGTACAAAGGCACAGTCAACTTAGTGTATGTAAACTTCTGACCAACAGGAATTGTGATACAGTGAATTATAAGTGAAATATTCTGTTTGTAAACAATTGTTGGAAAAATGACTTGTGTCATGCACAAAATAGATGTCCTAACTGACTTGCCAAAACTATAGTTTGTTGACAAGAAATGTGTGGAGTGGTTGAAAAACGAGTTAATGTCTCCAACCTAAGTGTATAAAAACTTTCGACTTCAACTGTAGCTAAAAAATGAACCATAATCCCAACTCATAATGTTACTACACTGCATGAATCTGCAGGTAGCTAACCAACCAGGTTCAATGTTAGCTATCTAACATTAGGCTATAACTAGCAATTCAATTGGCTTTGAGATATGAATAATATTACTACACAGATCATTCACATTAACATTAGCTAGCTAGCCAGCCAGCTAGCCAGCCAGCTAGCTAACAACACACTAACTTGAAATAAAAACAACTTTCTGACAAAATTTGAAACTTGTAATACCTGAAAATGTAGCTAGCTTGCCTCGCTTACCCGTATACATGGATGGACGCTTCTCCCTCTCTGTTACGGATGAAATGGTTGCCCTTCATTTTAAGTTGTAATCTGGAGACAGGTGTTTTATATAACGGCCTTCTCTGTGTTCTCTTTTCAACTCTGTTTGCATATTTGCAATCACAGGCTATAATCTCCTTAGCTATCATACTTTATTTCCACTGATTTCAAAAGTTGTTCTCCAGAAAGTGGAGAGCAACAGTTATTCAGTTCTTCTATGTCATATATTTCCAAAAAGCCACATTAGAAAGGATTACCTACATATACTGACCAGCTCATATTATAGACAGAAGTGTGCTGCATGGCAGACCAATCCAAACTCATATCTCAGCATGTCCAGTCCACTCATCTCAGCCAATCATGACTAGTGGGAAGGTTGCTGATTTTTTCCTTGGCTAAATCAACTAGGCTCGTAATTTAACAATTGTATGAATATATACAGATGGCATACAAGTTTGTTATTAAGGCACATGAAAGCATATTTAGATTTTTTTTTCTAAGTTTAAGTTTAAATTGTGCTCCTGTGAAGTAGTGACGTGTGACATACGCCTAGTTTCCTGAAACGAGTCACAAATAATGTATATATGAAATATATATATATATATATATATATATATATATATATATGAACTTTTTATTTAATTTTGACCAATCACACATTTTCTTTTTACCAATCACAAGTGGGGCACCAGCCATAAAGTCCTAATGGGTGAGCCGCCGCTGAATGGCAGTTAGGATAGGTCACATCTGACACAAACAGGTACTGTGCTAAAGATTAAACATGTCAGATAAAACCTACCCAATTATGGTCTCCCCGTCAAATGACCAAGGCTGGCAAAAACATAAACGGTCCTCTCCATCTGTAGAAATAGGCAGAGCTGAGACAGAGTTCATCAGTGACACATAGGATGAAAAGGGACCTGCAAATACTGGACAATTCTGCTGTACTCTATTATTAGTAATCACCTTCAGTCCCACATTGTGGATGTGTTGAGTGACAGGTACATCTCCATTCAGAGGTGTCAGTATCAAGCCTGTCTGTCAGTCAGTACTCCATCACATCATCTTGCAAGTCCACAAGCGCTGGCTCCATAGATGCATCTATGAAAACATATTGTACAATCACTGTTTATTATCAATGGCAGTTAGGATAGGTGATATGTGACAAACAAACATGCTATGTTGAAGTTTGAGCAGGTCAGACTAAACCTACTTAATTATGGTCTCCCCATCAAAAACCGTTGGTGAGTAGTCAATAGGTTAGGCTGGATGTAAGGTCTTTGCCAGCATCCAGTTGATGGGCATGGCAGCTTAGATCAGCTCTTCACACCTCAAAGATTATGGTCTGCCACACACACAGAGTACTGATTACATTATCAATGGTGGTTATGATTAGCATGGAACCAACCTGAATGTGGCATTCACATTTCTGTTTCACTTCAGATATCATGAACACAGCGATAAGGCTGGTTCCACCAAGCTAGGTTATGAAGGTAATTTGGGAAAAAACTCAAAACAGTTTTGACATTTGACCAGGTCAAATGTCAAAACTGGACATCTCTCGGACAACTGCAATAGGCAATCTGCATAAACAATGTACTTCCTCATCGTATGAGGTGCTGTTGACTGGGAGGACCTGTCACAGGGTGATACAATAGACAGCCAAGTGTAAAATTGCATTTTGTTATAAAGAAGGACAATGCTTTTTGATAATGCACTTCACAACCAGAATGACTCTACTAGTTGTATCTGCTTGGCTCGTTTATCAAACCAGATCTTTTTATATATAACTTTTCACAAAACAAACGTTACCGTTGTAGACAAAGCTGTCTGTGCCATCAGGGTGTCCAGACTGTATCACAACCGGCCGTGACTGGGAGTACCATAGGGCGGCGCACAATTGGCCCAGCGTCGTCCGAGTTTGGCCGGTGTAGGCCACCATTGTAAATAACAATTTGTTCTTAATTAACTGACTTGCCTAGTTAGATAAAAGGTTAAATTAAAAAAAAGTTACAATAATCAGTTTTAAAAATAAAATCACCCACATAAAGAGCTGCGTGTGCAATTATTGAACAGGAAACATTTTCATCCTGGGAGAGATTTTACAGTATGACGTCACAATCAGAACACAATCAGAAAGATCACAACGATTGGGAACTATTTCACAGTGGTAAGATTTTTACATGATACATGGGGAGTAACTACCGTCAAGCAAATTTTGGGTTGTCACTAATTAACACAGCCACAAAGTCATGAACCTTGCCTATTTATACAATTTATCTTGTGATTTTGTGATTTTAAACCTAACCCTAACATTAACTACACTGCTAAACTTGTGCCTAATCCTAACATTAAATTAAGACCAAAAAGCTAATTAATAAATTTTTATTATGTAGCCAATTTTTACTTTGTGGTTGTGGTAGCTAGTGGAAGGCCTAATATTTATATTTTTTATTTCACCTTTAATTAACCAAGTAGGCCAGTTGAGAACAAGTTTTCATTTACAACTGCGACCTGGCCAAGACAAAGCAAAGCAGTGCGATAAAAACAACATAGTTACACATGGGATAAACAGTCAATAACACAATAGAAAAATCTAGGTACAGTGTGTGCAAATGTAGTAAGATTAGTGAGCTGAGGCAATAAATAGGCCATAGTGGCAAAATAATTACAATTTAGCATTAACACTGGAGTGATAGATGTGCAGATGATGATGTGCAAGTAGAGATTATGGGCTGCAAAAATAATAACAATATGGGGATGAGGGAGTTGGATGGGCTATTTACAGATGGGCTGTGTACAGGTGCAGTGATCGGTAAGGTGCTCTGACAGCTGATGCTTAAAGTTAGTGAGGGAAATATAGTCTCCAGCGTGAGTGATTTTTGCAATTCGTTCCAGTCATTGGCAGCCGAGAACAGGAAGGGAAGGCAGCCAAAGGAGGTGTGGCTTTGGGGATGACCAGTGAAATATACCTGCTGGAGCGCGTGGTACAGGTGTTGCTACGGTGACCAGTGAGCTGGGATAAGGCGGGGCTTTGCCTAGCAAAGACTTATAAATGACCTGGAGCCGGTGGGTTTGGCGATGGATATGTAGCGAGGGCCAGCCAACGAGAGCATACAGGTCGCAGTGGTGGGTAGTATATGGGGCTTGGTGACAAAACGGATGGCACTGTGATAGACTGTATCCAATTTGTTAAGTAGAGTGTTGGAGGCTCTTTTGTAAATTAATTCGCCGATGTCAAGGATCAGTAGGATAATCAGTTTTACGAGGAAATGTTTGGCAGCATGACTGAAGGAGGCTTTGTTGGGAAATAGGAAGCCGATTCTAGATTTAATTTAGTATTGGAGATACTTAATGTGAGTCTGGAAGGAGAGTTTATAGTCTAACCAGACACGTAGGTATTTGTAGTTGTCCAAATATTCTAAGTCAGAACTGTCCAGAGTAGTGATGCTAGTCGGGCAGGCGGGCAGCAAATCGGTTGAAGAGCATGCATTTAGTTTTACTAGCATTTAAGAGCAGTTGGAGGCCACGGAAGGAGTGTTGTATGGCATTGAAGCTCGTTTGGAGATTTGTTAATTAACACAGTGTCCAAAGAAGGGCCAGATGCATACAGAATGGTGTCGTCTGCGTAGAGGTGCATCAGAGAATCACCAGCAGCAAGAGCGACATCATTGATATATACAGAGAAAAGAGTCGGCCCAAGAAATGAACCCTGTGGCACCCCCATAGAGACTGCCAGAGGTCCGGACAACAGGCCCTCCGATTTGACACACTGAACTCTATCTGAGAAATATTTGGTGAACCAGGCGAGGCAGTCGTTTGCTTTACAGATGTAGAGTGACTGTAGCTCCAGATTGGAGTAGATTTAGGCCGGTGATGCCGTTACGGTTTGTTTCTCCTAGTTCACTGTATTAGTCAGACTCAGACATTTGTTAGTTACCACCATAGCTGCATCCATTATTTCATTTTGCCCTTGACAACACAGAAAACACTTTTATGAGCTACAAACTAACTTGCAAATCTGACTTGTATGCTAACGTTAGCTGTAGTTAGCTAAGTAGCCTGCCTCCACAAGCAACATAAAATAATAATGTTACATAACCATCAGTATCTAGACATCACCCAATAAACTTGATAGGGTTTCTGGGATGATGGTGTTGATGTGAGCCATGACCAGCCTTTCAAAGCTCTTCATGGCTACAGATGTGAGTGCTACAGGGCGGTAGTCATTTAGACAGGTTACCATGGCGTTTTTGTGCACAGGAACAATGTTGGTCTGCTTGAAACATGTAAGTATTACGAACTCAGTCAGGAAGAGTTTGAAAATGTCAGTGAAGACGCTTGCCATTGGTCAGCACATGCTCTGAGTATGCGTCCTGGTAATCCGTCGGGCCCTGCAGCCTTATGAATGTTTACCTGTTTAAAGGTCTTACTCACCACCACCGGTTAGCTTAGTTAGCTAAGTTAGACCAGAGAGGTCATTATTTTCCAGTATCTCTGGTTATACTCACTACAACCAGTCATTGCACTCCAAGCTAGCGTTACTGGTGCAATCTTGGGGACCGGCGAACTCATACCACATATCCCACATTGGGTCTTTCGGCTGGGCATGCAAGTCATAGAACTTTGGCTGTGAAAGCATTGGCCAATCCATACAGGGCATTTCAGTCTCAAAAGGCCATCCTCTGAAGGTGTTTGGAGCGATGAAACAACAGAGCCCTTTTCAATGAAGTGAAGTAAAGTGGGCAGAGGGGTGATTGGCACGTGGAGGTTGGTAAAAGGGGGCATAATTTTTTGACTTAACAACAACTCTAATGCTAACATGCTGAAAACTCTTATCAAATAAAAGATGACACATTATTGTAGGCCTTTGCCACGTCTACATATGTTTTACCTACGGTTGCAGGCACTAAGAAGTTAGGTCAGTGTTGCCAACTCATTTTCAGGGTAAGTTGCTAGAGGCAGTTTGATTTGTTGCTAAAAGTTGCTAAATGACGTTGTGATGTCATTGCGTGATAACATAAAACTGCGTCATTACGTAGAATACACAATAACGTTACTCAAATTGTCTGGCCATCTCGGCGAGAAATATGATTTGACATTTGTTCAGGTACAGACTCCCACTATTTTCTGTACTTCTGGCTGTACAATTTTGATTGAGACATGTTGATTGATGTTGTAAGTTCTGTTCAAGATCAAACATTTGTGACCAACTGTATTCATTGGGTTTGGCTCGTCGAACCCGTACTACTGCTGCTGCAGTCAGCCAACAATGATTTGCAATTTGCTGGAATTGCTGCTGGCCTGCTGCTGCCGGTGCACAAGCTGAGTGCCTGCTGCTGACATCACTCACCATGCACTTTTGCAGCCAGGCACGTGTGTTGTGACTGAGTGTATGACAGATAAAGGGGGGGGAAATGCGTGCATTTTAGCATTTGAGTCACTTTCAAAAGTTGCTAAAAGTTCCAAATACATTTTTAAGGGTAGCTAAATTAGTTGCAAGGTGCCGTTTGAAAAGAAAAAGTTGCCAGGGTAGTCTGAAAAGATGCTAAATCTAGCAACAAAATTGCTAAGTTGGCATCACTGAGTTAGGTTGAGTCGCGGTATTGACAGACATATTCAAATTCAATGCATATTTAACCTGTTGGGGCTAGGGGGCAGTATTTGCATGGCTGGATAAAAAACGTACCTGATTTAAACTGGTTACTACTCTTGCCCAGAAACGAGAATATGCATATAATTAGTAGGTTTGGATAGAAAACACTCTAAAGTTTCTAAAACTGTTTGAATGGTGTCTGTGAGTATAACAGAACTCATATGGCAGGCCAAAACCTGAGAAGATTCCATACAGGAAGTGCACTGTCTGACAATTTGTTGTCCTTCTGTTGCATCTCTATCGAAAATACAGCATCTCTGCTGTAACGTGACATTTTCTAAGGCTTCCATTGGCTCTCAGAAGGTGCCAGAAAGTGTAATGGGGTGTCTGCTGTCTCTGGGCGAAGAACAGCAGGAGAATTTATTAGTGGTCAGCCTGGGGACAGTGACACTGGAGATGAGCGTTCATGAGAATTCTCAATTTTTGTCTTTCAGCCTTTGAATGAATACAACGTCGCCCGGTTGGAAAATTATCGCTATTTTACGAGAATAATAGCATAAAAATTGATTTTAAACAGCGTTTGACGCGCTTCGAAGTACGGTAATGGAATATTTTGACATTTTTTGTCACGAAATGCTCTCGCGCGTCACCCTTCGGATCGTGACCTGAACGCACAAATAAAACGGAGCTATTTGAATATAACTATGGATTATTTGGAACCAAAACAACATTTGTTGTTGAAGTAGAAGTCCTGGGAGTGCATTCTGACGGAGAACAGCTAAGGTAATCCAATTTTTCTTATAGTAATTCTGAGTTTAGTGAGCACCAAACTTGGTGGCTGTCAAATTAGCTAGCCTGTGATGGCCGAGCTATCTACTCAGAATATTGCAAAATGTGCTTTCGCCGAAAGCTATTTTAAAATCTGACACCGCGATTGCATAAAGGAGTTCTGTATCTATAATTCTTAAAATAATTGTTGTGTTTTTTGTGAACGTTTATCGTGAGTAATTTAGTAAATTCACGGGAAGTTTGCGGTGGGTATGCTAGTTCTGAACATCACATGCTAATGTAAAAAGCTGGTTTTTGAAATAAATATGAACTTGATTGAACAAAACATGCATGTATTGTATAACATAATGTCCTAGAAGTGTCATCTGATGAAGATCATCAAAGGTTAGTGCTGCATTTAGCTATGGTTTTGGTTTTTGTGACATATATGCTTGCTTTGAAAATGGCTGTGTGATTATTTTTGGGAGGGTACTCTCCTGACATAATCTAATGTTTTGCTTTCGCTGTAAAGCCTTTTTGAAATCGGACAATGTGGTTAGATTAACGAGAGTCTTGTCTTTAAAATGGTGTAAAATAGTCATATGTTTGAGAAATTGAAGTTATAGCATTTTTTAGGTATTTGTATTTCGCGCCATGCGATTCCACTGGCTGTTGACTAGGGTGAGACGCAAGCGTCCCACCATGCCCATAGAAGTTAATAATGCTCTATCGTCTCCTAAATTTTGTTTGTCATAAAAACCTGTACTATTGGTGCCCTCAACTGTAAGTCTAATGTGTCTCTGGCCATCTTTCGCATAGCGGCCTTCCCTCTCTGTAGAGGTGAATCAGGGGTAAGACCATGACACTGAAGATGTTAACAATCAGCAACATGGGGAAGACATTGCAGTAGTAGTCAAGACTGGATGACAGGATGGAGTAACCAACAACCACCAGGATGGAGCTCGCCAAGATAATCACCAGGTTGGTTAAAACGATCCCAAAAGCTCTCATCTTATTTGGATGTGTCGTCCCCTTTTTATTTTCTCCCCCTCTGCCCCCCTCTACCTCTCCTGGACCAGGCTGCTTCAGCACAGGCAGGATGAAGAAGCAGCAGAGATAAATGATGGCCACCCCATGGCAGTAAACACTAATGACCAAATAAGCTGAGATTCCTTAATAACCAATTAAATGCTGAGCTGTAGTCAATGAACAGCATTCTTACATAGGTATTCCTCTTGTCCAGATGGGTTAGGGCAGTGTGCAGTGTGATTGCGATTGCATCGTCTGTGGACCTATTGTGGCGGTAAGCAAATTGGAGTGGGTCTAGGGTGTCAGGTAAGGTGGAGGTGATATGGTCCTTGACTAGTCTCTCAAAGCACTTCATGATGACGGAAGTGAGTGTTACGGGGCGGTAGTCCTTTAGCTCAGTTACCTTAGCTTTCTTGGGAACAGGAACGATGGTGGCCCTCTTGAAGCATGTGGGAACAGCAGATTGTAATGTCACAAAATGTTTAAAAGTCAAGGGGTCTGAATACTTTCTGAAGGTACTGTACGTAGGTCTACTGTTTTTGTCAGTGCATGAGAAACACAATTCTCTGGTCTGATGAAACCAAGATTGAACTCTTTGGTCTAAATTCCAAGCCTCATGTCTGGGGAAAACCTTGCACCATCCCAACGTTGAATCATGTTGGTGGCAGCATCATGCTGTGGGATGATTTTCAGCAGCACGGACTTGGAGACTAGTCAGGATTGAAGGAAAGATGAATGGATTAAAGTACAGAGAGATGGTTGGTGAAAACCTGCTCCAGAGCGCTCAGGACCTCAGACTGGTTGCGAAGGCAACAACCCTGAGTACACAGCCAAGACAATGCAGGAGTGGCTTTGGGACAAGTCTCTGAATGTCCTTGAGTGGCCCAGCCAGAGCCTGAACTTTAACCCGATCAAACATCTCTGAAGAGACCTGAAAATACCTGTGCAGCCACTCCCCATCCAACCTGACAGAGCTTGAGAGGATCTGCAGAGAGGAATGGGAGAAACTCCCCAAGTACAAGTGCGGCAAGCTTGTAGCGTTTTTTTGCTATGTCATTATGGGCTATTGTGTGTAGATTGATCAGGGAAAAAAACAATTTAATTTTAGAATAAAGCTGTAACATCACAAAATGTTTAAAAGTCAAGGGGTCTGAATACTTTCTGAAGGTACTGTACGTAGGTCTACTGTTTTTTTGTTTTTCAGTGCATTGTCTCCAAGTCTGAATGAAAACATGAATAGGAGATGTAAAACAGTTAGCCTGAGATAAGGTACTCAATTATGTTAAAATTGTAAATAACCTTCCCTAATTGTTTTGGTAACTTGAACCTTGCTTTGTGATATTTGTAGTTACTTCTCCTGACAACCTGTGTCCAACCCAATGGTACAACACCTACATACATGTATGAATGATTTTAGCCAAAGCTCTCGGTCCTGTGTTTTTCCTAACAAGTCACGTGTTGTGTTATTTACATACACACACCTGTGTGCAGTGATGAATTGAGCAGTTTATTTGAATAGATGTCAAAACATATCATGAAGGAGTATAGCACAGATTAACAAGATGCACATGCTTGAACAAACAACCAAGCGCACAGATACACAGATTCAATTTCAACCTGCTCATGGATTTGCATTTTCGCCTGAACAGAAATGGAAGCGTCATCACTCATATCACTAAGCACCTGTCTTTCCCAGCCACAGGTTAGCCCAGCCACCTGCAAGGACTGACTCTTTCACCTTACATAATCATTCATATAGGCTTCAGACATATACAGAATTAGTCTATTTGGATTCTGGATCTCTCTAATTGCATAGGGCATACAGTATAGGTTTTTACTTACATTTACAGTTAAATCATATGTGATATCTTAATTTACAAAAAATGCATTCTATGTTTAAACACTAATACATTTCTCAAACAGTTTTGTATTTATACTGCTCAAAAAAATAAAGGGAACACTTAAACAACACATCCTAGATCTGAATGAAAGAAATAATCTTATTAAATACTTTTTTCTTTACATAGTTGAATGTGCTGACAACAAATTCACACAAAAATAATCAATGGAAATCCAATTTATCAACCCATGGAGGTCTGGATTTGGAGTCACACTCAAAATTAAAGTGGAAAACCACACTACAGGCTGATCCAACTTTGATGTAATGTCCTTAAAACAAGTCAAAATGAGGCTCAGTAGTGTGTGTGGCCTCCACGTGCCCTTATGACCTCCCTACAATGCCTGGGCATGCTCCTGATGAGGTGGCGGCTGGTCTCCTGAGGGATCTCCTCCCAGACCTGGACTAAAGCATCCGCCAACTCCTGGACAGTCTGTGGTGCAACGTGGCGTTGGTGGATGGAGCTAGACATGATGTCCCAGATGAGCTCAATTGGATTCAGGTCTGGGGAACGGGCGGGCCAGTCCATAGCATCAATGCCTTCCTCTTGCAGGAACTGCTGACACACTCCAGCCACATGAGGTCTAGCATTGTCTTGCATTAGAAGGAACCCAGGGCCAACCGCACCAGCATATGGTCTCACAAGGGGTCTGAGGATCTCATCTCGGTACCTAACGGCAGTCAAGCTACCTCTGGCGAGCACATGGAGGGCTGTGCGGCCCCCCAAGGAAATGCCACCCTACACCATGACTGACCCACCTCCAGACTCTGTCACGTCTGTCACATGCTCAGTGTGAACCTGCTTTCATCTGTGAAGAGCACAGGGCGCCAGTGGCAAATTTGGCAATCTTGGTGTTCTCTGGCAAATGCCAAATGTCCTGCACGGTGTTGGGCTGTAAGCACAACCCCCACCTGTGGACGTCGGGCCCTCATACCACCCTCATGGAGTCTGTTTCTGACCGTTTGAGCAGACACATGCACATTTGTGGCCTGCTGGAGGTCATTTTGCAGGGCTCTGGCAGTGCTTCTCCTGCTCCTCCTTGCACAAAGGCGGAGGTAGCGGTCCTGCTGCTGGGTTGTTGCCCTCCTACGGCCTCCTCCACGTCTCCTGATGTACTGGCCTGTCTCCTGGTAGCGCCTCCATGCTCTGGACACTACGCTGACAGACACAGCAAACCTTCTTGCCACAGCTCGCATTGATGTGCCATCCTGGATGAGCTGCACTACCTTGTGTGGGTTGTAGACTCCGTCTCATGCTACCACTAGAGTGAAAGCACCGCCAGCATTCAAAAGTGACCAAAACATCAGCCAGGAAGCATAGGAACTGAGAAGTGGTCTGTGGTCCCCACCTGCAGAACCACTCCTTTATTGGGGGTGTCTTGCTAATTGCCTATAATTTCCACCTGTTGTCTATTCCATTTGTACAACAGCATGTGAAATTTATTGTCAATCAGTGTTGCTTCCTAAGTGGACAGTTTGATTTCACAGAAGTGTGATTGACTTGGAGTTACATTGTGTTGTTTAAGTGTTCCCTTTATTTTTTTGAGCAGTGTAGAATGATCTAAAATGGAGACATCTGTGGTGCTAATATTACTAGAGTGCTAATACTATGTATGTTGAGTGAGTGTTGGAGTAGTGAACTACATGTAGTAACAACATTTTTCAGTAGCTTGGTGGTAGTTTAGCTTCAAATCTTGGTAGTGTTTTCTGTCACATCCTGATCTGTTTCACTTGTGCTTGTCTCCACCCCCCTCCAGGTGTCGCCCATCTTCCCCATTAGCCCCTGGGTATTTATACTTGTATTGTCTGTGTGTGCCAGTTCGTCTTGTTTGTTCAAGTCAACCCGCGTTTGCCTCTGCTCCTGTTTCTCAATTTTCTCTCTATTCTCGCCCTCCTGGTTTTGACCCTTGCCTTTCCTGACTCCGAGCCCGCCTGTCTGACCACCCTAACTCACCCTGAGCCTGCCTGCCGACTTGTACCTTTGTCCCTACTCTCGCTACCGACCCCTGCCTGCCTTGACCTGTCTATTGCCTGCCCTTGTGGAATCATTAAACCATTTTTTATACGAAGTATCTGCATCTGGGTCTTACCCTCGTACCTGATAGTTTTCATTGTTTTGGGTAGCTTTAGTGTAGCTTATTGAAGTTATTGATAGTGAAGTTATTGATAGTTTATTAAGTTATGTTTTCAGATTAGCTTCCCCAACACTGGTAGAAAGTTCATGTGTGAAATGTGTAGTTAATTTTCATAGTTTGGTAGTATGTTATAATTACTTTATTATCTAATTATGTAGGCTAGTAAGTAGTAGCAGTCTGTGTTTTTAGACATGCATAACAAGTTACCAGTAGATAGACAATCATAATGTTTGAAATTCTGACATTCAGGTCCCTGTGTCTGAGCCCCTCCCTGTGCAACTGGGTCCTAGACTTCCAGACGGGCCAACCCCAGGTGGTTAAGGTAGGCAACAATTTTTCCGCCACACTGATTCTCAACACCGGGGCCCAACAAGGGTACGTGCTTAGCCCAGTACTGTACTCCCTGTTCACCCATGACTGCGTGGCTACGCACGTCTCCAACTCAATCATCAAGTTTGCTGACAACACAACAGTGGTGACCTGGTCACCAACAATGATGAGACAGCTTACAGGGAGGATATGGGAGCCCTGGTGCAGTGGTGACAGGGAAAAATACCCCACGTAAAAAAAATGATGGAGCTGATCTTGGACTACAGGAGACATTAGAGAAAGAACGCCCCAATCCCCATCGACATGGCCACAGTGGAAATGGTCAAAAGCTTCATGTCCTTCAGCATGCACATCACTGTGGGCCTAAAATGGTCTCGCCACACAAACAACATGGTAAAAAAGGTTGCAACAATGCCTCTTCAACCTCAGAAGGCTGAGGAAATGTGTCTTGGCCCCTAAGACCCTCATATACTTCTACAGATGCACCTGTCGGGCTATGTCACCACTTGGTACGGCAACTGCACTGTCCGCAAACACAGGGCTCTCCTGAGGGTGATGCGGTCAGTCCAACGCATCACCGGGGACACTCTGCCTGCCCTGCAGGACATCTACAGCTCCCAGTTTCCCAGGACGGCCAAGAAGATCATCAAGGACTTTGCCCACTCGAGCCACCATCCTGTTCACCCCGCTACCATCTAGAAGGCGGAGATAGTACAGGTGCATCAAAGCTATCTCCATCAGACAGTTAAACAGTAGCTGGCTACCACCCCATACTGTACCCTGCACCTTAGAGACTGCTGCCCTGAATACATAGTCATTGAATTGGTTTGGATTACAATTACATCAACAAATCATGTCCCCTTTTTCCAAGCACCACGTGTAAATCGTTCCTATGTCCATTTCGCCTCCCTTCATTGAATAGGGCTTATTAGCTAGACTGTAGATTGCTGGTTATGTATTTGGTCATGTATATTTTAATGATCATTATCACTATCATATCTGGCATAGTTGACAGATTATTGTCTATGTCATCACATTGAACACTTATGGGAGAATCTGGAGCTGCGGCCGAGACAGCGTTTTCCACCACCATCAACAAAACACCAAAGGATGGAATTTCTTGTGGAAGAATGGTGTAGCATTGCTCCAATAGAGGTCAGACAACTATGCCAAGATGCATTCTGGCTCATGGTGGCCCGGCGCCCTATTAAGACATTGTCTCTGTTTCCTTTATTTAGGGAATTACCTGTAGATCCACACGTTATTGTCTATATCATGCAAAATTGTTATCACATAGTTACTTAGGGAGATCGTTGTACAATACAGACATGGGTGATTTCAGGTAGTTCTGGGACAGAAAAATCTGCTAGCGTTCCCATAGTTCCCTGGTTTTCCATAAAAAATGTTTGGAAGATTCCCCGATTCAGGAAGGAATAAGCAGGAACTCTGGAATCCTTCAATCAGGATTTCTGGAAAACCTTGGGATTTTGGGAAAGTGAATGGATGTTTTGCAACTCTAGTCCCAGGCGACTAAACTAAACAGGGGACTAAATTGTGTGCATGTTTTTATTCCTGCCTAACACAAACCTCTCAATTAACTAATCATGGTGTTCGAATTAGACCACCACAGAGCCCCACAGTGGAGGTGTCATAATACCCATATAACCTAGAAGTCAAACAGGGAAATGGTTCCAATAATTTTTCCATTTTTTAGAAACACTTAAAATAAGGGCTGGGTTCCGTGTAGGCTTAATCTGGCATGGCGTTTTGACGATGGTGAAAATCTCTATTTTGTTTTTATCATGATCTCAAAAAAGTCACATCTGTAAAGATAATAGTAGTGTTAATACTATGTACCCTATATAGTGCCTGCGAGCATGCCTTTCATTCTTTTCCTTCTGGAATGAATACGCTATTGTCCAGTTGGAAAATTATCGCATTTCTACCTTAAAAATACCCTAAAGATTGATTGTAAACATCGTTTGACATGTTTCTACAAACGGTAATGGAACTTTTGAGCTTTTCGTCTATTGATTTGCGCCCCTGTCTCGTGCCTTTGGAATAGTGTTCTGGATGCGCCAACAAAACGGAGGTATATGGACATAAATGATGGACTTTTGTCACGTCCTGACCAGTAAAGGGGTTATTTGTTATTGTAGTTTGGTCAGGACGGGGCAGGGGGGTGTTTGTTTTATGTGGTTCGGGGTTTATTAGGATATGTGTTTATGTAGAGGGGTGTTTGTTTAGAGTATTCCGGGGTTTTGGTTATGTCTATGTTTTGTATTTCTATGCTCTGTCTATGTTGTGTATTTCTTTGTGTTGGCCTGGTATGGCTCTCAATCAGGAACAGCTGTACATCGTTGTTGCTGATTGAGAGTCATACTTAGGTAGCCCTGTTTTCACATGTTCCTTGTGGGAAGTTGTTTTTGCATAGCTGTGTGTGTAGCCTGCAATACTGTGCGTTCGATCGTTTTCTTGTTTTGTTTTGTTCAGTGTTCAATAAATATTAAGATGAGCACTCAACCCGCTGCGCCTTGGTCCATTACGTACGACGACCGTTACAGAACTTCCCACCACCAACGGACCAAGCAGCGGGCCCAGGAGGAGCAAGGATCCTGGGCCAGGGAGAGAAGGGAGTGGAGGACATCTTGGACATGGGAGGAGGTAATGGCAGGGGACAAGACCCTGCCATGGAAACAGATGGAGACAGCAAGGGAGGAACGGCGAAAGTGGAGCGAAGTGGACCGGGACTGTTATATTGGTACACGGTTGGCATTTAAGCCTGAGAGGCAGCCCCAATAATTATTTTTTTTTGGGGGGGGGGGCACACGGGTAGTTTGGCTAGGCCAGGGTTAAGCCCCAAGCCAACTCCCCGTGCTTACCGGAGGCAGCAGGTTCCTGGTCAGGCCCCGTGCTACGGGGTGATGCGCACGGCATCGAGGCCGAGCATTCATAGGCCGGTGTGCGCGGTGCCAGCGCACCGCATTTCCTAGGGGGAAGCGGGCATCCAGCCAGTAAGAGTGGTGCCAGTACTGCGCTCGAGACCGCCAGTGCGCCTTCACGGCCCAGTGTATCCTGTTCCCGCTCCTCACACCAGCCCTGAGGTGTGTGTATCCAGTCTGGCGTATCCAAAGCCAGTCCCACGCACCAGGCCTCCAGTGCGTCAGCCCAGTCCAACTCGTCCTGTTCCTGCTCCTCGCACTAGCCTTGGGGTGTGTGTCTCTAGTCTGGTACCTCCACTACCAGCCCCATGGCACCAGGCCTCCAGTGCGTCAGCCCAGTCCAACTCATCCTGTTCCTGCTCCTCGCACTAGCCTTGAGGTGAGTGTCTCCAGTCTGGTACCTCCACTCCCAGCCCCACGCACCAGGCCTCCAGTGCGTCAGCCCAGTCCAACTCGTCCTGTTCCTGCTCCTCGCACTAGCCTTGAGGTGCGTGTCTCCAGTCTGGTACTTCCACTACCAGCTCCACGCATCAGGCTTTCAGTGCGAAGTCCCCGTCCAGAGCTTCCGACGACAGTACCCCGTCCAGAGCTTCCAGCAATAGTGCCTCGTCCAGAGCTTCCGGCAACAGTGCCCCGTCCAGAGTGTCCGGCAACAGTGCCCTGTCCAGATTGTCCGGCAACAGTGCCCCGTCCAGGATATATGCACAAACCCTAACTTAAATTATGAATCAGCGATATACAAATCGGCTTAACTATTTATTTAATAACTAACTAATCAAATCACAGAAATGCATGAAAACACACACAATTAGTTCGTACATGGAGTATTATATGATACAAAGAAAATGTCCCTAGCGGCCAAAACCAATATGACGGCTTGGTAGACAAAGGAAAGGGGTCGGGACAGGTAAAAGAGCAGGAAAGACACAATGGATTCACTACACACAGTTGATAATAATTTTAATTGAAATACTAATCCTTCACACATAAACAGCCGCTCATTCTGAAAGAAATTGCAATGTTTAAATTTACGCCCGTATGTCATTGTTGTCTTCTCTGGATATGTCAGGTGTACCATGTTCTTTGAATAGGTGTTTCGGCGGTTGTCGGTATTCTCGTTCTAGGTTTACGTAATTTCTAGCTGCAGACTGGTAATTCGACGTCAAGATGTTCTCACTTATTCTGTAGTGATCGATAGTCTCAGTTTAACCATTTCCAGCCGTGTAGCCAACACTAGACACGGTCTGGTCTAATGGCCTATAGAATTGTAGCCATTCCAACGTGGGGACTCCAACGTTCTCTGACTTAATGTACATTTTATAATAAGTGGGTTTTATACTCTGTGGAAGAAAAGGGCAGTCCATGATGCAGATGAAATGTCTGGCATCACGGGAGTTTGGCCACTGACTATTTAAAACGTTATAACTAAACAAGTAACTAGTTTAGAAGGCCACAAATAGTTTCATATTCAATCATATATTTAACACAACATCCAGGTAGAAAACTAATAACTGAGAAATGCACACTTCCAAAGTTATCATTATGCTGCGCTACCGTCCTTCCTGATGTCACAAAATAAATAAACTTTGACAGGATTGTTCTTTAAATACCCACGGACCATTCCCACATTCTGAGAGAGAGAATTGGGCACAGACAACAGCACAAAGGTCAAGAAGGTAGAGACAACAATACAACACAAAGCAGCCACATCTGTCAGTAAGAGTGTCCATGATTGAGTCTTTGAATAAAGAGATTAAGATAAAACTGTCCAGTTTGAGTGTTTGTTGCAGCTCGTTCCAGTCGCTAGCTGCAGCGAACTGAAAAGAGGAGCGACCCAGGGATGTGTGTGCTTTGGAAACCTTTAACAGAATGTGACTGGCAGAACGGGTGTTGTACGTGGAGGATGAGGGCTGCAGTAGATATCTCAGATAGGGGGGCGTGAGGCCTTAAAGGGTGTCATAAATAAGCATCAACCAGGGGGTCTTGCGACGGTTTACAGAGGAGTATAGAGCGCAGTGATGTGTCCTACAAGGAGCATTTGTGGCAAATCTGATGGCCGAATGGTAAAGAACATCTAGCTGCTCGAGAGCACCCTTACCTGTCGATCTATAAATTATGTCTCCGTAATGTAGCATGGGTAGGATGGTCATCTGAATCAGGGTTAGTTTGGCAGCTGGAGTGAAAGAGGAGTGATTACGATAGAGGAAACCAAGTCTAGATTTAACTTTAGCCTGCAGTTTTGATATGTGCTGAGAGAAGGACAGTGCACCGTCTAGCCATACTCCCAAGTACTTGGGAGTATGGAGTGACTACCTCAAGCTCTAAACCCTCAGATGTAGTAATTACACCTGTGGGAAGAGGGGCATTCTTCTTACCAAACCACATGACAATTGTTGGAGGTGTTCAGGACAAGGTTAAGGGTATAGAAAGCGTGTTGGACACTAAAAGCTTTGTAGAGCATTTAACACAAAATCCAGGGAGGGGCCAGCTGAGTAGTACTGTATCAGTATTTGTCACATACACATGGTTAGCAGGTGTTAATGCAAGTGTAGTGAAATGCTTGTGCTTCTAGTTCCGACCATGCAGTAATATCGAACAAGTAATATAACCTAACAATTTCGCAACAACTACCTTATACACACAAGTGTAAAGGAATGAATACGAATATGTACATAAAAATATATAAATGAGTGATGGCCGAGCGGCATAGGCAAGATGCAGTAGATGGTATAGAGTACAGTATATACATATGAGATGAGTAATGTAGGGTATGAAAACATATAAAGAGGCATTGTTTAAAGTGGCTAGTGCTACATTACATCAAGATGGCAAGATGCAGTAGATGGTATAGCGTACAGTATATACATATGAGATGGGTAATGTAGGGTAAGTAAACATGATATAATATAAAGTGGCTAGTGATTCCATTATTTAAAGTGGCTGGAGTTGAGTCAATATGTTGGCAGCAGCCACTCAATGTTGGTGATGGCTGTTTAACAGTCTGATGGCCTTGACATAGAAGCTGTTTTCCAGTCTCTCGGTCCCCGCTTTGATGCACCTGTACTGACCTCGCCTTCTGGATGATAGCGGGGTGAATAGACAGTGGCTCAGGTGGTTGTTGTCCTTGATGATCTTTTTGGCCTTTCTGTGACATCGGGTGGTGTAGGTGTCCTGGAGGGCAGGTAGTTTACACCCGGTGATGCATTGTGCAGACCTAACTACCCTCTGGAGAGCCTTCTGGTTATGGGCGGAGCAGCTGCCGTACCAGGCGGTGATACAGCCCGACAGGATGCTCTCGATTGTGCATCTGTAAAAGTTTGTGAATGTTTTTGGTGACAAGCCAAATTTCTTCAGTCTCCTGAGGTTGAAGAGGCACTGCTGCGCCTTCTTCACCACGCTGTCTGTGTGGGTGGACCATTTCAGTTTGTCTGTGATGTGTACGCCGAGGAACTTAAAACTCTCCACCCTCTCCACTACTGTCCTGTCAATGTAGATAGGGGGCTGCTCCCTCAGCTGTTTCCTGAAGTCCACGATCATCTCCTTAGTTTTGTTGACACTGAGTGTGAGGTTATTTTCCTGACACCACACTCCGAGGGCCCTCACCTCCTCCCTGTAGGCCGTCTCGTCGTTGTTGGTATTCAAGCCTACCACTGTAGTGTCATCTGCAAACTTGATGATTGAGTTGGAGGCGTGCATGGCCACGCAGTCGTGGGTGAACAGGGAGTACAGGAGAGGGCTGAGAATGCACCCTTGTGGGGACCCTGTGTTGAGGATCAGCAGGGTGGAGATGTTTTTACCTACCCTCACCACCTGGGGGCGGCCCGTCAGGAAGTCCAGGACCCAGTTGCACAGGGCGGGGTCGAGACCCAGGGTCTCGAGCTTAATGACGAGTTTGGAGGGTACTATGTTGTTAAATGCTGAGCTGTAATCGATGAGCAGCATTTTTACATAGGTATTCCTCTTGTCCAGATGGGTTAGGGCAGTGTGCAGTGTGATGGCGATTGCGTCGTCTGTGGACCGATTGGGTCGGTAAGCAAATTTGAGTGGGTCTAGGGTGTCAGGTAGGGTGGAGGTGATATGGTCCTTGACTAGTCTCTCAAAGCACTTCATGATGATGGAAGTGAGTGCTACGATGCAGTAGTCATTTAGCTCAGTTACCTTAGCTTTCTTGGGAACAGGAACAATGGTGGCCCTCTTGAAGCATGTGCGGCCGGGAACGGCGTCTGGGCCTGCAGCCTTGCGAGTGTTAACACGTTTAAATGTTTTACTCACTTTGGCTACGGTGAAGGAGAGCCCGCAGGTTTTGGTAGCGGGCCGTGTCAGTGGCACTGTATTGTCCTCAAAGCGAGCCAAAAAGTTTTTTAGTCTGTCTGGGAGCAAGGCATCTTGATCCGCGACTGGGCTGGTTTTCCTTTTGTAGTCCGTGATTGACTGTAGACCCTGCCACATACCTCTCGTGTCTGCGCAGTTGAATTGCGACTCCACTTTGTCTCTGTACTGACGCTTAGCTTGTTTGATTGCCTTGCGGAGGGAATGGCTACACTGTTTGTATTTGGTCATGTTTCCGGTCACCTTGCCCTGATTAAAAGCAGTGGTTCGCACGATCAGTTTTGCGCGAATGCTGCCATCAATCCACGATTTCTGGTTTGGGAATGTTTTAATAGACGCTGTGGGTCCGATATCGCCGATGCACTTGTTAATGAAATCGCACACTGAATCAGCGTATTCGTCAATGTTGTTGTTCGCAGCAATGCGGAACATATCCCAGTCCACATGATCGAAGCAGTCTTGAAGCGTGGAATCTGATTGGTCGGACCAGCGTTGAACAAACCTGAGGGCGGGAGCTTCATGTTTTAGTTTCTGTCTATAAGCTGGGAGCAACAAAATGGAGTCGTGGTCAGCTTTCCGAAGGGAGGGCGGGGGAGGGCCTTATATGCGTCGCGGAAGTTAGAATAAGAGTGGTCTAGGGTTTTACCTGCCCTGGTAGCACAGTCGATATGCTGATAGAATTTGGGGAGCCTTGTTTTCAGATTAGCCTTGTTAAAATCCCCGGCTACAATAAATGCAGCCTCAGGATATGTGGTTTCCAGTTTACATAGAGTCCAATGAAGTTCTTTCAGGGCCGTCGATGTGTCTGCTTGAGGGGGGATATACACGACTGTGATTATAATCAAAGAGAATTCTCTTGGTAGATAATGTGGTTGGCATTTGATTGTGAGGAATTCTAAGTCAGGTGAACAAAAGGATTTCAGTTCCTGTATGTTGTTATGATCACACCACGTCTCGTTAACCATAAGGCATACACCCCCGCCCTTCTTCTTACCAGAGAGATGCTTGTTTCTATCGGCGCGATGCGTGGAGAAACCAGGTGGCTGTACCGACTCAGATAGCGTGTCTCTAGTGAGCCATGTTTCCGTGAAGCAGAGAACGTTACAGTCTCGGATGTCTCTAAGGAATGCTAGTCTTGCTCGGATTTCGTCTACCTTGTTGTCAAGAGACTGGACATTGGCGAGTAGTATGCTCGGGAGCGGTGCGCGATGTGCCCATCTACGGAGCCTGACCAGAAGACCGCTCCGTCTGCCTCTTCTTCTACGGCGTCGTTGTTTTGGTTTGCCAGCTGGGATCCGATCCATTGTCCTGGGTGGTAGGCCAAACAGAGGATCCGCTTCAGAAAAGGCGTATTCCTGGTCGTAATGTTGGTGAGTTGACGTTGCTCTTATATCCAATAGTTCCTCCCGACTGTATGTAATAAAACCTGAGATTACCTGGGGTAACAATGTAAGAAGTAACACATATAAAAACAAAATACTGCATAGTTTCCTAGGAACGCGAAGCGAGGCGGCCATCTCGGTCGGCGTTGGATGTCCGGATATACATGGATGAGAGAGCTTCCTACTGCCTGAGCTATGTTGTTGATGTACATTTTTTTAAATGTTTAAATTCACCTTTATTCAACCAGGTAGGCCAGTTGAGAACAAGTTCTCATTTACAACTGGCCAAGATAAAGCAAAGCAATGTGACAAAAACACAGAGTTACACATAAACAAACATACAGTCAATAACACAATAGAAAAATATATGTACAGTGTGTGCAAATGTAGAAAAGTAAGGAGGTAAGGCAATAAATAGGACAGAGGCAAAAATAATTACAATTTAGCATTAAAACTGGAGTGATAAATGTGCAGATGACAATGATGTGCAAGTAGGAATACTGGGGTGCAAAAGAGCAAGAGGATAAATAACAATATGGGGATGAAGAAGTTGGGTGTGCTATTTACAGATGGGCTGTATACAGGTACAGGGATCGGTAAGCTGCTCTGACAGCTGATGCTTAAAGTTAGTGAGGGAGATATGACTCCAGCTTCAGTGATTTTTGCAATTCGTTCCAGTCATTGGAAGCAAAGAACTGGAAGGAAAGGGGGCCAAAGGAGGTGTTGGCTTTGGGGATGACCAGTGAAATATACCTGCTGGAGCGCGTGCTATGGGTGGGTGTTGCTATGGTGACCAATGAGCCGAGATAAGGCAGGGATTTACCTATCAGACTTATAGATGACCTGGAGCCAGTGGTTTTGGCGAAGAATATGTAGCGAGGGCCAGCCAACGAGAGCATACAGGTTGCAGTGGTGGGTAGTATATGGGGCTTTGGTGACAAAACGGATGGCACTGTGATAGACTATATCCAATTTGCTGAGTAGAGTGTTGGAAGCTATTTTGTAAATGACATCGCCGAAGTCAAGAATCAGTAGGATAGTCAGTTTTTCAAGGGTGTGTTTGGCAGCATGAGTGAATGAGGCTTTGTTTCGAAATAGGAAGCCAATTCCAGATTTAATTTTGGATTTGAGATGCTTAATGTGAGTCTGGAAGGAGAGTTTACAGTCTACCCAGACACTTAGGTATTTGTAGTTGTCCACATATTCTAAGTCAGAACCGTCCAGAGTAGTGATGCTAGTAGGGCGGGCAGGTACCGGCAACAATTGGTTGAAGAGCATGAATTTAGTTTCACTAGCATTTAAAAGCAGTTGGAGGCCACGGAAGGAGTATTGTGGGACATTGAAGCTCGTTTGGAGGTTTGTTAACACAGTGGCCAAAGAAGGGCCAGATGTAAACAGAATGGTGTCATCTGCATAGAGGTGGATCAAAGAATCACCAGCAGCAAGAGCAACATCATTGATGTATACAGAGAAAAGAGTCGGCCCGAGACTTAAACCCTTTGGCACCCCCATAGAGACTGCCAGAGGTCCGGACCACAGGCCCTCCGATTTGACAAACTGAACTCTATCTGGGAAGTAGTAGGTGAACCAGGCGAGGCAGTCATTTGAGAAACCAAGGCTATTGAGTCTGCCGATAAGAATGCGATGATTGACAGAGTCGAAAGCCTTTGCCAGATCGATGAAGATGGCTGCACAGTACTGTCTTTTATCGATGGCGGTTATCATATCGTTTAGGACCTTGAGCGTGGCTCAGGTGCACCCATGACCAGCTCGGAAAACTGATTGCTTAGTGGAGAAGGTACGGTGGGATTTAAAATGGTCGGTAATCTGTTTGTTAACTTGGCTTTAGAAGATTTTAGTAAGGCAGGGCAGGATGGATATAGGTCTATAACGGTTTGCATCTAGAGTGTCTCGCCCTTTGACCACAGAAGCTTTCCAATCTTAGGGGATCTCTGACGATACAAAAGAGGTTGAACAGGCTCGTAATAGGGGTTGCAACAATTTTGGTGGATAATTTTAGAGCGGGTCCAGATTGTCTAACCCAGCTGATTTGTAGAGACCAGATTTTGAAGCTCTTTCAGAAAATCAGTTGTCTGGATTTGGGTGAAGGAGAAGCGGGGGGATGGGGTGGGGGGCTTGGGCAAGTTGCTGCAGGGGGTGCTGAGCTGTTGGCCGTGGTAGGGGTAGCCAGGTGGAAAGCATGGACAGCCGTAGAAAATGCTTATTGAAATTATCGATTATCGTAGATTTATCAGTGGTGACAGTGTTTCCTAGCCTCAGTGCAGTGGACAGCTGAGAGGAGGTGCTCTTATTCTCCATGGACTTTACAGTGTCCCAAAACTTTATGGGAGTTAGTGCTACGGGATGCACATTTATCTTTGACCAAGCTAGCCTTAGCTTTCCTAACTGACTGAGTATTTTGGTTCCTGACTTCCCTGAAAAGTTGCAGATCGCGGGGGCTATTCGATGCTAATGCAGAAATCCACAGGATCTTTTTGTGCTGGTCAAGGGCAGTCAAGTCTGTGGTGAACCAAGGGCTCTATCTGTTCTTAGTTCTTCATTTTTTTGAATGGGGCATGCTTATTTATGATGTCAAGGAAATCACTTTTAAAGAACAACCAGGCATCCTCTACTGACGGTATGAGGTCAATATCCTTCCAGGATACCCAGGGATACTTTTAGGGAGAGTTTGACAGTGATGAGGGGTGGTCTTTTGACCGCGGACCCATCACACACGCAGGCAATTTATTTAGAGGGCACGTTGGTCAGGATGATATCTAAGAGGGTGCCCTTGATTATGGATTTAGGGTTGTACCTGGTAGATTCCTTAATAATTTGTGTGAGATTGAAAGCATCTATCTTAGATTGTAGGATGGCCGGGGTGTTAAGCATATCCCAGTTTAGGTCACCTAACAGTATGAACTCTGAAGATAGATGGGGGTCAATCAATTCACATATGGTGTCCAGGGCACAGCTGGGGGCTGAAAGGGGTCTATAACAAGCGGTAACGGTGAGAGACTTGTTTCTGGAAAGGTGAATTTTTAAAAGTAGAAGCTCGAAATGTTTGGACACAGACCTGGATAATATGACAAAACTCTGCAGGCTGTCTCTGCAGTAGATTGCAACTCTGCCCCCTTTGGCAGTTCTATCTTGTCGGAAGATGTTATAGTTAGGGATGGAAATTTCAGGATTTTCAGACACGGCTAGGACATCAGGGTTGGCGGAGTGTGCTAAAGCAGTGGAGCTTAGTATCGAGCCTTGGGGTACTCCCTTGGTGACATTCAGTGGCTGAGGCAGCATATTTTCTGACTTTATACACTGCACTCTTTGAGAGAGGTAGTTAGCAAACCAGGCCAAAGACCCCTCACACACCAATACTCCATAGCTGGCCCACAAGAATGGAATGGTCTACCATATCAAAAGCTTTGGCCAAGTCAATACAAATAACATCACAATATTGCTTAGAATCAAGGGCAATATTGACATCATTGAGGACCTTTAAGATTGCAGTGGCACATCCATAAGCTGAACAGAAACCAGATTGCATACCCGTGAGAATACTATAGACATCAAGAAAAGCAGTCAGTCGATTATTTATTTAAGTTTTTCCAACACTTTTGATAAACAGGGCAAAATAGAAATAGTCCTATAACAGTTAGGATGAGCTTGATCTCCCACTTTAAATAAAGGACGAACTGTGGCTGTCTTCCTAGCAATGGGAATATAGAAAGTGTTAATAATATGTAGCCTATATAGAAAGTGTTAATACTATGTAGTCTATATAGAAAGTATTAATACTATGTAGCCTATTGACATGACGTGCCCTGGGGGAGGATCATAGCCCCCCCTCACTCTCTCTCCCAATCCATTTTTTTTTTTTTACTTAAGGTCATAAATTGGGGGGGGGCGCCTATGATACTCCCCCAAGGACAGTCATGACAATACTATGTAGTCTAAAAAGAAAGTGTTAATACTATGTGGCCTATTTAGAAAGTGTTAGTACTATGTACCTATATAGAAAGTGTTAATACTAACACTTTATATATAGGCTACATAGTATTAACACTTTCTATATAGGTACATAGTACTATGTAGCATATAGAGAAAGTGTTAATACTAGGTAGCTTATATATAAAGTGTTAATGCCAGAGGTGTGGACTTGAGTCACATGACTTGGACTCGAGTCAGACTCGACTAACACCAATGACTCGTGACTTGACTTGGACTTGAGCCTTATGACTCGAACTGACTTGATACCCTCCCCAAGCCCAAATATAAAAAATGATGCTATTAAAAAAAGTGTTCAGCACATCAACTCTTAATTTAACGGATTACAGTTTGAATCGGACAGCAGACAATCAAATTGTGCCAGCTGAAAGAAAAGCTGTGCGTGACAGTGTAGAGGAACGTCGGCGGGTGAATTCAGATGGAGCCCTTGGAAAGATGATACCCAAAATTATTCTTTTCGGATATAAAGACGACACTGTATCAACAAAAAACAGATTGTAACTTGTAAAACATGCGGGAAGAAAATTCTAGACAGAGACGCAACAATTTCCAACTTTGTTCGACAGTTGAAGTTGCACAAAGAACGGTAAATTGTTGCTAATATAGCCGACAGCTATATATTTTATTACTTTAAATAGTGTATCATGTACGCTAACGTACCGTTAAATCAATGAGCCTCCACACAGTCAGTCAGTGTGGGAACGTGATTGTTGCACCCAAGATTGAGCTATAACTAGCTAGGCAGTTGGTAGCCTAAATCCTGCCCGATGTTACTGCTGTTTCTAAAACCATTGACATACGTTAGCCTACTATAACCACACAGAGAGAGTGTGTTTGTGTGTGTCTGTGTGTGTGTTAAGATTGGGCGATTGTGTACAAGCCTACATAGCCCGATTGAGCCCCACAGCGATCCTCGATAGTCGATCACTATGGGGGGGGGGGGGGGGGGGTCTTTCTCATGGCTACCCAACGTTTATTTGGAAAGTAATAAATGTATAGATATTTTTAAAAGCATTCACGATTTGCATAAATGTAATATACTAACTATTACTTTTGTTAAAAATATGAAATGGTATTACATTTGCTTGTTCAGGACTCGAAACTCAAAGTTTAGGACCTGGGACTTGAATTGATACTTGACGGTCTTGACTTGGGACTTGACTCGGACTTGCCTGTCTTGACTTGGGACTTGACATGGGACTTGAGTTCTAAGACTTGAGACTTACTTGTGACTTATAAAACAATAACTTGGTCACACCTCTGGTTAATGCTATGTAGACTATATAGAAAGTGTTAATACTGTGTAGCCTATATGGAAAGTGTAAATGATATGTAGTCCATATTGAAATTGTTAATACTATGTAACCCATATAGAAAGTGTTAATACTATGTAGCCTATATAGAAAGTGTCTATATAGATTTAACCTTTATTTAACTAGGCAAGTCAATTAAAATCAAGTTTTTATTTACAATGATGGCTTCCCTGGCCAAACCTGGATGACGCTGGGCCATTACTATGTAGCCTATATAGAAAGTGTTAATACTATGTAGCCTATTGTTAGGTTCTTATTTTTCAGAGTAAATAACTCACGGACACTAGAGAAGCTATAACCAAGTTTAATCATTCCCCAAAGGTTCTGTACAGCTGAAAACAGACAACTCAACATTTGTCCCACTCAGATATATATATCCCACTTAAGACACTCCTCCTTCTTACAGTTTATGGCTCCACGGGAAAGAAGGTAACCAGATACTAACCCTGATTACTCCCTTAAGGGGAACTGACCTCACCCCTCAGCTCCTGACCTCAACCCCTCCTTCACCTAATCCACCAATGTCCATCTGTCTTCCCTATATCAACACATTGCTCTGCTTTCCTCCATCAACACATTCCAAAGCCTTCTTCAGAGAACCATTAACTTCTAACACAACACCCAGTCTCTGTCATATCATATCATTCATTTACTACCTCAATGATCAAAGTTTAGCACATTCCAACACTATGTTTTGGTAATAGCTTCTGCACAGTGAGTGAGGGGAAGCCCTTATCTAGGACAACCATCTCCCTTTCTCTCAATCCAGCTCTGTGGGTTGAAAGAAAGTTGAGAGACTGTTCTTCCTCCACATGAAGACTCAAGATTCTGAAGACAGCTATTCAGATTACTACTATTTTGATCTGCCTGGTTCTGGATTGGCCTGTATTCATTATAGAACAATGTTAACTGGACTTGTCCTGGATGGGCCTGTAGTCATTATAGAACATTGTAGGAGTGTTGGAGTGCTCTATAAATATGCAGACATGCGTTTGCTTTTGGTGTGTGTACACGTGTTTGTTGGTGTGTTTACAGACATATTCAATCAAGCCTTATCCCGGTCTGCTGTTCCCACATGTTTCAAGAGGGCCACCATTGTTCCTGTTCCCAAGAAAGCTAAGGTAACTGAGCTAAATGACTACCGCACCGTAGCACTCACTTCCGTCATCATCATGAAGTGCTTTGAGAGACTAGTCAAGGACCATAGCACCTCCACCCTACCTGACCCCCTAGACCCACTTCAATTTGCTTACCGCAACAATAGGTCCACAGACGATGCAATCGCAATCACACTACACACTGCCCTAACCCATCTGGACAAGAGGAATACCTATGTAAGAATGCTGTTCATCGATTACAGCTCAGCATTTAACACCATAGTACCCTCAACTCGTCATTAAGCTCTCCAGAGGGTAGTGAGGTCTGCACAACGCATCTGCCCTCCAGGACACCTACACCAACCGATGTCACAGGAAGGCCAAAAAGATCATCAAGAACAACAACCACCCGAGCCACTGCCTGTTCACCCCGCTATCATCCAGAAGGCGAGGTCAGTAGAGGTGCATCAAAGCGGGGACCGAGAAACTGAAAAACAGCTTCTGTCTCAAGGCCATCAGACTGTTAAACAGCCATCACTAACATTGAGTGGCTGCTGCAAACATACTGACTCAACTCTAGCCACTTTAATAATGGAAAAATTGATGTAATAAATGTATCACTTGCCACTTTAAACAATGCCACTTTATATAATGTTTACATACCCTACATTACTCATCTCATATGTATATACTGTACTCTGTCGTGTCTTTGGCTATGCCGGATTAAGTGATATGACATGCTAACCTATAAAATCCTTTCTCTGTAATTAATATTACCTGATTAAGCTAATCATGTAAATGTAATTAACTAGAAAGTCGGGGCACCACGGAAGAACGTTTATAGAGCCATTATCTTCCGAATAAACTCTTAAAATACTTAGTAATACTTTACATCGATAGCAGTCAATATTAACCCTTATCTTATTTTCAGTCTCATAATGAAAGTTGTAAATTCTTGGCTATCTTCACGAACCCTGGCTAACAAGTTGAATCAGCAATACCAAATTGGGTTTAATTATTTATTTACTAAATACCTAAACTAATCACACAGAATTACATATACACAGAATACCAATGATGTCATACAGAAAATGTCCTGGTGGACGGAACCTGTATGAAAGCTGGTTACCCAAAGGAAAGGGGGTTGGGCTTGAATGAAAGAGCGGGAAGATTTAGGAATGAAGAAACAGCAGCTATGCTATCGTAAATACATTATCTTATGCATTACTAAATTACCGCCCATTTGGAAAAGGAAAATGCAATAAATATTTACTCTGAGCTGCGCTTCGGTATATTGGTCGTAGATGCTGGCCGGGTTGGCCAACAGATCTTCCTGTCCTCGGAAGAATGTCTCTGGTGGTAAATTGGATACGTGGTGGTATCTTCGTCCGTCTGTTAGACTGGATCCGTCGTCTGTCCTTTTCTAGCCCCCGTCTACAGCGGCCGCTGCTAACTCAACGGCTAGGAAGTATCACTTCTGTAGTGAATAAGCTCAAAGTTCATACCATTCGCCACCAAAGCTCACGCCAAGGTTGGCTTAGTTCTGTACTTGACGTGTGTCCTTCTAACGTAGAGGCTGCAGACCTCACGTACTGGAACAACTTGGTTATCTTTTCGTCAAAGGCTTATATAGTGGAGAGGGGGAAGGATGTGTTTCATCGTTTATAACCCCTCCTCTTCACAGGGGTGGGCCACTGATCAAGCAGGGCACTTTCCTTATGAAAACCCAAATCTCTCATTTGGAAGCTAAAATTACATTTAATCTCCTAACAAACAATTTCAATATCAAACATTTCAATTGCATAACAATTCCATGTTACTCTGATAACTAGAGGGTGTATACTTTCTCAGGTACAGTTTATGTCGTCCTGTCATCAGTCATAATGTCTCAGATGACAACCGAACTGACATACATACTCATTACGTTCCCAAGCATATTTCCAACTGGTTTTATTACCAAAATATGGTTCCTTTTCCCCATTTGTTTGATGTTCCCAGACTCTCTATATTTAACACAGGCTATTCAAGTCCTTCAGTAGGGTCAGAGAGGGGAAGGGAGAAAGGTATTTATGGGGGGGGGGGGTCATAAAGCTTACCCACAGGCCAACGTCATGACAACTCTATACCATCTACTGCATCTTGCCTGTGCCGTTCGGTCATCGCTCATCCATATATTTATATGTACATATTCTTATTCAAACCTTTACACTTGTGTGTATAAGGTAGTTGTTGTGAAATTGTTAGGTTAGATTACTTGTTAGATGTTACTGCATGGCCTGAAACAGAGGCACAAGCATTTCGCTACACTCACATTAACATCTGCTAACCATGTGTATGTGACAAAAAATTATTGATTTGATTGTGTTCGCTCTAAATACCCACACTAATTATTAGTTGGTCTTCTATCATGGTGGTTTGTGTTCTACAATGAAACACTACCGGTACTACTTTACCTTAAATTAACTACTACCTCTACTACCAATCACAACTGGTACTTCATTCATTTCTCATCCTTGAAAGAATTAAGATTGCACAGTTACTAATTCAGCCATACAGTAATTTGATGTTTAATACAGTTATGTGGCTAACAGTGCCGATATTCTGTCACTTAAATAGTAATTCAATTCTCTGACTCAACTGCTGTGGTAGTGCAATGCCGTAGCTCAACTACAAAGGTTTATTTGCTATTCTGAAGGTTCTTGAGTCTTATCTCCTTTGTGTTTCATGATTGATCTGTAAAAATATATATTTTACCCGTTGTCTTTTCAGCCTTGTTAGAGCAGCCAAATACACAGTGGCGGATTTAGGCATAGGCGACATGGGCAGCCGCCCAGGGCGGCACAGGGCGCCCACAGAATTGTTTTGTTGGAATGGTGACATTTGCGCGATCAGTTTTCTATCGCTCATTTGCACGTCATGTCAATGAAATCATGTCACCGTGTGGGACTGTGGGTCAATTAACCTTGTCGGAGTGGGCGCCCTGATTCTAGTTTTTGAGCTAGGCAGGCTACTGCCTGGGAAGGTCTCGCACTCAGAAGTACGAGATGGGGAGGGAGGGTAGGTTGGCGGTGAAGGGGGGTTTCGCCCAGGGAGCCATACAAGCTAGAACCGCCACCGCAAATACGGCACAGAAATGGACAATGATGATGAATGAAGAAGATTTAGGCACTGTTGTCTTGTAGCTTGGGGTAGAAATCAGCTGTTGTTGACAGAATAATTGATGCGGTGGTCTTCCAACATGGCCACCAGGAGGCGATGTATGTCACCTGGCAACCCTCTATAAGCTTTACAGCTTGGGTTAGTGCTCAGCTTTTACAGTCATTTTATGAAAATTACTGTAAAAATGGTAATTCATGCATAACTGACCATAATGTAATCAGAAGTGACAGACAAGAACCTGAACTGTTGAATCAATCAGATTTGCTTTATTCCACACTTATTTTAAAACATGCAGCAATACAATTCAATGTATAACATCAGTCAAATGTAGAGAAGCAAAAGCTTTACAGTATCAAATACAAGTTAACACATGATTTTGGAAAGTTAAAATAGTAGTTTATAGGTATTGGGATTACATTTTGTAAAACCAAGCAAAACAGTAAGGAATAGGTTGGAATTGTGAGAACGCTAATTTCACTCAGCTATACAACAACTAATAATTTGCCAATTTTACACACAAAAATCACCCTCCCCCAAACATATACTGTTGAGTTTAACCATAATCCACTTACTGTATAAAACATGTAAAAAACCCTAACAATATAATTCAAAGTAATGGTACTGGACGATAACCTGAGAAATGGAGTTATCCTTCTCTTTAACCCTTAGCCTACAATTTTGCACCCTCACGGAAATCGAAATCGAAATAACATAATACAGAAATCCTCCTCACAATGTGTCTGTTTAAGCTAGAGATATTATTTCTGGCATAGGCTGACTCTCAATCCACCACATCGTGTATGTGACCAATAAAATTTGATTTGATTTGACCTGCCGATATCACAGAAGTTAGATATTGCTGCACTGTCGGAGCTAGAAGCATAAGCTTTTTGCTACACACGCAATAACATCTGCTAAATATGTGTATGCATCTGCAGTGCAAGGTGGCAAAGAGAGCAGTGTTTGTCAGACCATGAGACATACCGAAAAATCGGTCTTCTCAATATAATGTCTGTAGCCTCCGAATGGTTTGGCACACAAGCCTCACAAGACTCTTCTGAAGTTGGGGCAGCCTCTTCTGTCAACTTCGGTCTGTATCGTCTGAACGGTTAAGGCTACACACTAATATGACCACTCTGTTGAAAGCTGAGACTTTCACAAACACAATGGTTTTTCTCTAGGACACCCACAAGCCTCACAAGACTTGCCTGAACGTCCCCAGCACCAGTTAAAAACATTTATGGGAGTTTATATGGAGATAGTATAGTGCCTAAAATAAAGGGATAAATATATGTAAAAAAATATATATCCTTATCTTTCTTATCTCTCTCATGTGTATGTGTGTGTGTGTGTATATATATATATATATATATGACAGACACTTCAGAAAGTACTTCCTTTAGATTTATTTTTTTAGGACTAGCTGTTGTTCCATGAATCTGTTATTTATTGCGTTTCTATTGGCTAATAGCAGTAATGCCAAATTCAATGTTTCATCCCATATTTTTTTTGAGTTTTCACTGTACGTTCTGTGACTTGTTCTTATTGGGGTAGAATGAGCGTCGATACCTCTGTCTAGGGGTTAGGGTTTAGAACCTACAGTATGCTGTGAAGAGTGTTCAAAACAAGATGATACTCATTTAGACTAGCCTGTATTTAACTAACCTATTGACTTTTGAATTGACATGCATCTGCTTTTCAAATAACCAAAGTTTACGTAAAGTAAACCCCAAGTGTGTATGAAGCTTAATGGTTTTCTAGGAGTGTACACTGTCTGGGTTCGAATTTTTTGTAATGAGGACGCCTTTAGCCAAGTCTCATGCACAGTCTGTCCCCATACATATGTATAACATTATGTAATCTTAGTGACAGAGAAGGACTTACATTCAAATTACAATATAATATGAAGAAAAAGGCAACTCATTACTCTAGCCAACCTATCCTAATAATAGTTCTATAATTAATAAATTGAATAAACATTAACTACAAATGCTAAACAAGTGATGCAGCTTTAGTTAACTATAATAATAACTTATTATTAATAACTATAATAAAAAATTCTATTGCTACATGCGAACAAATTAAAACAATCCAAACTATTTATCCAAAAACATTATTATCCACCTAGGCCTTGTCTGTGTACAGTTGAAGTCGAAAGTTTACATACACTTAGGTTGGAGTCATTAAAACTCGTTTTTCAACCACTCCACAAATTTCTGGTTAACAAACTATAGTTTTGGCAGGTCGGTTAGGAAATCTACTTTGTGCATGACACAAGTAATTTTTCCAACAATTGTTTACAGACAGATTATTTCACTGTATCACAATTCCAGTGGGTCAGAAGTTTGCATACACTAAGTTGACTGTGCCTTTAAACAGCTTGAAAAATTCCAGAAAATGATGTCATGGCTTTAGAAGCTTCTGATAGGCTAACTAACATCATTTGAGTCAATTGGAGGTGTACCTGTGGATGTATTTCAAGGCCTACCTTCAAACTCAGTGCATCTTTGCTTGACATCATGGGAAAATCAAAAGAAATCAGTCAAGAACGCAGAAAAAAATTGTAGACCTCCACAAGTCTGGTTCATCCTTGGGAGCAATTTCCAAATGACTGAAGGTATCACATTCATCTGTATAAATAATAGCACGCTAGTATAAACACCAATGGACCACGCAGCCGTCATACCACTCAAGAAGGAGACACATTCTGTCTCCTAGAGATGAACGCACTTTGTAAAACGAGTCCTATATCGACATAACCTGAAAGGCCGCACAGCAAGGAAGAAGCCACTGCTCCGAAACCGACATAAAACCAGACTAAGGTTTGCAACTGCACATGGGGACAAAGATCGTACTTTTTGGAGAAATGTCCTTTGGTCTGATGAAACAAAAATATAACTTTTTGGCCATAATGACCATTATGTTTGGAGGAAAAAGGGGGAGGCTTGCAAGCCGAAGAACACCATCCCAACTGTGAAACACGGGGGTGGCAGCATCATGTTGTGGGGGTGCTTTACTGCAGGAGGGACTGGTGCACTTCACAAAATACATGGCATCATGAGGTTGGAAAATTATGTGGATATATTGAAACAACATCGTAAGATATCAGTCAGGAAGTTGAAGCTTGGTCTCAAATGGGTCTCCCAAATGAACAATGACCCCAAGCATACTTAAAATGGCTTAACGACAACAAAGTCAAGGTATTGAAGTGGCCATCACAAAGCCCTGACCTCAATCCTGTAAAACATTTGTGGGCAGAACTGAAAAAGCATGTGCGAGCAAGGAGGCCAACAAACCTGACTCAGTTACACTAGCTCTGTCAGGAGGAATGGGCCAAAATTCACCCAAATAATTGTGGGATGCTTGTGGAAGGCTACCCAAAATGTTTGACCCATGTTAAACAATTTAAAGGCAATGCTACCAAAAACGAATTGAATGTATGTAAACTTCTGACCCACTGGGAATGTGATGACAGAAATAAAAGCTGAAATAAATCATTTTCTCTTATTCTTATTCTGACATTTCACATTCTTAAAATAAAGTGGTGATCCTAACTGACCTAAAACAGGGCATTTTTAGTAGGATTAAATGTCAGGAATTGTGAAAAACAGAGTTTAAATGCATGTGGCTAAGGTGTATGTAAACTTCCGACTTCAACTGTATGTTTAAACTACAGATGCAGGCACCAAGAAGTTATCTGCGCTGCGGCATTAGCAGAAGAATTTAAAAAAAGTTACTGCAATGCTATATCCTCTCTTAGCAATAATTTGTCACAAAAAACTGTACTTTTAGTGCCTGCAACTGTAAGTCTAACATAACTCTGGCCCTCTTCTGCATGGCAGCCTTCCCTCTCGGTTAAGATTAATAAAGGGTGAGATCATGACACTGAAAATGTTAACAATCAATAACATAGGGAAGACATTGCAGATTATGCCAGAACTGGATGACAGGGTGGCCCAACCAACAACCACCGGGATGGAGCTCACCAAGATAATCACCAGGTTGGTTAAGACGATGCCAAAAGCTCTCATTTTATGTGGGTCTGTCGTCCCCTGTTTCTTCTCTCCCCCTTTGCCCCCCTCTATCTCTCCTGGACCAGGCTGCTTCAGCACACGCAGGATGAAGAAGCAGCAGAGTGAAATGACGGCCACCCCAAGGCAATAGACACCAATGAGCACATAAGCTGCGGCTTCTTCATAACCCTTTGAAGCGACAGGAGAACATGCAAAAGCAAGCGACAGCAGCCAGACCATGGTTGAACACGCCACCCTGTACCTCCGAAGCCTGTACTTGAGGAAAGCCACAGGTTGGACCACCGCCAGGTAGCGCTCCACACAGATGCAGGTCTGGAGCAGGGGCCTGCAGGTCCAGGTGGGGTAATACAGGGCATAAATAGCCTGCCGAAGCAAGACATTGTGGCTTATTAGGTAGCTGACCATCTCAAGGAGACCCTCAACACAGAACACCAGCTCCACTGCAAACAGGTTAATTGAGAAGATATGGGTGGGTTTGACACCTCCAGAGAGACTTCCACTCATAGAGAGCCAGAGGCACCAGACCAGGGCTGGCGTCCCCAGGAGGAAGCACAGGGCCTGCGCAGAATGGCAAAGCACTGGCACAACATAGCCCTGGACCAAGCAAACATCCCACTTGTCAAGGTAAGTGTGGTTTCCTGAAGAATCATTCATCCTTTTGGAACAATATCCAAGCCCACTGAGATATGAGAGAGGGTAGAGTATACGATTCGTGATTATATGTTTTCATATATTGTTTGCAAAATACTGATGCAATATACTGAAACAAACATCCCTAAAAATGCTTAGATATACGTAGGTCTACTGTTATGTCAGTCAAAACATTTTGCATTGTCCCGGAAAGTCAATGAAAACACGAGATGTAAAATGTTTAGTCTAAGATCACGTACTCTTTGATGTTAAAATGTTAAATAACCTACCCTAGTTGGTTTGGAAACTGGAACCTTGGTTTGCGATATTCGTAGTTCTCCAACCCAGTTGTAAAACACCTACATGCATGAGTGATTTTAGACAAAGCTCTCTCTCCTGTGTTCTTCCTAACAAGTCACGTGTTGTGTTATTTACATAAACACACCTGTGGGCGTTGATGAATTGAGCACCATTGCATGATTTGTTAACAACAACTAATTTTATTTGACAAGAAGTCCTATCAAAACGTATCGATAGGATTTGCTTGCACATGCGAACACACCCATTCAGGCACGCACGCACGCACACAAACAGATGCAATTTCAAACTGCTCAGGGATTTGCATTTTGGCCTGAGCAGAAATGGATGCATCGTCACTCAGCATCTGTCTTTCGCAGCCACAGGTTAGTCCAGCCACCTGGAAGGACTGACTCTTTCACCTTACATAATCAAATCATATGGGCCTCAGACTTACATAGTATTAGTCTGTTGTTTGGATTCTGGGTCGCCCTCTAATTGCATAGTGCATACATTATAGGTTTGTACTTAATAAAAAAAAAACATTATTATTATTCATATTTTTTGTTTGTCAAAATCTAAAATAGAGTCACATGGCTGTAGAGTTAATAATATGTTCGTGCTAATACTGTATAGAGTGTTAATGTGTGAAATGTGTAGTTAGTTTTAACAGTATTGTACAGTAAGTTATAATTCAGTAACAAAGTAATAGAATGCAGGCTAGTAAGTAGTAGCTTGTCATTCAGTCAGTATTATGGTAATGTAATGTATATGGTAATGAGCGACTGCCCCTAAAAAGCAACTTATCTCTTTTAAAACAGCCTATGTGGCATCAATATGTCAGAAACATTTATTCCAGTGTGAAAATGTTCTACAAATGATAAATTGGATCATTTAGTTTATAAACTCAGTCAGAGCTGGTCCTGACCCTCCTGGGGCCCTAAGCAAAATACTGCTAAGGGGCCCTCCTACCTGACCCTTGAGCCATGTAAACAATTTGCCATTGCCACACAGTCACACCTGACACCCAGTGCTTCCACTACAATCCTCCCTCCTTTAAAACAGTTTGCTCCATTTGTCAGTCTAAGAATAAGGAGACCTATACAGAACAGAATGAGGTATAAACAGACAATGTATATTGAATATAATATTTTCTATAGAATCTTCTTAGGGATTACCTCCTTTTTTGACATACCCAAATCTAACTGCCTGTAGCTCAGGCCCTGAAGCAAGGATATGCATATTCTTTGTACCATTTGAAATGAAACACTTTGAAGTTTGGGGAAATGTGGTTTGAATGTATTTTCTTCTACCAGATCTATTGTGTTATAATCTCCTACAAAGAAAAAAACAAACCGTTTTCTTTTTTTTCTACCACCATCTTCTACCACCATCATTCTGAAATGAAACAGAAAGAACCCAAATCTAGACATCACTATGTTTGTCATTCCTATGGTGTCCACAAGATGGCAGCAGTGTATGTGCAATGTTTCAGACAGATAACTTGAAGTATGAGCAAACTACATAACATTTAGTGTTGTCACCCAGGTACATTTGGGCAAATCGTGAAGGAGACATTCACATGACATTTTTCTGCAAGAATATCGTCAAATCTGTATACTTGGACTTTGATTTAGCTTTTCCAGTATTAGTAGCCATATTACAAGTTCAACATTTGCAAAACACCCAGTTTTCATAACTTCATAACTCTCCGTATTCTTATAATATTTGTCCAAAAGGAAAAGGCTTGCTATCGCACAAGGTTAGCAGCTACACTTTGCGACAGATACGGGGTTTCCTGACACCTCCGTAAAGCCCAGCTCATTGGCTATCTAGCTAGCTTTGTTTGACTCCGATTGGTGCTTATTTGACACAGTTACAGTCTATCAAGTGAAGACCGCCCGCGTCATCAGCGTGCCATGAAGGTGTCGCTCTCTGACCAAATTTGGTGTCCTATAGGATATACTACACCCCTCATGATATAGTGAAGTCTGGTTACGTTCTAGGATCTCTGAGGAATAAATACGAACATCATTTGACTGGTTGAAACAACGTTCAGGGTTAGGTTTTCACAGGTTCCTTTCTTTGCAAATTGAGCGAGTGAAAATACAAAATTGATTGTGCATGCTATATGGACCTTTTTAGGATGTGAAAAGGGATTTTATCAAACAAAACGACACTTCATGTTATCTCTGGGACCCTTTGGATGATAAATCAGAGCAACATTTCAGAATGTAAGTATACATTTCACCTTCAGATGTGAATTTATCAAACCTATTACGGTGAAAATGTGTTTTGTTTTTAGAAGCTCTCCTCAAACAATAGCATGACATTTTTTTGCAGTAATAGCAACTGTAAATTGGACAGTGCAGTTATATTAACAAGAATTTAAGCTTTCAGCCGATATAAGACACTTATATGTACCGACATACGATCTGCGATCGTGACACAAGGCGCTGCATGATTTACAACTGTCCCGTTAACGGGACGCCTATCCCTAAGAAGTTTTTAAAATATAACACTGAGCTTTGGCTCTGCTGCCTGGTAATTAGTCCAGTACTCACAATATTATACAATTAGCTTTGTATAGACAATGTAAACATAAGCCTATAGGCTATGGCTGCAGCTATATGTCTCTCTAGGGTAAGTGGGTTAGGAATCAGATTGCAGTTCCTATGGCTTCCACTAGATGTCAAGTCTTTAGACATGGTTTCAGGCTTTGATTTAGAAAAACTACGAGTATAAAGCCATTTTGGTCAGAGGACAGGGGAAGAACGCAGACCTGATTTGGCGCTCATTTGTTATTTTTCCTTTCTATTGAAAACGGTATTGTCCGGTTGAAATATTTTTGATTATAAAGACAATAAACAACATGAGGATTAATTTTACATGTTTAGACAAACTTTACCTCTACTTTTAGTATGTATTCATCTGCCTGTTGTGACCACCTTGGAGCCATTGGATTACTGAACAAAACGCGCCAACAAAACAGAGTTTTTGGGACATAAAGAGGGACTTTATCGAACAAAACGAACATTTACTGTGTAACTGGGAGTCTTGTGAGTGCAACCATGTGAAGATCATCAAAGGTAAGTGATGAATTTTATCGCTATTTCTGACTTTAGTGACTCCTCTACTTGGCTGGTAAATGTTTGTATGCTTTTTTACACGGGGCGCTGTTCTCAGATAATCGCACAGTATGCTTTTGCCGTAAAACCTTTTTGAAATCTGACACAGCGGCTGGATTAACAAAAAGTTCATCTTTAAACCGATGTATAACACTTATATATTTTATGAATGCTTATTATGTGTATTTCTGTATTTTGAATTTGGCGCTCTGCAATTTTACCGGATGTTGGCCATCAAAACATTTAGACACCAGCCAAAAATCTATGCGTGATTGTCAGGAGCATGCCTTATTACTCCATGTGAAAGACTTGTCATTAGGAAACTTTACTCTCCAAACCTCTATAATATCAAACCTTTCTATAAACTGCCTCCAACTTGTATTCATAGAAGTGGACTGTCCCGGAGGCCATCTATCAATTAAATTATTCAGAGAAATATTCAAATCCCCACCTTCAATAAGTAAAGCATTCGGGAACTTGGTTAGCCAATGGAGAATACGCTTTTCTAAAGATTCAAGTAAGTGATCATTTTCATGTTTGGAATTGTAACCATAAATGTTGGTAATAATAATGATGATGTTGTTACAGTTGACAACAAGACAAAGAAAGTGACCAGAAGTGTCAGTCGGAGTGCAAAGTACTTCCATTGAAATTATTCTTTAGGGTAATAACTCCAGCAGAGCGTTCAGAACCATGAGAGAGCCATACATCATTACCCCACTGAGATCTCTAGAAGTTGACATCAGGAGCAACTGAATGAGACTATTGAAAAAAACAAATCTGTTTTAAGCTGTTTGGCAAATAAAAATAATGCTTTGCGCTTTACATTATTTCTTAACCCCCTAGCATTGAGTGACACAGACAACGACAAAGTGGAATATAGAACAAAGTACTATGAGCTAAACAACATTAGCAAATCGAAAAAGAATATAAGGAAACCAGCGACGCATACCATACATGATTGAGTGAGAATAGTTTAGCATAACAAAGCTAACTGCCAGAACAAGGGACAACAAAGAGCTTGCTCACTGCCTATACTAAAGGTAAAAATATCAGAAATGAGAGAACAAATGAAATAGCAAATATCCATTACTCCAGTAGTGCTGTGCAGTTAGAACGAAGGTTAAATCCCCTTAGAGCTGGGAGCTGGATCTGCTCACATCAGAGGTAGCTATCTAGGTAGCCTATGTTGACCACCAGGCACAGTCTATGACAGTCCTCAATGAGGAAGGTTGATTTCGGATCCATTGATGAAAATGCTCCCTCCGATGTAGTAAGCCGCTTTCCCTTCTTTTCGTGCTTTTTCCACAGCTGGCCACAGTTACTCTCTCCTTTCTCTGTCTGCTTTTGAGAGGTCTTCAGAAAAATGTAGATTGTTATCGCGTAGGAAAGTAGATTTCTTGGCTGCTTTCCAAATGGCATCTCTGTAGATCTGTGATGTGAACTGGAGAATGACACTTCTAGGCTTGGAGTCACCCTGCCTTCTCGTGCCAAGGCGATGTACAGTGTCGACAACATCTGCTAGCTTAGCCTTCTCCACAGGTAGGATAGCTGGCAGACTTTGATGGTCTCTTGCCACACGTTCTCCCCATCTGCTCCGGGAACTCCATACGGTCTCAGATTCCACCATCTGGAGTAGCTGTCAAGTTCTGCGATTCTTCTTTGGCATAAGTCCATCTTTCCCTCCTCCTTTTCCACACGCTTTTCAATGTGGGCTACCTTCTTCTTAACATCCTTGATTTCCATGCATGCAAAGTCAACAGTTTTTTTAAGCCCTCGATTTTCATTGAGTTGTTTCCAACCATTTTCTCTAAGGCATCGCACCTTGCATTGATGAGCCTGGAAAGAGTGGCGATAACATAATTATTGGCAGTGGCATCTGGGTCCAGTTCAAACATGCCTTTCTTAGAAGCTGGAGGTTTGCTTGGGGTTATAGGCAAAGAAGGAAAATCCTCGTCTGACACGGTACGTGTCATAGAGTCTGTCAGACCAGTATAGTTATGGCAGTTGTCAGTCAAAGCATTTGCCTCCTGTGTAACGACATTGGATGATGCCTGAGCATTGCTAGCTGAGGAGTTAGCCATAAGATTTCTCTATCTGTCAGCGCGCTGTGACATTTTGGAAAATATAATCTTAAATAATCAATAACCTGGTGTTTTTAGCAAGCAAAGTATTAGTTTGGTAGTTCAAAATAGTACACTTTTCACTATCTTTCAAAAGTTGGTATGCAGAGCTCGGTAGGAAGCATGCTTTCAACTGCCTTCTTGGAGCCTCTTTTTTTTCTCTATTCGTGACCGGAAGGATAGTTCTGCTTCATCTCATCGAAGTTGTAAACATTGACACCTGCTTTGACACGAGGGGGAGGCGGGGCCCTTGCATAATTTGCACTGAATTACGCAACATGCCTAGTGAGTGTATAGGGCTGCCCGGCTCTGAACTCAGTCTTGTCTTAATACGGAGTTTGGAACCTCAATGAACATGCAAATTACTGTTGGGTTTGGATTACAATTAAGAGACAGAGTGTTTTCATGGAGAGAACAAAGGTTTCTGCACCTCACAGAATTGGAGAAAAACATTTATGTTCTGGAGAAGGTATAAAAGATCAGGTGAAGAATCCAGCTACGAACTGGTCCGCTTGGTACAATTTTGTGAGGCTCATTAGAGACAATTTTGCCATATTACCATACTAAGGTTTATATAATAGCCTCAGCTATGGGACTTGCATCTAAATGGTTGTATACAATGATTTAACTTCTATGGGCTAGGTGGGACATTTGCGTCCCACCCTAGTCAACAGCCAATGGAATCACGTGGCGCGAAATACAAATACCTCAAAAATGCTATAACTTCAATTTCTCAAACATATGACTATTTTACACCATTTTAAAGACAAGACTCTCGTTAACTTCTTTGGGATAGGGGGCAGTATTTTCACAGCCGGATAAAAAAAACGTACCCGATTTAATCTGTTTACTACTCCTGCCCAGAAACTAGAATATGCATATAATTAGTAGATTTGGATAGAAAACACTCTAAAGTTTCAAAAACTGTTTGAATGGTGTCTGTGAGTATACCAGAACTCATACGGCAGGCCAAAACCTGAGAAGATTCCATACAGGAAGTGCCCTGTCTGACCATTTATTGTCCTTTTGTGGCATCTCTATCAAAAATACAGCATCTCTGCTGTAACGTGACAATTTATAAGGCTCCCATAGGCTCTCTGAAGGCGCCAGAAAGTGGAATGGGATCTCTGCTGTCTCTGGGCTAGGTACAGGTGGCTGCCTCCACCTGGGAACAGGTGGAGGCAGCCAGGAGAGCGGAGTTAAGAGAGGCCAAAGAAGACCGGGAACGCTACAGGGGAACGCGGCTGGCAAGGAAGCCGGAGAGGCAGCCCCAATAATGTTTTTGGGGGGGACACACGGGTAGTTTGGCTAGGGCAGGCAGTAGACCTGAGCCAAATCCCTGTGCTTATTATGGGGAGCAGCGGATCAGAAGAGCACCGTGCTATGCAGAAGTGCGCACGATCTCGCCCATGCGCACGCACAGTCCGGTGAGAGTGATTCCAGCCCCTCGCAAGTGCCGTGCTCGAGTGAGCACTCAGCCAGTAGGGGTTGTGTGCGCCAGACCTCCAGTACTGATTCAGGGCCCAGTGTATCCAGTTCCTGCTCCTCGCACTAGCCTTGGGGTGCGTGTCTCCAGTCTGATACCTCCAGTACCAGCCCCACGCACTAGGCTTCTAGTGCGTCAGCCGAGTCCAGTACGCCCTGTTCCTGCTCCTCGCACTAGCCTTGAGGTGCGTGTCTCCAGTCTGATACCTCCAGTACCAGCCCCACGCACCAGGCCTCCAGTGCCTCAGCCCAGTCCAGTACAACCTGTTCCTGCTCCTCGCACTAGCCCTGTGGTGCGTGTCCTTAGTCTGGCATGTCCTAAGCCAGCCCCACGCATCAGGCCTTCAGTGCGCAGTCCCCCTCCAGAGCTTCCGACGACAGTGCCTCGTCCAGAGCTTCTGACGACAGTGCCCCGTCCAGAGTGTCCGGCGACAGTGCCCCATCCAGAGCTTCCGGCAACAGTGCCCCGCAGAGAGACGGCCCACAGTCTGGAGCCGAGAGAGACGGCCCACAGTCCGGAGCCGAGAGAGACGGCCCACAGTCCGGAGCCGAGAGAGACGGCCCACAGTCCGGAGCCGAGAGAGACGGTCCACAGTCCGGAGCCGAGAGAGACGGTCCACAGTCCGGAGCCGAGAGAGACAGCCCACAGTCCAGAGCCAAGAGAGACGGCCCACAGTCCAGAGCTGAGAGAGACGGTCCACAGTCCGGAGCCGAGAGAGTCGCCCTACAGTCCGGAATCGGAGCCGAGAGAGTCGCCCTACAGTCCGGGAATCGGCGCAGCGAGAGTCGCCCTACAGTCCGGAATCGGCGCAGCGAGAGTCGCCCTGCAGTCCGGAACCGGCGCAGCCAGAGTTGCCCTACAGTCCGGAATCGGCGCAGCCAGAGTCGCTCAACAGTCCGGAGTCGGCGCAGCCAGAGTCGCCCTTCAGCCCGAGGTCTCCAGCGACGCGCATCAGCCTGAGGTCTCCAGCAACGCACATCAGCCCGAGGTCTTCTGCGATGCGCCATAGGCCAGAGACTTCGGGAAGGGTAACATTTAATAATTATTTAGCGGGGGTGGACAGGTTAGGTGGGGGATTAAGGCCGGAGCCTGAGCCACCTCCATAGTAGGTGGGTTGGGGAGGGGGGGGTGTAGCACAAGAACTGTCGGTGACGGTGGCCACCCTCCCTTTAGTTTGGGATAATTTTTTTGGGGGGGGTTATTTTTGTGTTTTTTTGTGTGAGGTGCATCCGGGGTCTGCACCTTTTGGGGGGGGGGGGGGGGGGGGGTACTGTCACGTCCTGACCAGTAAAGGGGTTATTTGTTATTGTAGTTTGGTCAGGACGTGGCAGGGTGTGTTTGTTTTATGTGGTTCGGGATATGTATTTATGTAAGAGGGGTGTTTGTTTTATGTGTTCTGGGGTTTTTGGGTATTGTTCTACGTTTTGTATTTCTATGGGTTTTCTATGTTGTGTATTTCTTTGTTGGCCTGGTATGGCTCTCAATCAGGAACAGCTGTACATCATTGTTGCTGATTGGGAGTCATACTTAGGTAGCCCTGTTTTCACCTGTCTTTTGTGGGAAGTTGTTTTTGCACTGCTGTGTTTAGCCTGTAATACTGTGCATTCGTTATTTTTCTTGTTCTGTTTTTCTCAAGTGTTCAAATACAATTTTGATTGAGCACTCAAGCTGCTGCGCCTTGGTCTACTATATACGACGACCGTTACACTGTTACTCAGGCCCAGAAGCTAGGATATGCATATAATTGTTAGAAAACTCTCTAAAGTTTCCAAAACTGTTAAAATAATGTCTGTGAGTATAACAGAACTGACATGGCAGGTGAAAACCTGAGGAAAATCCATCCAGGAAGTTGGATTTTATTGATGTGGGTATTTTCAATTGAATGTCTATAGAGTATCTAATGGGTTAGGACCCAGATTGCAGTTGCGCTTCCACTAGATGTCAACAGTCTTTAGACATTGTCTCAGGCTTGTTTTCTGAAAAATGAAGAAGAATGAGACCTTTCTGTCAGTGGACTGAGGAATCATGCAGTGCAGGTTTGCGCACTTGACTGAGTCCATGCCCTTCGTTGTTTTTCCTTTCTATTGAATACGCTATTGTCCGGTTGAAATATTATCGATTATTTAGACAATTGACAACCTGAGGATTAATTATAAACATCGTTTGATTTGTTTCAACAAACTTTACCGGTACTATTAGGATGTATTCGTCTGCATGTTTTGACCGCCTTTGAGCCAGTGGATTACTGAGCAAAACGCGCCAACAAAACTGAGTTTTTGGGATATAAAGAGAGACTTTATCGAACAAAACAAACATTTATTGTGTAGCTGGGACTCTTGTGACTGCAACCATATGAAGATCTTCAAAGGTAAGTGATTACTTTTATCGCTATTTCTAACTTTTGTAAGTTTACCCTTTACTTGGTGTAAAATGTTTTTATGCTTTTGTAAGCGGGGCGCTGTCCTCAGATAATCGCATTGTATGCATTCGCCATAAAGCCTTTTTGAAATCTGACAAAAAGGCTGGAATAACAAGAAGTTAATCTTTATTTAGCCGATGTATAACACTTGTATTTTTTATGAATTTTTATTATGACTATTTCTGTATTTTGAATTTGGCGCTCTGCAATTTCACCAGATGTTGTCGAGGTGGGTCGCTAGCGGAATGCCTGCGCCAGAAAGGTTAACGAACTAAAGGATATTGAGAGCTTTTGAATTCAATGAATGCATGCAAAATAATTAAGAAGAAGCTTCGGGGGTTACAATAGTGAATGTATAACAGAAATGTTTGTGTAGACCACTGTGGATTGGGAGTTGTGTGCTTCATCTATTTTGGATGGTTCAGTTGGGTGGGGTTATTCACTTGTTTTGTTCAAGTAGTTCATCTGACCAGTTTGTTCAGTTTGTTTGGGTTAAGATTGTTTAATCTGATTCAGTTTGGTCGGACTTGTTTGTTCATCCTGTTTGAGGTTGCGAAAGCAATTAGTTGCAAACGCAATTCATTCATCTTATTCAATCAGTCAGAGTCAGGTGGGTCATTCAATTAATCCGACTCGCTCAGCCGCTCATCTGGGGCATTTGTTCAATCTCGTTCAATTCATCTGTCTGCCCTAGTTGACTGTTCTGCTCAATCCATTTTGGGGCTGCAACTGTCTGTCTGCATAGTCAAATACAAATAGGCAAAAGTCCTATGGTTACCGCTTTATTCTTTCGAAGAAGTGTATCAATAAAGGACTGCTCAGATAGACAAAAATCCTGTGGTTACCACTTTTCTGTGGCGAGGAAGTGTATCAGAGAAGGACTGAATTTGCATGTCGCTTAGGAAAGCGTTAAAGCTGTGTAAAAGTGAGTGTGAATGTTATCTTTTGTTGGTGGAGAAGGGGTCGCGCACCTCTCCAGAACCATCACTTGAGTGGTAGGGAGGACGCTCCCTTTCCTGCACTAAAGGAGGGGAGAGTGAATGGCGCTCAAATTACTATTGAAGTAATAAGAATATAAATCTATAAGCTGCCAAATGGTCTAGAAATAAGGTAAACAACAATAAAAAGGCGATTCATGAAACTAGCGACAAAAGGTGGTGGCAGACAGTAGGAATAAGTGTACTATGAGAAAAACGGACACACGCATTTACAATAACTGAAATTTGGCTAGGAGAGTCAAGAGTGTGGACAAATTACCAGTAGAGAAGTGAATAGCACAATAAAACGAAACTAGGGAGCAAAAAATTATACAGATATTCCAGGAAGCTAAAGGAATAACCGTACAACAAATAAAAAAAATGGAAATAGAAATATCCTATCATCAGTAATAATGTCTCAGATGACAACTGATCTGACATCATATTCTTTAAGTACCATTTTAAAGAACGGACACTTTGAACTGGTTGGATTACTAAACGTTGTTATTTTACCCAACCTTTTGATTTACAATACTCTCTCTATGTTAAAAAAGGGCTTTCCCAGAATCCATTCTGTAGAGTGGAGAGAAAAAGGGGGAAAGGTTTTTATGGGGGGGTCATAAACCTCCTCCAACAGGGCAACGTCATGACAACATAATACAGAACATTAATAGACAAGAAAAGATGAAATATAGAACTACATACATATTTTTCAAATGCACATGTAGCCTACATATCAATGCATACACACAAACTATCTATGTCACGACGTGTGTGTAGGTGGCAGAGAAGTCAAGCGCAGGAGAAACAAGCTTGGTGGAACTGGAGTAGTTCAATAGATTAAAACAAACTCCAAATCCAAAGTACAATAAAAAAGAAACATGGGTACAAAACCCTGTTACGCACCAAAAATGACAACACGCGCAAAACAACAAACAATCTCTGACAAGGACATGAGGAGAAACAAAGGGTTAAATACACAACATGTAATGAATGGAATTGGAACCAGGTGTGTAGGAAGACAAGACAAAACCAAAGGAAAATGAAAAATGGATCAATGATGGCCAGAAGACCGATGACGTCGACCGCCGAGCACCACCCGAACAAGGAGGGGCATCGACTTCGGCAGAAGTCGTGACATTCTAGGTCAAATAGGGGAGAGGAGTTGTGCCATGAGGTGTTGCTTTATCTGTTTTTGAATCCAGGTTTGCTGTTTATTTGAGCAATATGAGATGGAACGGAGTTCCAATGCAATAATGGCTCTATGTAATACAGTACGCTTTCTTGAATTTGTTCTGGATTTGGGGACAGTGAAAAGACCCCTGGTGGCATGTCTGGTGGGGTAAGTGTGTTGAAAAGATTAGAGGGTCTAGAGAGCTGTTCTGTTGTACACCACATGTTACATTTTGACATCTTCCACTAAAGATACCCTCTGAGTTTTATTAGATAGATCTGAATCCACAATATGGCAGAGTGTCACGTTCTGACCAGTATGAGGGTTATTTTGTTAGTGTAGGCTGGTCAGGACGTGGCAGAGGGTATTTGGTTTATGTGGTTCGGGGTGTGTGTATTATGTAGAGGGTAGTTGATTTATGTATTCCGGGGTTTTTGGTCACTGCTCTATGTTAGTCTATTTCTATGTTCTTTCTAGTTAGTCTGTTTCTATGTTTAGTTAATTGGGATGTGGACTCTCAATTGAAGGCAGGTGTTGTCTAGTTGCCTTTGATTGAGAGTCCTATATATTAGGGTGTGTTTGTGTTTGTAAATTGTGGGAGGTTGTTTCTTGTTTTGCCTGTGTGAGCCTGACGAAACTGTTTTGTTGTTCGTGAGTTCTTTTTTGTTATTTTGGTGTCTTCTTGGTTTAAAATAAATACAAGATGAGCATCCACATTCCTGCTGCGTTTTGGTCCTCCATTCCTGACGACAACCGTTACACAGAGGTTAAAAAGCCATAACACATACATTTTACCTGTATGTGAAAATCTATACTGTATTCACTGTGTGATTAGATATCCAGAATCCAAACAACAGACTAATACTGTGTATGGCTGAAGTCCATATGATTTAATTATGTAAGGTGAAAGAGTGAGACCTTAGTAGGTGGCTGGGCTAACCTGTGGCTGGGAGAGACAGGTGCTGAGTGATGATGCTTAGGAAAAAATGCAAATCCCTGAGCATGTTGAAATTTAATCTGTGTTTGTGTGTGTGTGTGTCTGCGTGTGTGTGTCTGCGTGTGTGTGTGTGTGTGTGTGTGTGTGTGCGGTGTGTGTGTGTGTGTGTGTGTGTGTGTGTGTGTGTGTGTGTGTGTGTGTGTGTGTGTGTGTGTGTGTGTGTATGCGCGTGCGCATGCGCGTGTAACGTATGCATTTAGTTAATCTGCGTTTTGTTCATGAATGACTTGCTGTAAACGAATCATACAATGGTGCTCAATGTATCAATGCACACAGATGTGTTTATGTAAAGAATGCTACACGTGACCTGTTAGGAAGAACAAAGGACATTGGCTAAAATCACTCACACGTAGGTGATGTTCCATCGGGTTGGACACAGCCTTCTGAAGGAGAGAGAACCACAAATATTATGAATCAGGGTCTGACTTACCAAAACAATTAGGGTAGGTAATTTTACATTTTAACATCTCTGAGTATTTTATCTCAGGCTAATTGTTTTACATCTCCTCTTCATGTTTTCGTTCAAACTTTCTGAGACAATGCACAATGCTTTGACTGACATGACAAGAGACATCAAAGTATATTTTATGTATCTTTGCAACAGTATATTGCTTCAGTATTTTGCCAACAATAGATTAAATCAAGTAATTCTGATCTTCAATATTTCAGTGTTTTACAATAACTCTACACACAGACACAAATAAACTAGATTTTACTCAACATGTTAGTGTTTTGGGGATCATTGGAACCCTAAAGCGTGTGGTAGTCAGAATTTCAAATCTTATGCTCGTCTCTCTATTTACTGGCAACTCCTTATGCATGTCTACAAACCACGACTGAATGACAAGTTACTACTTACTAGCCTGCATAATATCACCTTTATTACTGAATTATAACATAGTACAATACTATTAAAACTAACTACACATTCCACAGATTGACACTATATTGTATTATCACTCTAGTATTATTATCTCTACAGATATGTAACTATATATTAGATCATGATTAATACATTTAATAAAAAAGGATTTAACTTGTTTGAGATAATGGTGTTTAAACATAGAATATATGGTTTGAAATGAACATATCGCATATGTTTTACCTGTACAAACCTATGCTGTATTCAATGTGCAATTAGAGAGAGATCTACAATCCAAACAGACTAGTACTGTGTATGTCTGAGGCCCATATGATTTGATTATGTAAGGTGAAAGAGTCAGTCCTTGCAAGTGGCTGGGTTAACCCATGGCTGGGACAGACAGGTGCTGAGTGATGATGCTTAGGACAAAATGCACGTCTCTGAGCCCGGTTGAAATTCCTTCTGTGTGTGTGTTTGTGTGCATGTACGTGAATGCGTGCAACACACGTTTTTTTAATCTGTGTTTTGTTCATGATACGTTGTAATCTGATTCCTTGCAAAATAATGACTTGATGTAAACTAATCACACAATTGTGATCAATCCATCAATGCACACAGGCAAGTTTGTGTGTGTGTGTGTGTGTGTTTATGTAATTAATGCAACATATGATTTGTTAGGAAGAACAAAGGACTGAGAGTGCTGGCTGAAACATGTAGATGATGTTCTATCAGGTCGGACACAGCATTCTGCAGGAGAGACAACCACGAAAATCAAAAGGAAAGGCCTGATTTACCAAAACAACTAGGGTATGTTATTTTACATTTTAACATGTTATGTTTTAACATGTTTAAGTTTCACTTCTCCTCTTCATGTTTTCATTCAGACTTTCTGAGACAATGCACAATACTTTGACTGACATAACAGTAGACCTACGTATATCTAAGTATTTTTTATATATGTTTACATCAGTATATTGCATTAGTATAATCAATATATTTAAACATAAAGTGATGAATCTTGTAATCTCCCCTCTCTCATATCTCAGTGGGCTTGGATATTGTTCCACAAGGATGAATGACTCCTCAGGAAATCACACTTACCTTGACAGATGGGATGTTTGCGTTGACCAGGGCTATGTTGTGCCAAAGTTGTCATATGCTGCCCAGGCCCTGTGCTTCCTCCTGGGGACACCAGCCTTGGTCTGGTGCCTCTGGATCTCTCTGAGTGGAAGTCTCTCTGGAGGTCTCAAACCCACCCAGGTCTTCCCTATTAACCTGTTTGCAGTGGAGCTGGTGTTCTGTGTTGACGGTCTCCTTGAGGTGATCAGCTACCTATTCATCCCGAAGGCTATAATGTTACGGCTGACTGTGTATTTCCTGTATTACATCTCCTGGACCTGCAGGCCCCTGCTCCAGAGCTGCATCTGTGTGGAGCGCTACCTGGCGGTGGCCCAACCTGTGTCTTTCCTCAAGTACAGACTCCGGAGGTACAGGGTGGTGTGTTCAACCGTGGTCTGGGTGTTATCACTCACTTTTGCATGTTCTCCATTCTCTTAATTTGGTTATGAAGAAACCTCAGGTTATGTGCTCAGTAGTGTCTATTGCCTTGGGGTGGCCATCATTTCGTCTCTGCTGCTTCTTCATCCTGCGTGTGCTGAAGCAGCCTGGTCCAGGAGAGGTAGAGGCGAGGCAGAAGCGGGAGAGAAGAAACAGGGGGCGACAGACCCACATAAGATGAGAGCTTTTGGGATCGTCTTAACCAACCTGGTGATCATCTTGGCGAGCTCCATCCCGGTGGTCGTTGGTTACGCCACCATGTCATCCAGTCTTGACTACAACTGCAATGTCATCCCCATGTTGCAGATGGTAGTCAACATCTTCAGTGTCCTGGTCTCACCCCTGATGCACCTCCACAGAGAGGGAAGGCTGCCATGCCGCAGAGGGCCAGAGACACGTTAGACTTACAGTTGCGGGCACTAAATGTACCGGTTTTTTGTGACAAACTAATGCTAGGACACGACAGAGCATTGTGTTAAATATGATTTGAATTATAGTATTTATGTCAATACCGCAGCTCAACCTAACTTCTTAGTACCTGCAACCTAATGTAGATGCGGCAAAGACATACAATAATGTGTCATCTCTTATTTGATAAAGTTTTTATTGTTTTAACAGCATGTTAGCATTAGAGTTGTTGTTAACTAAAGCTGCATCACTTGTTTAGCGTTTATAGTGAATGTTGGTTTGTTTAATTAATTATACAGTTAGTATTATGACTGGGTGGCTTGATAGGGGATTTGACCTATTAATTTAACATCAGCATTAAGTAATGGATTGTGTTCTTCTTTAATGTTATGTTCTACTTTGAACTGAGGGTCCTAGTCTGTCACTAAGATTACATAATGATATTTAATAAATGTATGGGGACTGACTGTGCATGAGACTTGGCTGATGGTATCATTGTGACTTAACATTCTAACCCAGACAATCTATTCTCCCAGAAAGCCATTAGAACTCCGTCTACACTGGAGATAAAAAAAAACATGGACCCCCCCGATGTAAACATTGACTTTTTGAACGGCAGATGCATTTCAATTTAAATGTCAATACATTACTCAAATACAGTGTAGGCTAGTCTAGATGAGTGTAATCTTGTTATGAGAACTCTTCAAAGCATACTGTAGATGCCATATCATAATGCCTGAATAGAGGTATAGATGTCCATTCTTCCCCCATAAGAACAAGCTGCAGAAGGTACAGTGAAAACTATTGTCTTGAAATGCCACAATAACTTGAATCAATTTGTAATAATGACATTGTCTTAATTCCTGTGATGATAAAAGTTGTGTGTTACACCACTTCAGATCCACTTGTAATTTCTTCCCTTGTTTTCTCTCTCTCCCACTTTATCTTAGAATGCAGCTCTTCTTATTATTCAGAGACTAAAGTAACAGGATGTGTAGCAATGAAGGACCCAAACTCATTTTTTTGCTGATCCCGTCAGGTTTAACCACACCAGGGGACCTGACTATTAGTACTCCTGGTTCTGGCTGAGGTCCACCTGTCTTCCAGTCTACCTGGGAACGGAGGCGTTCAACTACATCCTAGCCTGGTCACCAACACCTGGTACATGTGGCTGGTGACTGGCAGCCCTTCGGTCCAGGTGAACAAGGACATCTTCACCATCAACCAGTCTGTCATGGAGCTTCTCTACTTCCTCTACTCTCCACTGTTGGTCACCAACGTTCTCCTCATCAAATGTTTTTTCCCTTTATTCTGCCAGGAGGTAAATTCTGCTTGGTCAAGGTAGAACGGGCCATGTTCCAGTGCTGCATCTGTGTGGAGCGCTACATGGCGGTGGTCAACCCTGTGGTCTACCCTGTAGTCTACCTTGAGGACTACCTTTCGGTCTACCCTGTGGTCAACCCTGTAGTCTACCTTGTGATCTACCCTGTAGTCTACCCTGTAGTCTACCGTGTGTCCTACTTTGTTGTCTACCCTGTTGACTACCCTCTGACCCCCATTACTTTCTCTTTCAGTATGTTGGGTAGCTTTACTCAACCCCTCCTCTACCTCGGCAGGGCTGAGAAACTAACCTGCATCTGGGGTTAAAGAGAAAGATACCTACACTGTAGGGGAAAGGTTGTCTTGCATTTCTTAGGTTATCATTCTGTTCCATTCCCTTTAATCATATTGTTCATGCTATCTCGAGGTTTTGACATTTGTAATAAGTGGTTAATCATAAAAATAAACAGTGTGTGTAGAGGGAGAGCAGGGTATAGGGGTTGATTGGTGTGTCTGTGAAATGTTCATTGTATTTGTCATATAGCTGTTAATCTAAGTGGAAATTAGGGAGCTACATTGTGAGAATTTACTATCACCTCATGCTCACAATTCCAACTGATTCCTAACTTTTTTGCTTGGTTTGACAAGTTGTAACCCCAAAAATACATACTACTATTTGAATTTTGCTTAATCATATTTTAACTTGTATTACATCCTGTATAGCAGTTGCTTCTCTACTATTGAGTGTTATATTGACATATATTGACATATATATATTATCTATATAGACATATATATATTGACATAGATTGCTGTTTGTTTTAAAAGAAGTGTGGAATAAAGCAAATCTGATTGATTCAACAGTTCAGGTGCCTGTCTGTCTGTCACATACGATAACAGCATCTCATCAAATATGTATCCCCCGTCAGTGATGAATGCACCTGTATTGGCTAATAGCATGATTTTAACAAAACATATACTTAACAAAAATATAAATTCAACATGCAACAATTGCAAAGATTTTACTGAGTTACAGTTCATAATGGACTCCCGAGTGGCGCAGCAGTCTAAGGCACTGCATCTCAGTGAGGAGTCAATACAGACTCTGGATCGATTCCAGGCTTTTTCACAACTGGCTGTGATTGGGAGTCCCATAGAGCGGCGCACAATTGGCCCAGCGTCGTCCGGGTCATGTTTTGGCCGGGGTAGGCCGTCATTCAACCGCTGGTGGACATTCCTGCAGTCAGCATGCCAATTGCACACTCCCTCAAAACATGAGACATCTGTGGCAATGTGTTGTGTGACAAAACTGCACATTTTAGAGTGGCCACACCTGTCAGGTGGATGAATTATCTTGTCAAAGGAGAAATGCTCACTAACAGGGATGTAAACATATTTGTGCACATCATTTGAGCTAAATAAGCTTTTTGTGCCAATGGAACATATCTGTGATCTTTTATTTCTCGCTCATGAAACATTGGACCAACACTTTACATGATGCATTTATATTTTTGCTCAATGTACAAACCCAGAAAGGCCCACTGGAATAATCCATTAGCTTCCATAAACATTGGGGCCTGCCTGATTTCATTGGCTATTTGCATGAAAGCCAACATTGTATTTTAGGCCTAATTCTGGAGTTGATTCTGATTTTCATTAGTGTTTTAAAAGAAAACTACACACAAACCCACAAAGAAAAAGCATTTTACTCAACATTTTGGTGTTTTTTGGAACCTTGGAACAGTGATTGTCAGAATCTTTAACCTTATGCTTGTCTATCAATCTACAGGTAACTCCTCCTGCATGTCTACAAACCACAACTGAATGAAGCTACTACTTACTAACCTACTACTTTATTATTGAATTATAAAATAGTAACATACTATTAAAACTGACTACATATTTCAGAGGTATGTGTTTTTCCTCAGTAGAGTCGTATTACAGATGTTTAACTTAACTGCAGCCCCCTTTGCATAAGTTCTTGCATGTGCTCACAGGTGCATTCCCTGGTGAGTTCCCTGTGTAAGGCTTTGGTCATTATGAAAATCAGTGTTCGCATTTACTCAACATCTTCACAATCTCTATGAGAGCCACACTGGTCCTTACTCAAGGGTAGATGTGTTAAGTTACATTCATAGCTACGTTGGGTTTTGTAAGAGCACTAATTTTGTGTGTTTTGATAATTTATACAGAGTTATTTTTATATTAAATGAATGAGCGTGTTGTGATCTTGTTACTGTATATTTTACATTATCCAGAGCTTTGCATTATGATTTCCTTCAGTCATTTGTGTTCTTGCTGTAGACCGTGCCATGATATCAAAATATCAGTTGGTATTGGATGGGTGTATTTCAAGGTTCAATTAGGGGGGATATTTTAATCTGTTTCTCTTTGTTTGTGCACCCATCTTTTTCCACAGTCACAGTGTCGTCAAAGTGTGAGCATGGCTTTCAGAAACTCCACCTCCCTCCCTCTACCTGCGACAGAGAACCAAAACTTAACCATATGCAATCCATGCACCGACATCTCAGTGACCACCTACACTACAACATACCTGGTTAACTTCCTAATGGGTTTTCCAGCCAATGGCTGGGTCCTCTGGCTGTTGGTGTCCGGGTCCGGTTTCCTGACAGAGAAGACTGAGGTGTTTGAGCTCAGCCTGGTTCTGAATGAACTGTTGTACTGCTTCATCTCTCTTGTGGTCATACTTGGCATTCCCCTCTTCAGACAACTTACTGAGTACATCTCAGTGTTCTTCTTAGGTCTCCTCTTCATCGGTCGGCCCCTAGTCCAGTGCTGCGTCTGCGTGGAGCGCAAAAGTGAGGGAAAAAAGTATTTGATCCCCTTTTGTACGTTTGTCCACTGACAAAGAAATGATCAGGCTATAATTTTAATGGTAGGTTTATTTCAACAGTGAGAGACAGAATAACAACAAAAAAATCCAGAAAAACGCATGTCAAAAATGTTAATTGATTTGCATTTTAATGAGGGAAATTAGTATTTGACCCCCTTTCAATCAGAAAGATTTCTGGCTCCCAGGTGTCTTTTATACAGGTAACGAGCTGAGATTAGGAGCACACTCTTAAAGGGAGTGCTCCTAATCTCAGTTTGTTACCTGTATAAAAGACACCTGTCCACAGAAGCAATCAATCAATCAGATTCCAAACTCTCCACCATGGCCAAGACCAAAGAGCTCTCCAAGGATGTGAGGGACAAGATTGTAGACCTACACAAGGCTGGAATGGGCTACAAGACCATCGCCAAGCAGCTTGGTGAGAAGGTGACAACAGTTAGTGCGATTATTCGCAAATGGAAGAAACACAAAAGAACTGTCAATCTCCCTCGGCCTGGGGCTCCATGCAAGATCTCACCTCGTGGAGTTGCAATGATCATGAGAACGGTGAGGAATCTGCCCAGAACTACACGGGAGGATCTTGTCAATGATCTCAAGGCAGCTGGGACCATAGTCACCAAGAAAACAATTGGTAACACACTACGCCGTGAAGGACTGAAATCCTGCAGTGCCCGCAAGGTCCCCCTGCTCAAGAAAGCACATATACATGCCCGTCTGAAGTTTGCCAATGAACATCTGAATGATTCAGAGGACAACTGGTGGAAGTGTTGTGGTCAGATGAGACCAAAATGGAGCTCTTTGGCATCAACTCAACTCGCCGTGTTTGGAGGAGGAGGAATGCTGCCTATGACCCCAAGAACACCGTCAAACATGGAGGTGGAAACATTATGCTTTGGGGGTGTTTTTCTGCTAAGGGGACAGGACAACTTCACCGCATCAAAGGGACGGGGCCATGTACCATCAAATCTTGGGTGAGAACCTCCTTCCCTTAGCCAGGGCATTGAAAATGGGTCGTGGATGGGTGTTCCAGCATGACAATGACCCAAAACACACAGCCAAGGCAACAAAGGGGTGGCTCAAGAAGAAGCACATTAAGGTCCTGGAGTGGCCTAGCCAGTCTCCAGACCTTAATCCCATAGAAAATCTGTGGAGGGAGCTGAAGGTTCGAGTTGCCAAACGTCAGCCTCGAAACCTTAATGACTTGGAGAAGATCTGCAAAGAGGAGTGGGACAAAATCCCTCCTGAAATGTCTGCAAACCTGGTGGCCAACTACAAGAAACGTCTGACCTCTGTGATTGCCAACAAGGGTTTTGCCACCAAGTACTAAGTCATGTTTTGCAGAGGGGTCAAATACTTATTTCCCTCATTAAAATGCAAATCAATTTATTACATTTTTGACATGTGTTTTTCTGGATTTTATTCTTGTTATTCTGTCTCTCACTGTTCAAATAAATCTACCATTAAAATTACAGACTGATAATATCTTTGTCAGTGGGCAAACTTACAAAATCAGCAGGGGATCAAATACTTTTTTCCCTCACTGTACCTGGCGGTGGTCCACCCGATCAAGTTCAGAAAGAACCATAGCAACTCTGGTGTGGCTGGTGGCCATCGGGAACTGTTTCTGTAGTTATGCACATCCACCTCCCCTGCCCTCAATGTTGTTTTCGGCTATCTGCAATTCGCTATGTTTACAATCAACTCCTTCTGCTGCCTGTCCATACGCAGGGTTCTGATAAAGCCCGGCCCCGGGGATGGAGGAAGGGAGAGAGGAGAGGGAGAGAAGGAGAAGGAAGGGATGAACCCAACAAAGAAGAGAGCCTTCAACACCACTGTGGTGATGGGTAATCTTCCTATCGTAAAATTGCCTTTTCTGTATACATGTGTTTCACCCAATGTCTTCTGCAACACCTACTTATTTTGTGTTGATGTCATTGTGATCGGTGGGTTTGTGCAGCCCCTCCTCTACTTCCGCAGGGCCGGGAAACTGCAGTGGATCAGGGGTGCCTGAAAAGAGAAAACATATAGAGGGTTGTTTTGCTAGTCAAGACCTGTCAAATGAATTAATCTCTATACTGTCCCAACCATATCTATGTTATAAAGCTCCTTTAGGTCAGTTTAAAAAATATATATTTATACAGCATACGTGTTAAGGTTTGATGAGATGTGTTTTAGAGCTCCAATGTTTTCTGTGTTGTGAGTTAAGTAGCCTACACCATAATGCAAATGTTTCTATCAATCATGAAAGCCCTACTGTAATTCAGGGATAATATTGTTTAATTGTAATAATGAAGTTATTAATCAGGTAATGTTTAACATTGATAGGGTAGCGTATGTAATGCTAGAGCAGGGGTTTTCAAGCTTTTTCACCCCCCCTGCATGTGTCACATCTATTTCTATGGGTACTGTTCATGACATAAACTGTTCACACACCTCTTGTTGGCGGAGACAACATTTTGCAGGTTTAAAACATTTCCTGCAATTTTACTCATTTTGCCATACCTAATGTGTATTCATGTGATATTGGAGTGAGTCAAACAAGTGATGCTAAAATGTTTTTTTATCATTACAGTCAGTAGTTTTGAAAGTAGCGTTCACAAGCTTAAACGGGTCTCTGAAAATTGTGCACAATTGTGTGCAACGTCATGCATTTCGTATAATGTTACGTCCTACGTCCTTCTGATACGGCCCTGTCAAGGGGATGGAGGGAGAGGGGAGGAGGAGAGAATTTAAATAAAGGGGTGAACGGTGGAAGAAGAGAGCCTTCATCACCATGTTGATTATCCAGGTAGTGATGGAGGTGAACCTGTGGTTGTCATTTTACAGTAGAAAGTGTATTTAATTCCGTACAGTGTGTTCTGCCAGATACACCCCACTTTCTTTAATGTCATTGTGTTCAGTGAATGTCTGCAGCCCCTCCTCTACCCCCACAGGGCTGGGAAACTGCCATGCATCAGGCGTCCCATAGATGGGTAACTCCATGACGGGGGAAAGGGTGGTGATGTACCCCTTGGTTCATCATACCTATTCAGTTTAACCAATGTTACTTTTCGGTTTTTAAGTCATCGTCAACTGTGTGCTTTGAAGTAAATTTGAACACCAAAAATGTGTTGTGATGGGAACAATTTCATGTGTGGTCTTTAATGAAATACTGTCAGCCATTTAACTATTTACTCTCAGTAATGAAATAATAGTTATCCTATGGGGACAGCCGAAGAACCCTGTTTGGTTCTGGATAGCACCTTTTTCAGTTTAACCAATGCTACTTTTCGGGTTTCAAGTCATAGTTTATCGTTAACTGTGTGCTTTGAAGTAGATTTTACAAAAAAACATATTGTAATGGGAAAATGGCCACTTGTGTGGTCTTTCATGAAATACTGTCAGCAATTTAACTATTTACTCTCAGTAATGTAAGAATGCGTTAAACATTTTTTACTCATATATAAATGTTAGATGCTGTTTCCAATGTATAGGCACTATGTGCATTGCCCTGGTTTGTGAGATACGGAGATCCTTAAAAATAAAGATTCATAATTTTTGTGAACTTTTGACAGTTTTTCTCTAATACATTTTACTTCAAACAAACAACTAAACTCAACTGTATATAACAGTTAGCTACAAACTATAAAATAAACTATGAACTGTACCTACTCCATTATCCTCTGACTTCCCTACCAACCACACTGTCTTCGCCTGGCACGACATCCTCTATGCTTACAGCTCCTCATAAGCCACCAAACTTTCTGTTGGGGGTCCCCATCAGCTTTCTATTGGGTGTCATCATCAACTTCCTGTTGGGGGTACCCATCAATGGCTGGGTGCTTTGGCTGATCGTAATTGGGGGAGGGTTGGCCTCTAAGTTCTTCTCCCTCAACCTGGCCATGTCTGAGACCCTCTGCTGTCTTAACACACCAGTCAGTCTGTCACAAGCGTCGTTGAAGGGGGACCAAAACGCAGCGGGTAAAGTGCTCATCTTCTTAAATTTATTAAAGAAAACACTTAAACAAAATAAACAAACAAACGACGAAACAGTCCCATCAGGTACATAGACTAAACAGGAATTAACCACCCACAAACCACAATGAAAAAAACCCTACTTAAATATGGTCTCTAATCAGAGGCAATGAGATTCAGCTGCCTCCAATTAGAGACCAACCCCAAACAATTCTAACATAGAAATAATCAACATAGAATATAAACATAGAAATAGAAAAAATAGATAGAAACCAAAAACCACAAACACACACAAAACAAACACCCCCTGCCACGCCCTGACCATACTATGATGACAAATAACCCATTTTACTGGTGAGGACACAGTCTGATAGGGCTCTACCTCGAAGACCGCTGCCTCCTTACCTTTGTCCAGTCTTCACAGGTTTTATCTGCACCAGTCGACCCCTGTTCCAGTGTTGTTTTTGTGTGGAGCTCTGACTGGCGGTGGTCCACCCTGTGGTCTTCCTGAAGTACTAGCCCCTGAGATACAGGGTGGTGTGTTCGGCCATCGCTTGGCTGGTGGCGCTTGGCTCTGATGTGAGCTGTGTTCTGTTTCCTCCAGCCCCCTCTCTAGGGTAGGGGGCAGCATTCGGAATTCTGGATGAAAAGCGTGCCCAAATTAAACTACCTGCTACTCGGGCTCAGAATGTAGGATATGCATATTAGTAGTAGATGTGGATAGAAAACACTCTGAAGTTTCTAAAACTATTTGAATGATGTCTGTGAGTATAACAGAACACATATGGCAGGCAAAAACATGAGAAGAATCCAACCAGGAAGTGGAAAATGTGATGGTTGTATTCTTTTCAAGTTATTGCCTATCTAACACACAGTGACTTAGGGTTCATTTTGCACTTCCTAAGGCATCCACTAGATGTCAACAGTCTTTATAAAGTTGTTTGAGGCTTCTATGGTGAACAGAGAGCGAATAAAGGAAGTTGGAAGTTGTTGACTCAGGAAAGGACATGACTTCATTGGCACGCATTCATGTGAGTGGTAGCTGTGTTCCATAACGTTTTTCAAGACATTGGAATCATCCGGTTGGAATATTATTGAAGTTCTAAGTTAAAAAGGCCCTAAAGATTGATGCTGTACAACTTTTGACATGTTTGAACGAACGTAAATATAACTTTTTTTGACTTTTCGTCGTGACATTTTGGCTGCGCTTCCTACACTTGGAGTAGCTTACTGAACACGCAAACAACAAGGAGGTATTTGGACATAAATTATGGACTTTATCGAACAAAACAACATTTATTGTGGACCTGGGATTCCTGGAAGTGCCTTCTGATGAAGATCATCAAAGGTAAGTGAATATTTGTAATGCTATTTATGATTTTAGATGACTCCAAAATGGCGAGTATCTGTATTGCTTGATGTCTTTTTCTGAGCGCAGTACTCAGATTATTGCAAAGTGTGCTTTCCCCGTGAAGTTTTTTTTAAATCTGTCACAGCGGTTGCATAAAGGAGATGTTCATCTAAAATTCTTTGAATAACAGTTTAATATTTTATCAACGTTTATGATGAGTATTTTTGTAAATGTTTGTGCTGATTCACCGGCAGTATTGGAGGCCAAATATTTTCTGAACATCACGCGCCAATGTAAAATGCTGTTTTTGGATACAAATATCAACTTCATCGAACAAAAAATGCATGTATTGTGTAACATGATGTCCTAGGAGTGTCATCTGATGAAGATCGTCAAAGTTTAGTGCATAATTTTAGCTGGTTTTCTGGTTTTTGTGACGCCTGTCCTTGCTAGGAAAATGGCTGTGTGGTTTTTCTTGTGTTGGAACTGTGCTGACATAATCTAACTTTATGCTTTCGCCGTAAAGCCTTTTTGAAATCGGACAATGTGGTTACATTAAGGAGACGTGTATCTTTAAAATGGTGTAAAATAGTCATATGTTTGAGAACTTTGAATTATGACATTTTGTGGTTTTGAATTTGGCGCTCTGATTTTTCACTGGCTGTTGAATACTGTGAACCGTGGGTGGGACGGTAGCGTCCCACCTGCCCAAGAGAGGTTAATGCTTTTATAGGGTCATTCCTGCTCTTGCTGGCAGAGACGCTGTACTGTTGCCTCTCTGTGCTCTGGGTTTTGAAGTGTCCCAGGCCAGGAAATAGGGAGATGGAAAAGGAGTGGGAAAATGATGATGGCTTTCAAGGTCATCCTGGTCATTCTGTTGTTGAGCTACAGTACTTCTCAATGATCACTGTGTTTGACTGGTATTGCCATTTAAAATTCCAGTAAATTTCCCAAAATTCCCAGGTTTTCCAAAATTTCTGTTTGGAGGATTACGGAATTCCTGCTTATTCTCTCCTTATTCCGGGAATCTTCCAATTAAGAATTCAGGAAATCCAGTGAATTGGTGGAAAGTTACAGGAATTTTGCAACCCTATGCACACTATATTTTCTCCACATAATCAGCAATTTTGACATTCGCTATTTTCCACCCTGTATATCGTAGCATTTCTTTGAGTATTTCTGATCTTATTATTCCTATTGTATTCACTCTTGTGTCATGTCCTTTTGACGGTTGTTATGTTGTTGTTGTTTATTATACTGAACAAAAATATATACACAACATGAGATGAAATAAAAGATCCCAGAAATGTTCCATATGCACAAAAAGCTTATTTCTCTCAAATTTTGTGCAAAAATGTGTTTACATCCCTGGTAGTGAGCATTTCTTCTTTGCCAAGATAATCCTTCCACCTGACAGATGTGGCATATCAAGAAGCTGTAATTTCTAAACAATATGGATGAAATTGCCCTAAAATTATAGCTGACAGTCTGCACTTTAACCATATATATTTAACCACTGTATAATTTCAAATCCAAAGTTCTGAAGTACAGAGCCAAAACAACAAACAATGTGTCAACGTTCCAATACTTTTGGAGCTCACTGTATTACTTGAACGTGGTTACTCTCACCAAACATGTGGCTTTTTTCATAGGATTATCTATGTCGGGCCAGACCCTGTTCTAGTGCTGTATCTGTGGGGAGCGCTACCTGGCGGTGGTCCACCCTGTGGTCTTCCTGAAGTACAAACCTCTGAGGTACAGGGTGGGGGGCACGTCTGTGGTCTGGCTGGGGGTGCTGTCTTTCTGAAAAAGGTTTGTATATTGTCTATTAAAATAATCTGTACTATTTTTGTTCACCCCAAAAAACTTTAGGGACTTTGAATATCACTGCTCTAGCGCGTAGAGGAAAACTAGCCCAATCGACTAAACCGTTATTCACGTGTCTGAAACAGGAACCTGAACTAATAATGTGGTTGGTTTTGTGTTGTTTTGGCAGTCAGTTTGTTTTTCTTCTGAGTACTTTTGGGTTGTTTTGGGTACTTGCTTGTGTTTTTTGGGGGGGTTCTTTGGGGTTGTTTTGGGTACCTGTTTGGGTTTTTTTTCAGGTACTTTTGGGTTGTTTTGGGTACCTATTTGTGTTTGTTTGTGGTTGTTTTTGGTACTTTTAGGTTGTTTGGGCTTGTTTTGGGTGATTAGTAGAACCCATGGAGGGTTCAAATAACAAGGCGAAAGGAATTCAGAATCATTTTGGCTCTCATTGTCACAAACCTGACCTGAGAGAGACGGTTTATTTCTCTATTTTGTTAGGTCAGGGTGTGGGGTGGGCATTCTATGTATTTTATTTCTATGTTTTGGCCAGGTATGGTTTCAAATCAGAGGCAGCTGTCTATCGTTGTCTCTGATTGGGAACCATACTTTGGCAGACCTTTTTCCCTCCTTGAGTTGTGGGATCTTATTTTTGTACTGCTTTGTAAATCCTGCACGACGTGTTTATTATTTTGTTTAAGTGTTCAGAGTTAAAAATAAATATCAAGATGAACACATACCACGCTGCACCTTGGTCTACTCCTTTGGACAACCATTACACTCATGCTGTTTATGGCAGTAAACTATATCCCATTACCATTGGTTTTCCTCCTGAAAGATAATTTGCCTTCTTTGGACATCAGTATGTCTGTTTGTTAGCATCAACATAACTATGATCTGTGGGTTGGTGCAGCCCCTCACCTACCTCCACAGACCTGGGAAACTACCCGGCTGCCTAAGGGGTCAAAGAGATGCTAACTGATATAGAACACCCCCTCCCTATCCTTCTCTCTGTCTCCATTCCAGTTACTAAAATCACAAATCCACATATTATCACAGAGGGATGAACAAACACATACTGTACCCTGACCCACGTGTTCAGGCTGTTGATGGATTTGCCTAATAGACATGTGATTCCTCTCCGTCAGAAAGATGTAAAGTAAATGTGACACACCTCGCAGGAGAGACAGGTTTCCACAACACAGGTGCGACACATTTTGGTCTTGTTAATATCATGATATTAGGCTATATGTTGTATTGTGAATAGTTTATTTGTTGTAAACGACTTGTGATTTAGTACACCCTGTTGAAGAGAAACTCCTCTTGCGAACGTAGACTGTTTTTTGTACAATATCTACATAAGCTTATTGTATGACGCTAAGTTTATAATGTAACATTTTGTACTGATAGCGGTTATATACAATAGTTTTAATATTATTACATTACTATTGTTACAAACTGCTAAAGAATAACTATTCTCATGTGTGGATTGTGTCTACTATATGTCTTTACAACATACAAGTGTGCAAAACATATATTTTAGGAATGTGTTCCTCATTTTTGGTATTCTCAGTGTATGTACATATTGTTTGTAGTTGAAAAGTTCTGAAACCATTAATTAATATGATGGGTCAAACTATAGTAGTAATTTTAGCATAATGTTGTACATTTTAGAAAGATTACAGATAGAGAAAGGGTTGCTGTTGACTCTTAGCAATTTGAATCAGGGATACATGGGTCATCAGCCCAGAAAGAATGGATCTGTCATTGAGGACAGACATTGGTCTACATATGGTTCATAAACGAGTACATGTGAGAAACCAGAATCCCTTTGTCAATTGCAAGGATCCTCTGTCCTGCAAAAAAAATTATAATAATAAAAAAAAAAATAATAATAAATAATATATATATATATATATATATATATATATATATATATATATATATATACAGTGGGGGAAAAAAGTATTTGATCCCCTGCTGATTTTGTACGTTTGCCCACTGACAAAGAAATGATCAGTCTATAATTTTAATGGTAGGTTTATTTGAACAGTGAGAGACAGAATAACAACAAAAATATCCAGAAAAACGCATGTCAGAAATGTTATAAATTGATTTGCATTTTAATGAGGGAAATAAGTATTTGACCCCCTCTCAAACAGAAATATTTCTGGCTCCCAGGTGTCTTTTATACAGGTAACAAGCTGAGATTAGGAGCACACTCTTATAGGGAGCGCTCCTAACCGCAGCTTGATACCTGTAAAAAAGACAACTGTCCACAGAAGCAATCAATCAGATTTCAAACTCTCCACCATGGCCAAGACCAAAGAGCTCTCCAAGGATGTCAGGGACAAGATTGTAGACCTACACAAGGCTGGAATGGGCTACAAGACCATCGCCAAGCAGCTTGGTGAGAAGGTGACAACATTTGGTGTGATTATTCGCAAATGGAAGAAACACAAAATAACTGTCAATATCCCTCGGCCTGGGGCTCCATGCAAGATCTCACCTCGTGGAGTTGCAATGATCATGAGAACGGTGAGGAATCAGCCCAGAACTACACAGGAGGATCTTGTCAACGATCTCAAGGCAGCTGGGACCATAGTCACCAAGAAAACAATTGGTAACACACTACGCCGTGAAGGACTGAAATCCTGCAGTGCCAGCAAGGTCCCCCTGCTCAAGAATACATATACATGCCCGTCTGAAGTTTGCCAATGAACATCTGAATGACTCAGAGGACAACTGGTGAAAGTGTTGTGGTCAGATGAGACCAAAATGGAGCTCTTTGACATCAACTCATCTCGCCGTGTTTGGAGGAGGAGGAATGCTGCCTATGACCCCAAGAACACCATCTCCACCGTCAAACATGGAGGTGGAACCATTATGCTTTGGGGGTGTTTTTCTGCTAAGGGGACAGGACAACTTCACTGCATCAAAGGGACGATGGACGGGGCCATGTACCGTCAAATCTTGGGTGAGAACCTCCTTCCCAAAGCCAGGGCATTGAAAATGGAAAGTGGATGGGTATTCCAGCATGACAATGACCCAAAACACACGGCCAAGGCAACAAAGGAGTGGCTTAAGAAGAAGCACATTAAGGTCCTGGAGTGGCCTAGCCAGTCTCCAGACCTTAATCCCATAGAAAATCTGTGGAGGGAGCTGAAGGTTCGAGTTGCCAAACGTCAGCCTCGAAACCTTAATGACTTGGAGAAGATCTGCAAAGAGAAGTGGGACAAAATCCCTCCTGAGATGTGTGCAAACCTGGTGGCCAACTACAAGAAACGTCTGACCTCTGTGATTGCCAACGAGGGTTTTGCCATCAAGTACTAAGTCATGTTTTGCAGAGGGGTCAAATACTTATTTCCCTCATTAAAATGCAAATCATTTTATAACATTTTTGACATGCGTTTTTCTGGATTGTTTTGTTGTTATTCTGTCTCTCACTGTTCAAATAAACCTACCATTAAAATTATAGACTGATCATTTCTTTGTAAGTGGGCAAACGTAGAAAATCAGCAGGGGAGCAAATACTTTTTTCTCCCACTATATATATATATATATATATATTATCCACTTCAAACAAGGTAAAGTCATTGGGGTCAGAGATTAACAGGTTTTTCTCTTCCCTCAAAACAGCTGCAAACAGAATAATAAGAAAATGAACTCCACCAAGATGAGTTCTGACCATCTCCAGCCAACCAACGGCACTCAAAGGTTCAGCTCGTTCTATTGTCTAGGCTCCCCCAGCTTTACAGCTAGCGTTGTTGTCATGATGATAGACTTCACCTTCGGTGTGCCAGCCAATGGTTGGTCTCTCTGGCTCATCTCTAGCGGCGGTTGGAGTCTCATCGAGTCTGAAATCTTCACTCTGAATCTTGTCTCCATGGAGATGGCCAGCACTCTCTTCTTCATGTTGTCGATACTCAACATTTTCAAACTGCGTAGCGTGTCCTTTCAATTGGCTACTGATTTCCTGTATGGTATGATCATTGCAGCCCGGCCCCTGTTCCAGTGCTGTGTCTGTGTGGAGCGCTACCTGGCAGTGGTCCACCCTGTAGTCTTCCTGAAGTACAAACCCCTGAGATACAGGGTTGGGTGTTGTGGTTTAGTCTGGTTCTTAGTCCTGGGGTTCGGTGCAATCAACTATATAGAATTATCCATATATAATAACCTGGGCATATTCCTCCCTATACTGTCAGTGGACTTTTTCTGCAGTCTCTCCATCCTCAGGGTTCTTAAGAAGCCCTGCCCGGGAGATGGAAGGAAGGAGAAAGAAGGGGGAAACCTGCAGAAGAAGAGAGCTTTCAGGATCGTCTCCATCATACTGGTGATGCTGCTGGTCAACTATGTGCCAACGATCATCATGGCACCAATGGTGCATCTGTTTTCATTGAACGTATACATGTGTGATGTAATACCACCTCTTGTCTCCTTCTCACTTTTTGGCAGTCCTGTCCAGGCCGTCCTCTTCCTCCGCAGGGCTGGGAAGCTGCCATGTCTCTGGCCAGGCAGGGGTAGTGGAGAGAACAAGTAGGCGTTTATAAAGGTAGACTTAGCAGTACAAGGCATATAGGGCATATGACTTCTGCAGCCAAGCGCATGAACCGAGAGGCTAATCTCTTCCGCAATTGTTGTCACGCAGCTTTCACATTGAGTGAAGCAACTCTGTTATCTGTGGTTCCCACTGCTGCTCATATATCGCCGAGTTTCTGTTTAATGAAAACCGCTGCAACACTTTTAAATTTAACAGTAGCATTACTTTGGGGATAACTACAGGGGAATAACATGATTATGTGTGGATTCGTTTTGGTATTAAGTGTGGCTATTTTGTACTTACAACATTATAATAACCAATTGATTATATGTACGTCTGTGTTTGATAAGAAGGCTATTTTTCATTAACATTTTTTCTTTTCTCTGTTTCATAATGTTATTATGTTACATTATTTGATAGTTTAAGTCTATACCAGGCCCTCCTCTTCCTCCACAGGGCTGGGAAGGTGCCATGTCTCTGGCCAGGCAGGGGTATTGGGGAGAATGACTAGGGTTGTATAAAGGTAGACGCAGCATATTGGGCACTATTCCACAACAACAGAATGCACAAAATGAGATGCTTATCTAACTATCATGTTGAGTGAAGCAAACATGCATACGATCTGTATGGGTACTCGGTGCTGCCTCTTACATCATTCCAACTCTGTAATACCTGTGGTTACCACTGCTGCTCATATCGCTTACTATGGGGATAACTACGTGGGAATAACGTGATTATATGTGAAGTTATGTTATTCATTATGCTATTAAGTGTAGTTCTTAAAAATGTAATAATTTAATCACTAAGTAATGTCTTCTTTATATAGTCTTATCTCATTATTAATGTTTGAACTCCTCATGTCATAATGGTGTCTGTTTGTTTCAAAATGATTCAATTAAATTGTGAGCAAGAGAAATATCTAGAATCTGTCTCTTTTATATTCCCTTTTTGGAGCCTTTCTTCCTCAAGTTTCTTGTATGTTATTGTAGTAATAATGTCAAGCACAGCATAATATATTAATACTGTTTTATAATAATACCATTATCACTGCCCTAGTAATAGGATCACTAACAATACTGAATGATGACGTGTTTTTTTTCTTATTATAGCATTCATTATTAATATTTATGAGCATGCACTCACACACACACACACACACACACAAAGGTGATAATTCTAGCAGTGATTTGCTTATTTGACGTATCAATCTTCACTGAGTCAGAGAGATGCAAACTCCACACCTTTCACTCAGAGGAGAGACAATTTTCTTCACAGCAGGTCTGTCTCACTTTCGTCTATTTAGTATTTCAAAATGTAATGCTCTAAATCTTTGTTGCTTCATTAGGTTTACAAATCTAGCCCATACACTTTAATCTAGCCCATACACTTTAATCTAGCCCATACACTTTAATCTAGCCCATACACTTTCGTTCACTTTAAAAATTAAAAGAATCACATCGGGTGTAACAACCTGTCTGAGCTCCTCTACTGCCTCAACGCTCCATTCAGTCTGTTAGGGTTCTACCTCCTTACCTTTGTCCAGTTCTTCACAGGTTTTATCTGCACCGGTCGAACCCTGTTCCTGTATTGTGTTGTGTAGATCGCTACCTGGCGGTGGTCCAACCTGTGGTCTTACTGAAGTACAAACCCCTGAGATACAGGGAGCTGTGCTTGTCCATCGCCAGGCTAGTGGTGTTTGGCTTCGGTGTAGCCTGTGTTCTGTTTCCTCCCGTCCCCTTTAATGCCTTTGTAGGTCATTACTGTTGTTCTGTTGCCTCTCTGTGCTCTGGGTTGTGAAGCGTCCCAGGCCAGGTGAAGGGGAGAGGGAGAAGGAGGGGGCAAAGGGCTTAAAGATGAGGGCTTTCAAGATCATTCTGAGCGTTCTCGTGTGCATGGCGGTGAGCTACTTCCCAATGATTTCTGTGTTTCCCAGTATAGTCATTTAACATTCAATATGTTTGTCCATTTCCCTGTCTGGGATTGTGCTCTTAGGGTTGGTGCAGCCCCTCATTTATCTTCACAGGGCTGGTAAACTGCCATTTTATCAAAGGTCTCTGAAATAAAACAATTATAATAATAATTTAAAAAATGTATGTAGTAGCAGCAGGTTTTGTCCACTTAAACAGCTACAGTTGAAGTCAGAAGTTTACATACACCTTAGCCAAATACTTTTAAACTCAGTTTTATACAATTCCTGACACTTAATCCTTATAAAAAATTCCCTGTCTTAGGTCAGTTAGGTGTAACTGAGTCAGGTTTGTAGGCGTCCTTGCTCACACACGCTTTTTCAGTTCTGCCATAATTTTTCTTTGGGATTGAGGTCAGGGCTTTGTGATGGCCACTCCAATACCTTGACTCTGTTGTCCTTAAGCCATTTTGCCACAAGTTTGGAAGTATGCTTGGGGTCATTGTCCATTTGGAAGATCCATTTGCGACCAAGCTTTAACTTCCTGACTGATGTCTTGAGATGATGCTTCAATATATCCACATAATTTTCCTACTTCATGATGCCATCAATTTTGTGAAGTGCACCAGTCCCTCCTGCAGCAAAGCACCACCAACATGATGCTGCCACCCCCGTGCATCACGGTTGGTATGGTGTTCTTCAGCATGCAAGCCTCCCCCTTTTTTCCTCCAAACATAACAATGGTCATTATGGCAAAACCGTTCTATATTTGTTTCATCAGACCAGAGGACATTTCTCCAAAAAGTACGATCTTTCTCCCCATGTGCAGATGCAAACTGCAGTCTGGCTTTTTTATGGCGGTTTTGGAGCAGTGGCTTCTTCCTTGCTGAGAGGCCTTTCAGGTTATATCGATATAGGACTCATTTTACTCTGGATATAGATACTTTGCACCTGTTTCCTCCAGCATCTTCACAAGGTCCTTTGCTGTTGTTCTGGGATGATTTGCACTTTTCGCACCAAAGTACGTTCATCTCTAGGAGACAGAATTTGTCTCCTTCCTGAGCGGTTTGATGGCTGTGTGGTCCCATGGTGTTTATACTTGCGTACTATTGTTTGTACAGATGAACATGGTAACTTCAGGCGTTTGGAACTTGCTCCCAAGGATGAACCACACTTGTGGAGGTCTACAATTTTTTTCTGATGTCTTGGCTGATTTCTTTTGATTTTCCCATGATGTCAAGCAAAGAGGCACTGAGTTTGAAGGTAGGCCTTGAAATACATCTACAGGTACACCTCCAATTGACTCAACTTATGTCAATTAGCCTATCAGAATCTTCTAAAGCCATGACATCATTTTCTGGAATTTTCCAAGCTGTTTAAAGGCACAGTCAAGTTAGTGTATGTAAACTTCTGACCCACTGGAATTGTGATACAGTGAATTATAAGTGAAGTAATCTGTCTGTAAACAATTGTTGGAAAAATTACTTGTGTCATGCACAAAGTAGATGTCCTAACCGACTTGCCAAAACTATAGTTTGTTAAGAAGAAATTTGTGGACTGGTTGAAAAATGAGTTTTAATGACTCCAACTTAAGTGTATGTAAATTTCCGACTTCAACTGTATATTGAAACTTCCATCTTTTAGTTTTGCTACATTATAGCATATCTATCATTGATTGTTAAGAGACAGTGCAGTCAAAAACTTGATTTTTCTGTATTTAAAAAAATATGTCCACATAATGAGGTTAAACTAACAATATGAAATTTTGAAATGTATGATAATGGCATTTTAGTGGAAGTTCATTTGGAATTTCAGCCTGTTCAGCCTGTTTTTGGGCAACAGCATGACATCACAATCTGATCTGATTATTCTGACCAATGACCAGTTATCTTGTATCGTCCTACTTTGAAGGGGTAGTGGGTAGGCTCTAGAGCAGGGGCATTCAATTAAACAGCGGAGGTACTGTAGGGGGTCCTCAAAAATATATATATAAAAGTGGATTTTCTTTTCAATGTTTTGCTTTGGGGGTGTTTTTCTGCTAAGGGGACAGGAGAACTTCACCGCATCAAAGGGACGATGGACAGGGCCATGTACCGTCAAATCTTGGGTGAGAACCTCCTTCCCAAAGCCAGGGCATTGAAAATGGGTCGTGGTGGGTATTCCAGCATGACAATGATCCAAAACACATGGCCAAGGCAACAAAGGAGTGGCTCAAGAAGAAGCACATTAAGGTCCTGGAGTGGCCTAGCCAGTCTCCAGACCTTAATCCAATAGAAAATCTGTGGAGGGAGCTGAAGGTTCAAGTTGCCAAATGTCAGCCTTGAAACCTTAATGACTTGGAGAAGATCTGCAAAGAGGAGTGGGACAAAATCCCTCCTGAGATGTGTGCAAACCTGGTGACCAACTACAAGAAACGTCTGACCTCTGTGATTGCCAACAAGGGTTTTGCCACCAAGTACTAAGTCATGTTTTGCAGAGGGGTCAAATACTTATTTCCCTCATTAAAATGCAAATCAATTTATAACATTTTTGACATGCGTTTTTCTGGATTTTTTTGTTGTTATTCTGTCTCTCACTGTTCAAATAAACCTGCCATTAAAATTATAGACTGATCATTTCTTTGTCAGTGGGCAAACGTACAAAATCAGCAGGGGATCAAATACTTTTTCCCTCACTGTATACCATTAGTTAAACTTAGTGAAGTGACAGTACAGTGGCGTCATATAAAAGCCTTAGCTCTGTTGTCCAGTGTTCATGTTTTATTGCATGACATTTATGACATTTTCACACCTAAGGTACTTTGAGACAGAGTATCATGTCAAAACATCTGAACCCTGGGCTTCCCGAGTGGTGCAGTGGTCTAAGGTGTCACTACAGACCTAGGTTCAATCCAGGGAGGGGCAGCTAGTATCAAGCAAAGAAATACAGAACTACTGGAGTTGAACAACAAGATAGATTGAGCCAGACAAGTCACTCCTTTCAGGTTTGTCAATAGCATTTCTTCAAATATGATTTTGGACCTCCTTTGATACCCTAGGATAGGGGGCGCCACAGCGCATTTTGAAAATAAATTGTTCCCATTTTCAACGGCCTACTAATCAAACTCAGAAGCTAGGGCATGCATATACTTATTATATATGGATAGAAAACACCCTAAAGTTTCTAAAACTGTTTGAATGGTGTCTGTGAGTATGACAGAACTGAAATGGCAGTCAAAACCCCGAGACCGATTGAAACAGGAAGTGGAATTCAGAATTGTGGACTCGACTTCTCATCTTTCCCTATAAATCACACCGTTAAGCATGGTTCAGTGAGCACTTCCTATTGCTTCCACTAGATGTCGCCAGTCTTTTCACAGTGGTTTGAGCCTTATACAGTCGAAACTCAGTGAATGAGAGTCATTGGAAATTGGTCACAGGGGATGGGCCATCACCATTATGACGCCGGCGGCCATGTCTACCCCCACCTTTGGAAACGGTTTTAAAGGCAATGAAATCTCTGTATATTAGCTCATTTTCTGAGTATCGCATCTCCTTTTATCGCAAAGTGTGATTACCCAGTAAAGTTAATTTAAAATCTGGTATGACAGGTGTTCTCAAGAGATATTCATCTATAAATGTTAGATTGACAATATAAATTTAAAAAATCGTTATCGGATAGTAATTTAGGGAATTGTAGCATTGTTTACCGGGATGCATTTGAGGGGAAATTATTTAGTCAACGTCAGACGCCGATGTAAAATGCTGTTTTTATATATAAATATGACCTTTATTGAACAAAAGAATGCATGCATTGTATAACATGATGTCCTAGGTGTGTCATCTGATGAAGTTTGTAAAAGGTTAGTGCTGCATTTAGCTGTTTTTTGGTTATATGTGATGCAAGTGGTTGGTCGGAAAATGGCTCTGTTGCTGCTTTTTACGATGGACTCATCTAACATAATCTAATGATTTGCTTTTCCTGTAAAACCTTTTTGAAATCGGACGACGTGGGTCGATTCAGGAGAGGTGTATCTATAAAAAAAAATATATATATATATATATATATATATTTTTTTTAATTATGATTTTTTTTTAATGCTAATTGGCGATATGATTTTTCGCTGGATTTTGATCCCGCTGACGGGATGAGACGCTGAAGAGGTTGCATTTGTTGGTAAATATTGTTGTGGGTACAACAGTTGAACTAAGCTCATTTCAGATTGCCCAATAACGGTCCTTCAGACACCACCACATTAGTTTTCATTACTACTTCAGATTACCCAATAACGGTCCTTCAGACACCACCACATTAGTTTTCATTACTACTTCAGATTACCCAATAACGGTCCTTCAGACACCACCACATTAGTTTTCATTACTACTTCAGAATGCCCAATAACGGTCCTTCAGACACCACCACATTAGTTTTCATTACTACTTCAGATTACCCAATAACGGTCCTTCAGACACCACCACATTAGTTTTCATTACTACTTCAGAATGCCCAATAAGGGTCCTTCAGACACCACCACATTAGTTTTCATTACTACTTCAGATTACCCAATAAGGGTCCTTCAGACACCACCACATTAGTTTTCATTACTACTTCAGAATGCTCAATAAGGGTCCTTCAGACACCACCACATTAGTTTTCATTACTACTTCAGAATGCCCAATAAGGGTCCTTCAGACACCATCACATTAGCTTTCATTACTACTTCAGATTGCCCAATAAGGGTCCTTCAGACACCATCACATTCGTTTTCGTAACTACTTCAGATTTGTGTTTGGGGGCAGGCGGGGTTAACACACTTACTGTATCAATTTAAATCACATTTCGGAAACTATGCAGCACAGGAGGCTGCTGGCACCTTAATTGAGGAGGACGTGCTCATGGTAATGGCTGGAGCGGAATAGGAGGAATGGTATCAAATACATCAAATGCATGGTTTGATGCCATACCATTCACTCAGTTCCAGACATTATTATGATTATTATGATTATTATTTCTCCCCTCAGCAGCCTCCACTGCTGTCAACATTGAATTCAAGCCCCAGACTAGAAACTCCTGGCCACCATTTTTATTTAATCTCCACAGATACTCCCAGGACAGCCCAGGCTACAACCAAAGAGAAAAACCACTGAGAATGAACACACTGCAATCTGTAAACTATCCTATAGCAACACAACTGGATTGGAATTTCCCTGAAACAAATTATATGTATATTGTTAGCCATGATGCCAACTTTGTGGTTGGCTTCCCTGTTAATGGTTGGGTAGTGTGATTGATATAGACTGGGTCGGGGGGGGGGGGGGGGGGGTTGTTGGCTGCAGAGATCTTCATCCTCAACCTGACCATGACTGGCTATGACTGAGATCCTCTACTATCTGAATATCCCTATGATTGTGAAATTTAACGTCCCTGAGGTGCCACTTGGAGTTGCTGGTGTCCTTTTTTGTATTCCTCTGGATTGCCGGTCCAGTGTTCCAGTGCTATATCTCTGTGGAGATCTACCTGGTGGTGGTCCAACCTCTGGTCTTCAGATCCAGGGTGTGGTGTTGTGGTTTAGCCTGGCTTGTAGTTAGGGTTGCTTCCGTGGTTGGTGGGATCTCCCCTAAACTTCTGTATAGTATTGTTGTTCGCTGCCTCAGTTCTCAGAGCTCTGAATTGGCCCGAGACGGGGGAAGGGGACAGGGAGAGGGAGGGGACATTCCGAATAATTTTGTCTCTCTAATTTTTATGACGTCTACGGCAGTAAACTACGTCCCGTAACTATTTGTTTTCATACTGAAAGATAATTAGCATTCTATGGACTACTTCATTAGTCTGCCCCCCCCCCCCCCCTCCATCTCCCTTCTAGTCACTAAAATCACAAATCCACATATCATCACAGAGGGATAAATAAACACCCACACACAGGTGTTCAGGCTGTTGATGGATTTGCCTAATAGACATGTGATTCCTCTCCGTCAGAAAGATGTAAAGTAAATGTGACACACCTCACAGGAGAGACAGGTTTCCACAACACATGTATGACACATTTTGGTCTTGTTAATATCATGATATTAGGCTATATGCTGTAATATGAAAAGTTTTTGTTGTACATGACTTGTGATTTAGTACACCCTGTACTCGTCTTGCGTACGTAGACAGTTTTTTGTACAATATCTACATAAGCTTACTGTATGATGCTACGTTTATAATGTACCATTTTGTGCTGATAGCGGTTATATAAAATACTTTTAATATTATTACATTACTATTGTTACAAACTGCTAAAGATTACCTATTCTCATGTGTGGATTGTGTCTAGTATACAAAACTGTATGTTTTTGCAACATATATACAGTTTGTTTGTAGTTGAAAAGTTGTAAGAATATTCATTGAAAGGAGTTGTCAAACAAAGGCAATATTTTTATATTTTGTCATAATGTTGTACATTTCAGTTGAGGTCACAGAGAATGAGAAAGATCACAGATCGAGGGGTGCTGTTGGCTCTTTGCCACGCCCTGACCTGAGAGAGCCTTTTTTTATGTCTATTTAGGTTTGGTCAGGGTGTGATTTGGGTGGGCATTCTATGTCCTTTTTTCTATGCTTTGTATTTCTTTGTTTTGGCCTGGTATGGCTCTCAATCAGGGACAGCTGTACATCGTTGTCGCTGATTGGGAGTCATACTTAGGCAGCCTGTTTTCCTTTGGGGTTTGTGGGTAGTTATTTTCTGTTTTGTACATTTTGTGACCTGACAGAACTGTTGGCTGTCATTAATTTTCTTGTTTTGTTTGAAGTGTTTTTTATTATTAAATCATTAATATGAACACTCACCACGCTGCGCTTTGGTCCCCTTCTTCTACAGACGACAACCGTTACACTCTTAGCAATTTGAATCAGGGATACTTGGGTCATTAGCCCAGTGAGAATGTATCTCAGTAAATCATCTCTAGTATGAGAAGACAGTGTTTACATGTGATTAATGTACATTACAAGTACGTGGCAGTTGTGAAGATATCCTGCCCAGCTGAAAATAATAATAATAATCATATCATCCACTTCAAAAGAGTAAACAGTAATTTTCCCTCTTCCCTCAAAACAGCTACAAACAGAATGATAAGAAAATGAACTCCACCGAGATCAGCACATAACGGTTCTATTGTCTAGGCTCCCCCAGCTTTACAGCTAGCGTTGTTGTCATGATGATAGACTTCACCTTCGGTGTGCCAGCCAATGGCTGGTTTCTCTGGCTCATCTCTAGCGGCGGGTGGAGTCTCATCGAGTCCGAAATCTACACTCTGAATCTTGTCTCCGTGGAGATGGCCAGCACTCTCTTCTTCATGTTGTCGGTACTCAACATTTTCACACTGCGTAACCTGTCCTTGGAATTGGCTTTTAATTTCATGTATGGTGTGGTCTTTGCAGCCCGGCCCCTGTTCCAGTGCTGTATCTGTGTAGAGCGCTACCTGGCGGTGGTCCACCCTGTGGTCTTCCTGAAGTACAAACCCCTGAGATACAGGGTGGGGCGTTGTGGTGTAGTCTGGCTCTTAGTTATTGTGTTCGGTGTAATCAACTACATAATATTATCTGTATACAATAACCTTGGCATATTCCTCCCCATACTGTCAGTGGACTTGTTCTGCAGCCTCTCCATCCTCAGGGTTCTTAAGAAGCCCGGCCCGGGAGATGGAGGGAAGGAGAAAGAGGGGGGAAACCTGCAGAAGAAGAGAGCTTTCAGGATCGTCTCCATCATACTGGTGATGCTGCTGGTCAACTATGTGCCAACGATCATCATGGCATCAATGGTGCATCTGTTTTCAGAGAAGAAAAACCTGTGTGAAATAGCGCCACCCCTTGTCTTCTTCTCCATTATGGGCAGTTCTGTCCAGGCCCTCCTCTTCCTCCACAGGGCTGGGAAGGTGCCATGTCTCTGTGCAGGCAGGGGTAGCGGGGAGAACAACTAGGATTGTATAAAGGTAGACTTAGCATATTTGGCCAACTTCCACATAATGACCCAATCGAGAGGCTAATCTTCTCAGCACTTGTCACGCAACTATCACATTGAGTGAAGCAAACGTGCATGCGTTCTGAGTGGGTACTCGGTGCTGCCTCTTATATCGTGCCAACTCTGTAATATCTATGGTTCCCCCTGCTGCTCATATCACTGAGTCTACTTAACGTAAACAGCAGGAAACAGATTTAACATTAACAGTAACATTTTTCTGGGGATAACTACAGGGGAATAACATGATTATATGTGAAGTTATGTAATTCATTATGAATGTAGAACATTATAATAATCACTTGATTATATGTAGTGATATTGATGTTTGATAAGATGGCTATACTCGTTGTTTTATAGTTATATGTTAAATGATTTGACAGTTTAAGTCTATACAATCTAAATGAATAATTTCCTCACTACATAATGTCTCCTTTATATTGTGTAGTCTCATTATTCATGTTTGAACTACTCATGCCATTGTGATGTTTGGTGTATGTTTGATGATTCAATTCAATTCAATTGTGTATCGAGAATCTGTCTCTTTTATATTCCCTTTTTGGAGCCTTTCTTCCTCAAGTTTCTTGTATGTTATTGTAGTAATAATGTCAAGCACAGTATAATATAATAATACTGTGTTAAATATCACTGCCCTTTAGGCTACAGTATATGATTACTAACAATGCTGAATGATGACACATGTATTCCAGGGTTAATATAGCATGAATTATCTACTAATACGTCTATTTACACACTTGTTTAAGTACTTCACTTGAATCTATTGCATGAGGATACTGTATCTTTACGAACACACACACACAGGAGTTTTTTCTAGCAGTGGTTTGCTTATCTTTACTCTGTCAGAGAGATGCAAAATCTACACCTCTCACTCAGAGGAGATGGGAAAAGATAGTTGAAGTGTGGCTTGATTGAACAGTATTATGCGTTAGACGTGCGGTTATTGGTTGAAATTGGGAGCCGTCTTTGGATTGCGGTGATTTGATTTATGCGAAAATATTGCAATTATTTGAATGTTTTATGAGGAAATCAGTGACTGGTCAAATTTGAAAGCTCTCGCGTAGTAATATTGTGGGTTACTGAACAGCCAAATGGAAAAGGTTAGGTCTTCATGTGTGTTTTTTTTATACCTCCATACATATCATTCACAGCAGGTTGGTGGTGCCTTAATTGGGGAGAACGGGCTCATAGTAATGGCTCAAGGTGGAATGGTATCAAACACATCAAACACATGGTTTCCATTGGCTCCGTTCCAGCCATTATTATGAGCCGTCTTCCCCTCAGCATCCTCCTGTGACATCATTACTATATCTGTCTATACACAACGATCCTGAATGCTGATTGGTTAAAACCGTAAACATGTATGCAACATGATGGTTTTATGAATGAACGTGTGAAGACAAAGATCAGCCTCAATATCTGTCTATATCAGTCTGGATGAGCCCCACAACTATTCCTGCTGTTATCCTTCTCTATTCAAAGTATTGTAGTAGTAGTACTAAGAATCCCAGGTAGATGGCGCCTAACATCACACACCAAAACAGCAAGTTGTACCTCAACCCTCAAAGTAAAAACAACTGAAAACTCCTGACTGTAGGCCTATATTGTCTAATTCCATTGGGTTTGGTACACGACAAGCCCTTTTCGCAGATGCAGTCAGGGAGTGATGGCAGCCCTTTAGTCACCACACATTAGCCTAATAATATCAGCCTGACAGGTTGGCAGAAGGGAAAAAAAAATATTTGCATGGGATCGATTACACAGTGCTCTCTGCCGAGTAGGCCAAAATGCTGAGTGTGCTTTAGTCCTTTTGCCTAATGGGGTAGTTCCTCCCTTTGCCTAATGGGTCAGTCCTCCCTTTGCCTAATGGGTTAGTCCTGCCTTTGCCTAATGGGTCAGTCCTGCCTTTGCCTAATGGGTCAGTCCTGCCTTTGCCTAATGGGTTAGTCCTGCCTTTGCCTAATGGGTCAGTCCTCCCTTTGCCTAATGGGTCAGTCCTCCCTTTGCCTAATGGGTTAGTCCTGCCTTTGCCTAATGGGTCAGTCCTCCCTTTGCCTAATGGGTCAGTCCTCCCTTTGCCTAATGGGTCAGTCCTCCCTTTGCCTAATGGGTTAGTCCTGCCTTTGCCTAATGGGTCAGTCCTGCCTTTGCCTAATGGGTTGGTCCTCCCTTTGCCTAATGAGTCAGTCCTCCCTTTGCCTAATGGGTTAGTCCTGCCTTTGCCTAATGGGTCAGTCCTGCCTTTGCCTAATGGGTTAGTCCTCCCTTTGCCTAATGAGTCAGTCCTCCCTTTGCCTAATGGGTCAGTCCTCCCTTTGCCTAATGAGTCAGTCCTCCCTTTGCCTAATGGGTCAGTCCTCCCTTTGCCTAATGGGTCAGTCCTGCCTTTGCCTAATGAGTCAGTCTTCCTTTTGCCTAATGAGTCAGTCCTCCCGGAAAGCCTTGAACAAACACACACCATTCTCTAAATGACTTCACATTTTTGGAATTAAGTTCATGCAGTTTCATGTTCTCCAAAAAAATGTAAAGTTGCGTGATGTTTCCACTTACCTGTGCTCTTGTCGATCAACCCAAACGTTTTTTAAGTGCATATTTGGGTTATTCAGGTCTAGTTAGATTCAGCACCTTCTAGCTATTGTCATAATATCATAGCAGCTTAAAAACAGGTGACAGTGTAAGAGTGTAACACACCCATGGGACATGCTGTAGGCCTACTTGCTGTGTCAACCAGGTTTCTTACGTAGACAATGTGTATGAATAAAACCACAAATGTTGCCGTATTCCACATTAAAACGAATCTAGCCCACTTTCAAATAACACACTTGAAATTGTCAGTCAATGTCAGTTGATCTGCTGCACCACATTCACACACAACGCACATCACTCACGTCACTCACATCACTCACATCACTCACAGCTGCTGAGCTAACAATCCTCTCCTTCTAACTGTGTCTGTATGGTGTCTGTTTGGCTACTAAAATTCTTCAAAGACTTACAAATCATTAACTCTTTATTTGCACACTCAAGGAATAGTATACAGTTAGAGCACTTAGACTTTATGTTTAATAGCATAACCTTGAGGCGGATCTGAAGGGGACTTGAATAGGAGAACCAGTAAGACGGGTGGTAAGATCTGTCTAACTACATGTACGTATTACCTCAATTACCTTGACTAACAGGTGTCCCCGCACATTGACTCTGTACCGGTACCCCCTGTATATAGCCCCGCTATTGTTAATTTACTGCTGCTCTTTAATCATTTGTTATTCTTATCTCTTACTTTTTGGGGGGTATTTTCTTAAAACTGCATTGTTGGTTAAGGGCTCGTAAGTAAGCATTTCACTGTAAGGTCTACACCTGTTGTTTTCGGCGCATGTGACAAATACAATTTGATTTGATTTTTTAAGCTCTGTGTAGTTTTCCTCCAAGACAGGACACCGTTGTAGTTGAATGTGCTCAGAACCACAAAAGCCTTACCTCTCATGATAACATTTACAGTTTTTCTCAATTGCTAAAACACTAAAACCCATTGGCTGAACAAAGTTCTCAGTTGCCTGGACTCATTTAGCTAATTATGCAGTCTGTTGTCAATACCTTAAACCATTTCACATGGTAAAACACAATTTGCAGATCTCACTTAGACTTTTCAGCAAAACTCTAAACACATTCACATTCTCAAAACACATTCTGCACTCTAATGCACATGTCATCCATACTGGTAAACACAAGTGGCAACAATCAAATACAAATAGAGAACACATGTCATTGATTGAACACAACCACTCAAAATTGATTTAACCTGTTTCAAATGATGCGACTGTCACGTCCTGACCAGCAGATGGAGCTGGTGTAGTAGTTTGGGGGTCAGGACGTGGCAGTCTGGTGTGTGTCTTGTGACTCCTGATCAGGAACAGCTGGGAATCGTTGTTCCTGATTGGGAGTCACATATGTAGGAGTTGTTTGTCACTGGGGTTTGTTGGGTAATTGTTTCTTGTTTAGTGTGGTTGCACCTGACAGGACTATTGGCTGTCAGTTTCCTTGTTTTTGTTTTGTATAGTGTTCTTTCTAATTAAATTGAAAGATGAATACTAACTCCACTGCATTTTGGTCCATTCCTGAAGACAGCCCTTACAGAATTACCCACCAACAAAGGACCAAGTAGCGGAAGAAGGCTGGCGAGGTAAGGGAAACCGGGAGGCACCCCCAAGAAATTTTTAGGGGGGGGCACAAGGGGAGTTTTGCGGGGCAAGAATGGAGCCCCAGGCCAGCTCTCCGCACTAGCATGGAGGTGCGTGTTCGCAATCTGGTACGCCCAGTACCAGCACCACGCACCAGGAGTCTAGTGTGTCAACCCAGCCTCGCCAGTCAACAGTCGTCATCAGAGCTGCCCGCCAGTCAACAGTCGTCATCAGAGCTGCCCGCCAGTCAACAGTCGTCGTCAGAGCTGCCCGCCAGTCAACAGTCGTCAGAGCTGCCCGCCAGTCAACAGTCGTCAGAGCTGCCCGCCAGTCAACAGTCGCCAGAGAGGTCAGACTGCGCTGAACTGCCGGAGTGGCCAGACTGCGCTGAACTGCCGGAGTGGCCAGACTGCGCTGAACTGCCGGAGTGGCCAGACTGCCCTGAACTGCCGGAGTGGCCAGACTGCGCTGAACTGCCGGAGTGGCCAGACTGCCCTGAACTGCCGGAGTGGCCAGACTGCCCTGAACTGCCGGAGTGGCCAGACTGCCCTGAACTGCCGGAGTGGCCAGACTGCCCTGAACTGCCGGAGCGGCCAGACTGCCCAGACTGTCCCGAGCTGCCAGACTGCCCAGACTGTCCCGAGCTGCCAGACTGCCCAGACTGTCCCGAGCTGCCAGACTGCCCAGACTGTCCCGAGCTGCCAGACTGCCCAGACTGTCCCGCGCTGCCAGACTGCCCAGACTACCCAGACTACCCAGACTGCCCCGAGCTGCCAGACTGCCCAGACTGCCTGGAACGGCCAGAGCCTGAGCCGCCTCCAGGATAGGTGGGTTGGGGAGGGAGGGTGTAGCACAGTGCCGTCGTTGACGGCAGCCACCCTCCCTTCCCTCCCTTATTGTTTAGGGTTACTGTTTTAGGGTTTTGTTGGGGATTTTGTTTGTTGGTGGTTTTTTGTTGTTGTGGTTAGGTGCATTCTGGGGTCTGCACCTTGAGGGGGGGGTACTGTCACGTCCTGACCAGCAGATGGAGCTGGTGTAGTAGTTTGGGGGTCAGGACGTGGCAGTCTGGTGTGTGTCTTGTGACTCCTGATCAGGAACAGCTGGGAATCGTTGTTCCTGATTGGGAGTCACATATGTAGGAGTTGTTTGTCACTGGGGTTTGTTGGGTAATTGTTTCTTGTTTAGTGTGGTTGCACCTGACAGGACTATTGGCTGTCAGTTTCCTTGTTTTTGTTTTGTATAGTGTTCTTTCTAATTAAATTGAAAGATGAATACTAACTCCACTGCATTTTGGTCCATTCCTGAAGACAGCCCTTACAGCGACACAACCAATATAAGCCAATTCAGAGAGCAAACAGGTTGTTGAAGGTGGGAAGGAGAAAGTCTGAGAATGGATAGAAGAAACAATGTGAGAGGACGAGGACGAGTGCGTATGCGAGGTGGGCGACGAGGAGGAGGAGGGCAAGAAAGAGGAAGAGGAGGACGAAGAGGAAGAGGAAGACAAAGAGTGGAAATATCTGATGAAATTCGAGCAACAGTTAAAGACCATGTTCTTGTCCATGGACTGACAATGAGGGAAGCAGGACTTAGAGTGCAACCCAATTTGAGCCGATTTTCTGTGTCCACCATAGTAAGGACATTCAGAGAAGAGAACAGGTACAGTATACTACTGTATTTTTGTAATTTACTGTACTACATTATATGCAGCTGTTTCAATAGACATTTGTAAAGTTAATCACTGTATGTATTGTACTGCATGAATATGTTTTGTAACTGCACAACTACTTTTTGTAGAATTGCAAGGCTGCCACATGCAGGTGGAAGGACAGCTATATTCACTCGGGAGCAAGAGACCGTTATAGTTGGCATGGTCCTTCAAGATAATGCAATACGACTCAGAGAAATCCAGGAACGAGTGATACAAGACAACACACACTTCCAGGGAATCGACAGTGTGAGCATTTCCACAATTGACCGTGTCCTCCATCGTAACAGGATGCGAATGAAACAAGTATACAGAGTACCTTTTGAGCTCAACTCACCAAGGGTGAAAGAACTGCGAGCTCAGTATGTGCAAGTAAGTGTACATTCAGAAACATTTACTGTAATCCAGATTGTCTACAGTACTAACACATACTATGTGAATGACATTACTCTTCAGTACATACAATGTATGTGAATCAGAAGTGCATACAGTAGGCCTAATTGTATTCTACAGTATAGCACGGTCTCTGTACGACTTACAAAATCCTACATACAGTATATTGAATTTCTACCCACACAATATTTGACGTGGAATCCTTGGACAGACCCCATGAGTTCATCTTTGTCGATGAAGCAGGCTTCAATCTAACAAAGAGGAGAAGGAGAGGCCGAAACATGATTGGACAGCGGGCCATTGTTGAAGTCCCTGGTCAACGAGGTGCAATGTCACAATCTGTGCTGCTATCAGCAACCATGGTGTTCTACATCACCATGTTACACTCGGGCCATATAACACCCAGCACCTTCTAACATTTATTGCCAATCTAAGAGATATTTTATTTGAGCAGCAGGTTCAGGCGCAGCAGGGTCAAGAGCTAAATGAGAATCCCATTCCCACCTATGTGATAGTGTGGGACAATGTCAGTTTCCACCGAGCTGCTCAGGTAAGGGAATGGTTTAACATCAATGGGCAGTTTATGAACTTGTACCTCCCTCCATACTCGCCTTTCCTGAATCCGATTGAGGAGATTTCTCCTCTTGGAGATGGAAAGTGTATGATAGACAACCCTACACCAGAGTAAATCTGCTGCAAGCCATGGATTTAGCCTGTGGTGATATAGGTGAGGAATCATGTCAGGGCTGGATACGGCACACAAGAGGCTTCTTCCCCCGTTGCATCAGGAGGCACAATATTGCTTGTGATGTTGACGAAGTGCTCTGGCCTGACCCAGCCCAAAGACAAGAAGAAGCACATTGATCACATGTTTACTCCTTTGATTTTTGTCCCTTTTAGTATTGTATACTGTAGTACAGTGCATTGTAGGCTGTATACTGTACAATGGACAAATTGTATGGCCCTGAACATTGTGCTTTCCATTTATTAACAGTACTGACTGCTCAATAGATTTTGACTGGTTGCAGGTTCATATCAACAAAGAACAAGAATTACAGTATCACAGAGACAAAGGACAAGTTTGTGAGATGCAGGGTACAGTACTGTAACAATAGGGGTACAAGGAGGCGGAAGAACAAAAAACAAAATTGCAAAGAGCAAAGCAGAGTAGTAATTTCTGATCAATTTTGAGCTACTAAGATAGAACATGTTTTCATTCATCAAAGGACAGTGACGGAAAAATATGAATATTTTTTTAGATTAAAAATGTACTTCTTCCTGAGAATTGTATGTTTTGAACAATGTGTTTTCTATTTTTCCGTGTATTGTTTACTGACTGCTTGAGAGTGTATATCATTTTGATCACTTTGTTTATGATTTGAGAGCAGTGTTTGATTTTGAACACAGGTAAAACTGTTTTGAGGCAAATGTTTCATTTTGCGGGAGGAGTCAGAGGTTATGTAAATAGCGCTTGAAGATGAGGTTTTGTGTTTAATGTTTTCAGGAAATGGAGCAAGGTTTCAGAAATTGTGTTTTAGCAATTGAGAAAAACTGTAACAGGTGTAGCCTGTGTCTGGCGTGCCTAATGATATGTTATTAGGCCTACACCGCCCGACACTCTCTCACTCAAGAGTAAACACATGTAATACGGTTGTGTGCGTCAAAGGGCCTCCATCTCTGGGAAAATGCTACCTTAGTTATGGGAGTTTAGGCTAGAGAGTAAAGAGGGGTAATGCTTGAACAGTGCCATGAGTTAATCCTTACAAATCCTTTAAAGGATGTCAGACAGGTGTGGAAAAAGAGAGAGAGAGAGGCAGAGAGAGAGAGCAAGAGAGGGAGAGAGAGAGCAAGAGAGAGAGAGAGAGAGCGAGAGAGCGAGAGAGCGAGAGAGAGAGAGAGAGAGAGAGAATTAAATGCATACCTGAACCTGGTCGGCACACCTGTCTGGCTGGTTGGATTGGCTGAGGGAGGGAGGGAGGGAGGGAGGGAGGGAGGGAGGGAGGGAGGGAGGGAGGGAGGGAGGGACTGACTGTAAAGTCTGCAGTTACTCCATCATGATGAAAAAAACCTCAGTCTATCTCTGGATACCTGTTGAAAGCAGTGAGGAAAAGACAGAAAGTGAGAAAAGGGAAAAAGTGTGTAACAAGGAACAACTATAGAGAGATAGAGGAGGGGAAGACTGACAGAAGACAGGACACTGGACATTATCCACTTGGAAGTCTCAAGGACCACAGAACAGGTACTAGGTCCATCTCAAAATGATAAAGTCCTAACTAATAAGCAAGTGTTTTGCATATATTTTAAAGCCTAAGCATATGTAAATGTGTGGAAAGTCTCAGGTGGAGACCCAAACTAAGTCCTGAAAAATGTAGAAGTACTGAGACTAGGAATGCTTAGCTATTTTGCATGTGTCTCCTTCAATATCGAACTACATTAGGCCTCAACATAGATGTCATTTAAATATCTAGCTAACAATAGCTAGCAGTAGAATGGACTCAAAAACACTGACTATTTCCCTAGTACTATTCCACAGTAGGCCTAGCTCCTTCTAGCCAGCTAGCTATTTCTCCCGTAGGTAGCTAACTGCAGGGCTCCGAAATGAAGGGTGTCCTGTTGTCCCGGTGATGATAAAATGTCTGGAATGTCTGGGAAGATTCAAACAGACTCTGGAACAGTTCTGGGAGGATAGATCCAAATTCTTACAACTACTGTACATAAAAAAAACATATAATAATAATACTCTGTTAAAGCTGATGCAAGAGATTAGAACGTTTAGCTTAAACCGTTGATAAGCCATTATTTATGCACATTTTAAGCGCAGCAATGCGCACTCAGCAGTAGGCTATGTGCCAATGTTCCAAAATGCAATTCATGGGAACACACCGTTCTAAAGAGCTACAGTCAGGCTACACAAAATAGATTTACATACACTAGTATTCCAATGTTGACTTTTTAAGAGGCCATTTTTTGGGGTGAATTTCTGGCTCAGCCCCATTTATCTATTTCAGTAGTAGGCTACTCTTATTAGCGAATTAAATCACTGTGAATGACCTGGGTTCTCGAGTAGACCCATGTTGGCATATCAAAACATAAATAAAAATATGTAGGCTATTTTAATTTGGAATTTTTCATCTTCATTTTGGGGAGATTTAAATTGCACTTAGGGATGATTCTGGGATGGTGATAAAAACGGTTAGTCTCATTGGCCAGAAAGGTGAAATCAACCGATTTACTCCATTACTGACTGTCTAATTATAATAGGCTAGTAGTGATTGATTACTAGTAGAATAAAACTGTCTTGATATACTGAACTCATGATGGATCTCCTCTTTCTCTTTCCATTTCCATTTTACAGCCTGCAGCCACACATTAATAGATGTTTATTCTCCCGTTGAAAATACGATTATTTTAGCGCAGTGTGACTTCTATTAACACCATGTCACAAGAATGTTTTTTGAAAAAAAAAACATCTGTTTTAACCATTGACTGTCAATCACTTCTATAGTTCAGATTAAATAATTCGGTGTGATGAACCAATAACAAAGGGGGAAATGCAGAGAACAAGGTAAATACATTTTAGCAGTTGTAGCCTATTTAGATTGTCATTAAGGAGAGACGTCTATTGGATAAATGTGTTAACTCCACTCTTGCTGCGGAAAAAAAGGGCTAGTTTTCAGACATTGTACGCGGGTTTTGAATTGTCAACGAATTCCGACTTCAGTGCTTTCAAATGAGTTCCGACATTGAGCGCGGGCTCCTGTGGTCAGATAAAAACAAATAATAATAATAAATTAAAAAATAACATCATTTTTTTAAATGTGCCTCTTGGCCCCCTATAGGCTCACAATTGATCAATCACATTCATTTATTATGCAGTTTATTTGAACATTAATAATCAGTTACCCAATCAAGGCAGGGCCAGCCCCCTACCTCCTCTCCTCCCCCATCTGATGATTATCAGAGTGGCAGCAGGCAGCAGGCTGTCTACACTCATTGAGAGCGGGCTCCTGAGTCTTCCTGTGGTTGGCGGTTGCAGTAAAAAAAATACAAAATATATACTACATACAGTATAATGTATATATAATATATAACCCTTAAACTCAACTCTGGATCTCAAAGCCAGTTCCACTGCATTTGTTCATTGTTCCCCACTAATCAGGTACTGATTTAGACCTGGGACACCAGGTAGGCACAATTAATTAGGTAGAACAGAAAACCAGCAGGCTCCGGACCTCGTAGGGTAAGAGCTAAGTACCTCTGGTATGTAATATTAAGATACAGTATATAATAGAAACATAATATATTTCCTTTATTATTATTATTTGTTTTTATAAAAAGTATATAATTTATTTTGCTTTCTCTTGGGCCAACCACGGCCTAGCCCCACCACGGGCATGGGCCCTCCAGGGGCTTCTGCCCTGGTAATCTCCTGCATTAATCTGGCCCTGGTCCCTTGTGTGTTGGACTATATCGTAGTCTACCACACTTTGAGTTCTATCAACTTTAAGTCCTGTGTGACTGAGAGTCTTGTCCCACAAAATATGTGTCTTTGATAGCCTACCTCTGTACATTTATCTGCATCCAATAGATGATGGAAATGGAAGTATTATGTCATTGATTTCACATTGCCTTGTCACCTGATAGTTGATGATAAGTAGTAGAAGAACTCAAGGTACAGATGCATGATGAGAGAGATGGCAAGTACCTGTGGATTTTCCTGCAAGAAAACATTAGTATGAGATAACACAGTGAAGGAAGTGAACAAGTGCATTCTATTTAAACCGTTATGGCTTTGGGTGACCAAAGCCAATCGTGTCATGCATGTCATGCATTTTATCAACAAATTCAAATACTACTAACTTATATAAAAAAAGGCTGATTTGTCCCATATTTCAATCAAATATTCCGACCTGTCACTTGCAGTCACGTTGCGCTTATGAAAATATATATAATATCGTAAAGATGTGGTAGCCTAAACCTACTGGTGATGTTAAACACGTGTTCTTCAATCATTTTAAAGATCTGATATGCTATGCAGAGCAGTGCATCACAAGACATGACATAGGCCAATGTCATAGGCCTATGGTTAACTAATCATATTTTTCAAATCCTTAAGGCAAAATTCATTCTAACCTTGGAGAGGACAGTTAAGCCTTACTACTTACAAGTGTGCTTCCGAGAAAGAGCTGCAAAAGTAAGTAACTAGCTGTATTAGGCGGAAATATAGAAAGTAATTTCATCAAACTTTTGAGGCTCTTCATTCAAAATATAGATGTTTTTCTTGAGACAATATGTGTGGGCATAGGCAGATGTTGCAATTGGAGGATGCATTTTGTGCATATTCTATAATGTTATTCAATAGGCTACATCTGTCCGTACAAACGTTGAGAAATTATGACATAATTTAAATTTGTATTGCTCTCTGGCATCTTAAACGTGTGCACTTCCCCATGAGCTCTCTCTGTGTGTGTGTGTGCATATGGATATTTTACATGTGGCCACCCTAGTATGGCTACTGACATTAACCATAAACAAATGAAAGATAATTATAAGTACTAAGACCATAACATAGTGTCATGATTGTCGTCTGGAAAGGACCAAAACGCAGCGGGTTGTATACTCATCTTCTTTTAATAGGAGAAAGAAGGAAAAGCAAACAAACACGTATACAAAAAAAATCACAAAAAATGATGAACGACGAAATACAGTCTTATCAGGCATAGACAGCTAAACAAGCACAACCTCCCACAAATCACAAACAAACACATCCTAATATATAGGACTCTCAATCAAAGGCAACTAGACAACCCCTGCCTCCAATTGAGAGTCCACACCCCAATGAACTAAACATAGAAACAGACTAACTAGAAAGAACATAGAAATAGACTAACAGAGCAGTGACCAAAAAACCCGGAAATAATAAATCAAACACCCTACTACATAAACCATCACCCCGAAACACATAAACAAAATACCCTCTGCCACGTCATGACCAAACTACAATAGCAAATAATCTTTATACTGGTCAGGACGTGACAGTACCCCCTCCCCCTAAAGGTGCATACCCCAGATGCACCTCATAAATAAACAAACCAAAAAAAAAAAAATACAAAAAGAAAAATTCCCCTATAAACTAAAGGGAGGGAAGGGAGGGTGGCTGCCGTCAACGACGGCACCTGTGTTACACCCCCCCTCCCCAACCCACCTATATCGGAGGCGGCTCAGGTGCGGGACGTGGACCCCGCTCCACCCTCTGCGTCACCCACTTAGGTGGCGCCCCTGGCCGCGTCAGAGGACTGGTGGGCGACACTGACTTCGCCCGGCTGGCGGGCGATTCTTGCTGCGCCCGGCTGGCGGGTGACTCTGGCTGCGCCCGGCTGGCGGGTGACTCTGGCTGCGCCCGGCTGGCGGGTGACTCTGGCTGCGCCTGGCTGGCAGGCGGCGATGGCTGTGCCCGGCTGGCGGGCGGCGATGGCTGCGCCCGGCCGGCGGGCGGCGATGGCTGCGCCCGGCTGACGGGCGACCCTTGCTGCGCCCGGCTTGCGGGCGGCGATGGCTGCGCCCGGCTGGCGGGCGGCGATGGCTACGCCCGGCTGACGGGCGGCGATGGCTGCGCCCGGCTGGCAGACGACCCTGGCGGCTCCTGACTGGCGGGCGGCTCTGGCGGCTCCTGACTGGCGGGCGGCTCTGGCGGCTCCAGACTGGCGGGCGGCTCTGGCGGCTCCAGACTGGCGGGCGGCTCTGGCGGCTCCAGACTGGCGGGCGGCTCCAGACTGGCGGGCGGCTCTGGCGGCACCAGACTGGCGGGCGGCTCTGGCGGCACCAGACTGGCGGGCTGCTCTGGCGGCACCAGACTGGCGGGCGGCTCTGGAGGCACCAGACTGGTGAGGCTGGGCTGACGCACTAGAAGCCTGATGCGTGGGGCTGGTACAGGATGTGCCAGTCTGGGCACACGCACCTCAGGGCTAGTGCGGGGAGCGGGAACAGGCCGAGTCGGACTGGGTTGACGCACTAGAAGCCTGATGCGTGGGGCTGGTACTGGACGTGCCAGCCTGGAGACACGCACCTCAGGGCTAGTGTGGGGAGCGGGAACAGGCCGAGTCGGACTGGGTTGACGCACTAGAAGCCTGATGCGTGGGGCTGGTACTGGACGTGCCAGCCTGGAGACACGCACCTCAAGGCTAGTGCGTGTAGCGGGAAACACTGGACCGTAGAGGCGCACTGGCGGTCTTGAGCGCAGGGCTGGCATCAACCCTACTGGCTGGATGCCCACTTTCCCCTGGCACATGCGGGGCGCTGGTACTGCGCGTACCGGCCTGAAAATACCCGGCCTTGCCACAGCACACATCACCCCAAAGCACGGGCCCTGTCCAGTATGTCTCTGCCCAAAAAGGGTACGGGTAGCTGGCCTGGGGCTCCATCCTCGCCCCGCCAAACTGCTCTTGTGCCCCCCCCAAAAAAAATATTGGGGCTGCCTCTCGGGCTCCCTTACCAGCCGTGTTCCCCGGTCCTCGCCAGATTTCCTCCGCTGCTTGGTCCTGTTGTGCTGTGTAGTTCTGTCACAGCTGTCGTGGAAGAGCGAATGGGACCAAGGCGCAGCGGGTTGCGTGTTCAACATATTTATTATAAAAAAATGCGAACACCACGGAAAAACAATAAACAAACTAACGACAGGAACAGAGAAGCAGGCTCAACAAAAGCAGTGCTCTCAAACAACTACCCACAAGTGACAAACAAAACACATACCTATTTATAGGACTCCCAATCAGAGGCAACTAGAAACACCTGCCTCCAATTGAGAGTCCAGCACCCAACCTACACATAGAAAAACTACCCTAGAACATACACATAGAAATACAAACATAGAGCAGTGACCAAAAAACCCAGAAATAATAAATCAAACACCCTACTACATACACCATCACCCCGAAACACATAAACAAAATACCCTCTGCCACGTCCTGACCAAACTACAATAGCAAATAATCTTTATACTGGTCAGGACATGACACATATCCTGTATGGTCATGACATAGGCTGGGTTGTTATAACATAGCCTGGGTGGTGGTGACATAGCCTAGGCGGTGGTGACATAAGCTGGGTGGTCATGACATAGCCTGAGTGGTTTTGACATAGCATGTGTGGTCATGACATAGCCTAGGTAGTGATTTGTGAAAGTGACATTGTGTGAGCCCCAAATAGCAGTTTAGGTTTACAGAGTGCAAACGAGTAAGTGAGGATTACTAGCAGTCTTATTTTGTGTTTTAAACATATTGCCTAATTATAGTGCATGTTTAAAGATGTTTCCTGTCAGGAAGAGCCTGTGGCCTAACAACAGCCTGAAAGCCTATTGATCCTTGTTTTCTCCAACCAGACCAGGTTGTTTTTACCATGTTGCAATAGGCTACAGTATCAGCGCTGGTTGAGGTCGCCTCTGTGCTGCCGGTCCTACTTCATTCCACCCCCTGTCTGATGTGACAGGTGCAGGCCTACTGTGTGTAACTAGAGTAAACATCATTCAGAGTGCACAGACCACATTCTTCTACATTATCTCACAGGCAGCCATGCTTGACTGAGACAAATGTTCCTCTGTGGAGGACACTGTGTGTGTGTGTGTGTGTGTGTGTGTGTGTGTGTGTGTGTGTGTGTGTGTGTGTGTGTGTGTGTGTGTGTGTGTGTGTGTGTGTGTGTGTGCGTGCATATGGATATTTTACATGTGGCCACCCTAGTATGGCTACTAACGTTAACCATAAACAAATGAAATAAAATTATAAGTACTAAGACCATGACATATCCTGGGTGGTCATGACATAGGTTGGGTTGTGATGACATAGCCTGGGTGGTTTTGACATAGCATGTGTGGTAATGACATAGCCTAGGTAGTGATTTGTGAAAGTGACATTGTGTGAGCCCCAAATAGCAGGTTAGGTTTACAGAGTGCAAATGAGTAAGTGAGGATTACTAGCAGTCTTATTTTGTGTTTTAAACATATTGCCTAATTATAGTGCATGTTTAAAGATGTTTCCTGTCAGGAAGAGCCTGTGGCCTAACAACAGCCTGAAAGCCTATTGATCCTTGTTTTCTCCAACCAGACCAGGTTGTTTTTACCATGTTGCAATAGGCTACAGTATCAGCGCTGGTGAGGTCGCCTCTGTGCTGCCGGTCCTACTTCATTCCACCCCCTGTCTGATGTGACAGGTGCAGGCCTACTGTGTGTAACTAGAGTAAACATCATTCAGAGTGCACAGACCACATTCTTCTACATTATCTCACAGGCAGCCATGCTTAACTGAGACAAATGTTCCTCTGTGGAGGACACTGTGTGTGTGTGTGTGTGTGTGTGTGTGTGTGTGTGTGTGTGTGTGTGTGTGTGTGTGTGTGTGTGTGTGTGTGTGCGTGTGCGTGTCCGTGTGTGTGTGTGTGCTGTAATACAGTGCCGACAGACAGTACCTAAACTAAAGGGACATTTGCACACTCTCAATCCACCTAATACCTGGGAGCTCCTGCCCCCTAGCTGCAGAGATCCAGACAAGTAGCCCTACCAGCCAGCCCTAACGTCTCCCCAGCCCCAGCCAGGCTCCATCTGAGCTGGGCAGATTCCTCTCAAACTGAGCTGGGCAGATTCTTCTTTAATGACACCTAACTCTTGTGTTCTGTTGCCCCCTAGCTGCAGAGCTAGAGACCAGTAGCCCTACCAACCAGCCCTACCGTCTCCCCAACAGAGGTCCAGACCACTAGCTCTACCGTTTTCCCCAGCATGGCTCTCTCCGGGCCGGGTGGCTTCCTCTCTGAGGATCAGTTCATCTGTTCTATCTGCCTGGATGTATTCACCAACCCAGTCTCCACACCCTGTGGTCACAGCTACTGTCTGGACTGCATCTCCACTTACTGGGATGGTATGTATTGTGGCTTTGTATATACTGTACACTACCTGAAAAATAAAAGTTTACATAGGCCTATATCCTGCACACTACCTGAAAAATAAATGTTTACATAGTCCTATATACTGTACACTACCTGAAATATACATGTTTACATAGGCCTATATACTGTACACTACCTGAAATATAAATGTACATAGTCCTATATACTGTACACTACCTGAAATATACATGTTTACATAGGCCTATATACTGTACACTACCTGAAATATAAATGTTTACATAGGCCTATATACTGTACACTACCTGAAATATACATGTTTACATAGCCCTATATACTGTACACTTCCTGAAATACAAATGTACGTTTGTTTGTATGTTTACATAGGCCTATATACTGTACACTACCTGAAATACAAATGTACGTTTGTTTGTATGTTTACATAGGCCTATGTACTGTATATTACCTGAAATATAAATGTACATAGGCCTATATACTGTAAATTACCTGAAATATAAATGTTTACATAGGCCTATATACTGTACACTACCTGAAATGTAACTGTTTACATAGGCCTATATACTGTATATTATCTGAAAAATAAATGTACATAGGCCTATATACTGTAAATTGCCTGAAATATAAATGTTTACATAGGCCTATATACTGTACACTACCTGAAATATAAATGTATGTTTGTTTGTATGTTTACATAGGCCTATACAGTGAGGGGAAAAAGTATTTGATCCCCTGCTGATTTTGTACGTTTGCCCACTGACAAAGAAACGATCAGTCTATCATTTTAATGGCAGGTTTATTTGAACAGTGAGAGACAGAATAACAACAAAAAAATCCAGAAAAACTGTCAAAAATGTTATAAATTGATTTGCACTTTAATAAGGTAAATAAGTATTTGACCCCCTCTCAATCAGAAAGATTTCTGGCTCCCCGGTGTCTTTTACAGGTAACAAACTGAGATTAGGAGAACACTCTTAAAGGGAGTGCTCCTAATCTCAGTTTGTTACCTGTATAAAAGACACCTGTCCACAGAAGCAATCAATCAATCAGATTCCAAACTCTCCACCATGGCCAAGACCAAAGAGCTCTCCAAGGATGTGAGGGACAAGATTGTAGACCTACACAAGGCTGGAATGGGCTACAAGACCATCGCCAAGCAGCTTGGTGAGAAGGTGACAACAGTTGGTGCGATTATTTGCAAATGGAAGAAACACAAAAGAACTGTCAATCTCCCTCGGCCTGGGGCTCCATGCAAGATCTCACCTCATGGAGTTGCAATGATCATGAGAACGGTGAGGAATCAGCACAGAACTACATGGGAGGATCTTGTCAATGATCTCAAGGCAGCTGGGACGATAGTGACCAAGAAAACAATTGGTAACACACTACGCTGTGAAGGACTGAAATCCTGCAGCGCCCGCAAGGTCTCCCTGCTCAAGAAAGCACATATACATGCCCGTCTGAAGTTTGCCAATGAACATCTGAATGATTCAGAGGACAACTGGGTGAAAGTGTTGTGGTCAGATGAGACCAAAATGGAGCCCTTTGGCATCAACTCAACTCGCCGTGTTTGGAGGAGGAGGAATGCTGCCTATGACCCCAAGAACACCATCCCCACCATCAACCATGGAGGTGGAAACATTATGCTTTGGGGGTGTTTTTCTGCTAAGGGGACAGGACAACTCCACCGCATCAAAGGGACGATGGACGGGGCCATGTACCGTCAAATCTTGGGTGAGAACCTCCTTCCCTCAGCCAGGGCAATGAAAATGAGTCGTGGATGGGTATTCCAGCATGACAATGTCCCAAAACACACGGCCAAGGCAACAAAGGAGTGGCTCAAGAAGAAGCACATTAAGGTCCTGGAGTGGCCTAGCCAGTCTCCAGACCTTAATCCCATAGAAAGTCTGTGGAGGGAGCTGAAGGTTTGAGTTGCCAAACGTCAGCCTCGAAACCTTAATGACTTGGAGAAGATCTGCAAAGAGGAGTGGGACAAAATCCCTCCTGAGATGTGTGCAAACCTGGTGGCCAACTACAAGAAACGTCTGACCTCTGTGATTGCCAACAAGGGTTTTGCCACCAAGTACTAAGTCATGTTTTGCAGAGGGGTCAAATACTTATTTCCCTCATTAAAATGCAAATCATTTTATAACATTTTTGACATGCGTTTTTCTGGACTTTTTTGTTGTTATTCTGTCTCTCACTGTTCAAATAAACCTACCATTAAAATTATAGATGATAATTTCTTTGTCAGTGGGCAAACGTACAAAATCACCAGGGGATCAAATACTTTTTTCCCTCTGTATACTGTACACTACCTGAAATATAAATGTACATAGGCCTATATACTGTACACTACCTGAAATGTAAATGTTTACATAGGTCTGTATACTGTAAACAACTTGAAATATAAATGTTTACGTAGTCCTATATACTGTAAATTACCTGTAATATAAATGTACATAGGCCTATATACTGTACACTACCAGAAATATAAATGTTTACATAGGCCTATATACTGTACACTACCTGTAATATAAATGTACATAGGCCTATATACTGTACACTACCTGAAATATAAATGTTTACATATGCCTATATACCGTAATTTCCGGACTATTAAGCACACATGAATTTAAGCCGCACCCACTGAATTAAAAAATATATATATTATTTTGAACATAAATAAGCCACACATGTCTATAAGCCGCAGGTGCCTACCGGTACATTGAAACAAATTAACTTTACACAGGCTTTAACGAAACACGGCTTGTAACAAAAATAAATAGGCTTTAACGAAGCACGGCTTGTAACAAAAATAAATCGGCTTTAACGAAACACGGCTTGTAACAAAAATAAATAGGCTTTAACGAAGCACGGCTTGTAACAAAAATAAATAGGCTTTAACGAAACACGGCTTGTAACAAAAATAAATAGGCTTTAACGAAACACGGCTTGTAACAAAAAATACAAAATTAGCAGTAAACAGTAGCCTACCACTATCTTCCTCCTCCTGTGCACTGAAACCACTGAAGTCATCTCCTTCGGTGTCGGAGTTGAATAGCCTCAGAATTGCTTCATCCGAAATTGTATTGTTTTCATTGTCACTCTCGTCACTTTCATCCGGAGGTAAATCCCCCGCTGAGCCCTCTTCAACACGCAGCAGTCCAGCCTTTCGAAACCCGTTGATGATAGTGGATTTTTTGACAATGCTCCACGCTGTCAGGACCCACAAATTTGAAAGCGGGAAAAATCCATATATTAGCCGCGTCATTGTTTAAGCCGCGAAGTTCAAAGTGTGGGAAAAAAGTTGCGGCTTATAGTCCGGAATTTACGGTACTGTATACAACATGAAATGTAAATGTTTACATAGGCCTATATACTTTAAATTACCTGTAATATAAATGTTCATATTCCTATATACTGTACACTGCCTGAAATATAAATGTAAATTTGTTTGTATGTTTACATAGGCCCTATACATGCAACAACTTACATCCATGCAACCTTATTGGTTGTTTTCTATTAGTAAACCTATTTCATCACGTCCCTATTCAGAGATCAATTGTATTCCGCCATGTGAAAGAATTAAGTGAAGTGTAACTTGTTGTTGAAGGAGGAGGAGGGAAGACGTGTGTCTGCCCGCTGTGTAAGGAGAGCTTCAGGAAGAGGCCGGACCTTCACATCAACCGCACCCTGAAGGAGATCACCGAGCAGTTTAAGAAGATGGCGGACGGATTGGACGGGTGGCCCATGGTGATTGAAGGAGGGATTGGGAGTCAAGGTTGGGGTGGCGGTGGTAATGAGGGGGTGTCAAACGGGGTTGAGCGTCCTACGGTCCCTCAAAGACCCCCAGGGATGGGCGTGATGCCTGGGGATTTGTTGTTGGAGATGAAGACCAGGTTCCAGAGACCTTCGAACTCCAGAACCCCTCCGCCTGTCCTCCACCCCCACCCGACCTCACCCTTCTCCTCCAACACCACCGCCCTCTCGTCCCCTGCCCCTCCTGTCGCCCCACGCAGATACACCCTGAGCGGGCCGGCTGATTCCTCCGCCGATGCGCCTCTCTGTCCTGAACACCAGAGGGTGCTGGAGTTCTTCTGCCGGACCGACCAGACGTGTGGGTGTGCCGTGTGCATGGAGGGAGAGCACCACGGACACCAGGTTATACCAGCCAAGAGAGAGTGGCTCATCAAGAAGGTAAAGAGAGGGACAGCGGTGGAGGAGCACGTGTGTGAACTAATTCTGATGGAGATGTAGGATATTCCAATTGCAATGCTACTACTGTAGATTTGATTAAATTCATGAAGTGAAATGAAAACATACTGTATTAACCAAAGCTATAGAGTCCGTTTAATCAACTCTACAGTAAAGACCCTGGGTGTTTGAAACATTGTTCAAATTGTATTAATCACACGCTTCGTAAACAGCCAGTGTAGACTAACAGTGAAATGCTTACTTCTCTCTTCCAAACAACGGAGAGTGAAAGCAAATAGAGAAATAATAGAAAAGTTAAACATGTAATAATAAAGTAATAATAGATAGACAATGAGTAATGATAACTTGGCTATATACACGGTGTACCAGTAGCGAGTCGATGTGAAGGGGTACGAGGTCATTGAGGTAGATATGTACATATTAAGAATAAGTAATAAGTACATTGCAGTATGTTGACTCTGGTCTGTTTCTGTATGCAGTCTCAGTTGGACATCACAGAGGCGGAGCTGAGGGACATGATCACACAGAGAGAAAAGAAGGTGGAGGATATCAGGACATCACTGGAGGACATACAGGTGGGTCTCTGGAACACACACACACAGACACACACAGTACACACACACAGTACAGACACAATACACACACACAGACACACACACACACAATACACACACACACAGAACACACACACACAGTACACACACACTCAGACACGGACACACACACACACACAGTACACACACACAGTACAGACACAATACATACACACAGAGAACACACACACAGACACAGTACACACACACCGACACAGTGCACACACACACACACAGCGCACACACACACACACACAGTACACACACACAGTACAGACACAATACATACACACAGACACACACACAGTACACAATACACACACAGAGAACACACACACAGACACAGTACACACACACCGACACAGTGCACACACACACACAGCGCACACACACAGAGACACAGTACACACACACATAACACACACACAGACACAGTACACACACACATAACACACACAGAACAAACACACAGACACAGTACACACACGCACAGAACACACACACAGACAACGAACACACACGCAGATACAGAGCTGTTGTATCTGTCTTTTTTCCCTCTCCCTGCTCTCTCTCTTCTCCTTCCTCCTCTCTCTCTCTCCCCTCCCCTCTTTCTCTTTCCTCCCCCTCTCCCTGCACCTCATCATCCCCCTCTCCCTCTTTTCCCAGGCGTGTGCGGAGCATGAGACAGCGGGCAGCATGCATGTGTTCTCTGCCCTGGTGAGCTCTGTGGAGAGGAGCCAGGCAGAGCTGCTGGAGATGATAGAGATGTCACAGCGGGCTGCACAGCACCGAGGACACACCCTCATCAGAGACCTAGAGCAGGTCTCTTTTTATTCATTCATTTTATTTCAGAGAATGGTTTATTTCAGAGAGAATGGTTTATTTCAGAGAGAATGGTTTATTTCAGAGAGAATGGTTTATTTCAGAGTGAATGGTTTATTTCAGAGAGAATGGTTTATTTCAGAGAGAATGGTTTATTTCAGAGTGAATGGTTTATTTCAGAGTGAATGGTTTATTTCAGAGAGAATGGTTTATTTCAGAGAGAATGGTTTATTTCAGAGAGAATGGTTTATTTCAGAGAGAATGGTTTATTTCAGAGAGAATGGTTTATTTCATCAAGAGGACAATGATATCAATCGCAGCGAAGGCGGAGTTATTTTTTTACAATTTACAATCCAAGAACTAGACATCGACACAATATTATTAAAACTTAAATCTCACAAAATGTGATGCATTGTACTAGATTTGGCTAAACAGCTCATTTACATCTTCAGTAGGTGATCAATAAAATAAATTCATGCTGCTATTTTTTTTTTTGCTACTGATATTGGTGATTGTTGTCTTTGTGACTGTGTTGCTGCAATGGTTGACAAACCAATTTCCCTCTGGGATTATTAAAAATAAAGTATTTATTCTCTTTTCTTTCCTATCATAGGAGATCTCTGAGCTGAGGAAGAGAAGCGCCACCCTCACCCAGCTAGCTCAGTCTGATGACTACGTACTTTTCTTCAAGGTTAGAGACTCTTTCTGTTCATCACATCTTTTTTTTCTTTATTGATCCTTTTCAACAATTTCTACCTTTTTTTAAACAGTTTTTTCCTTCAGTTATCTTAGTTACAAGGTAAGAGGTACTTTTCCTTTCCATTCTCTTCATTTAAAATTATCTTGCTACTTGTTTTTTTTCTAATTAATTTATTCCTCCATTCTCTTTATTCCTCTTCTCAGACATTCTCCACCCCGCCTCAGACCAGGGATTGGTCGGATGCTGTCGTGACCTCTGACCTCACCTCAGGGGCAGTGCTTCTGACTGTCAATCAAATGGTGGAGCGGTTTCGGGAGGAGCTCAAGAGACTGCCGGAGATCTGTGAGTTATGGCTGACCGTTGTAGAACTCCTATACATTCTATCTATGAGTACTATCAGTTTCCCAGTGGGCAAAACTGGTTGAAATTACATCAAGATTTCACCACTTTTGCTCGCTGGGTTGTTGCAAGTGACACACAGAGAATATCACCAATACTGTAGTGTTGAGACAGTCTAACTTTACCTTATGAGCACTACTAGGCTACGATACTGTGGTGTTGTGGCAGTCTAACTTTACTTTATTAACACTACTAGGCTACAATACTGTAGTGTTGAGATGGTCTAACTTTACTTTAAGAACACTACTACAATACTGTAGTGTTGTGACGGTCTAACTTTACTTTATGAACACGACTAGGCTACAATACAGTATGTAGAGGATGATGTAGACCAGCGATTCTCAACTGGTGGGTCGTGACCCAAATTTAGGTCGCAAGCGGTTTTGAATGGGTCGTGTGTGTGTCAGGAAAATAAATAAAAAACATAATAAAAAAATACTCCAGTCTGAACTTAAACGACATAAACCAGGTAGAAAGTGTGTATAAATGATAATGAACTTAATCTCTGAACAATTTTTCTTCAATCACAGTATTTTCAATATAAAGCTATTAGCAGTACTATTTTTGTTGTCTAAAACCAGTGAGTTTATTAACAATCTTCATCAAGAACATGGGCAAAATGTATTTATTGACAATGAAAGAGGTGGGAATGTTGTTCCCTTTTCATATAATTCCTATATTTAATAGCATTAAACATTTTTTTCAGATTATATTTTGCCAATTATTTTTCCCAATGCAAATATTGTGTCGTGACTGAGACAACCTGGTTAATTTTGGGTCCCAAGGCAAAACCAGTTGAGAACCCATAGACCCATACGCTGTATTGTCTTTTGTTGGCCAGGTCTGCGTCCTCAACCTCAAACAGACCAATCCGTGGAGAGATATATTCCAAGTAAGGTTTACACGCTCAAAGTACCATCCCATCTGTATCTTTTTATTTTAATTATGATCTAATATGTGTCTGATATTGATTAATGCATTCTCTTATGTTTGGCCAGGGTTGCGTCCTCAACCTCAACCAGACCAATCTGTGGGAAGATATAGTCCAAGTATGATTTTCATTCATGCCTGTGTCACACTCAAAGTCCCAGCTCCTCCCATTCTGTGTGTCTAATAATCTATACGGTATTGATTTGATGTATTCTCTTTTGTTTGGCCAGATTTGCTTTCTCAACCAAACCATGCTGTAGGAAGAAATAGTCCAAGTAAGTCCAACATAACATTCATGTCTGTCACACTCACAGACCCAACATATGTCTAATAATTCATACAGTAATTCATTTCCTGTATTCTATTTTGTTTGGCCAGATTTACCTTCTCAACCAGACCAGTCCCTGGGAAGAAGTAGTCCAAGTAAGATTTAAAATAATTCACGGCTGATTCTGTCACACTCATCCCTTTCCATTTGTTTCTAATAATAATACTGTAGTTGATTACATGATGTTGTTTTGCCAGGTTTGCGTTCTCCACCTCCACCAGAACAATCTGTAGGAAGAGATAGTCCAGGTTTGGATTCATTCATGTTTCTGTCACACGCACAGGCCCGTTCCATATGTGTCAGTTACCAATGATACATACAGTGTCTAATTAAGTGATAATGAGCGAGAAGGCGGTGTTTGGAGAATAAATTGGCACAGGTGTTGTTAGGCCCGAGACGAATATATCCTCCAAACACCGGCTTCGAGGGCATTGTCACTTTTATACAACGGGTTACCAACATATTCAAATAATGAGTGACATGTTTTCATTAAAAATGTTATCTTGATTAATTTATTCAAATTATTTCATCCTTCCACAAGATATAGGCCCGACACAGATCTAGGGTTGCTACCCAAGCCGGCTGGTTGTTCATTCTATCGGTTCGACCCAGCTTTTTCTAGTGACATTTATTTGGATACATCCACAACAATGAGCTAATGAGGCGCGATTTTGCTGGCATAGAACATTTTCTATCTCATCAGGACACTGTTGTTCAGAGGAGCTAGCCAACAACACAGCTAACACAATATCTTCAAACTGAAACTGGAAAGACTGCAAACTAGCTGCACTTCATCTCGTTTTACCTTTTTTCAATTGACATTTCTTGCAATACTGTATACCCAATGCCAGCTGATTCATGATTTCGACTGGCTGAGAAACACTCGTCCCGACTCCCGACACGTTCATTACCATGGGACACCATGGGACAGAAACAATGTTGCAAATGTCGGAGATACAGACAGCAAGGTTTATACAAATCTCCGCTTTTGAAAACTAAATGTTAGTCTAAAAGAAATGTGAGATCATGTCTAGATGATTTTTATAGTGGAGATCAAGTTCATAACTGCCCTGCCTGGGATGATGAGACAGTGGATTGCGCAGTCAGATGGAACAGAGTAAATAGGTATTTTAACGTGATAGATTTAGCCGGTGGTAATTTGTGGAATAGACACTGGCTGGAATGCGATTTTAACCAATCAGCATTTAGGATTAGACCCACCCGTTGCATAATTACATATATTCTCTTTTGTTTGGCCAGATTGGCTTTCTCAACCTCAACCAGACCAGTTAGTGGGAAGAAATCCAAAACCAAGTATGGCTTTGATTCATTTATTAACTCAAAGTCCCAGTCATGTGATAATACATACAGTATTTGATCAGGGGTTAGATGGTTTAACACCTCTCTCTCTCTCTCTCTCTCTCTCTTACACTCCAGAGGTGAGGAGAGTGCAGGAATATGCAGGTATGTACTTCCTTCTTCCTGTATCATGTTCTCTGTGTTCATGTGTCATCATTGCTAGATATAGACACAAAACTGCTGATTGAACTCTTGATTGGTGATTGATGACTTTTTCTCCCTCTTTTTCTCTGCCTCTGTTCTCTCTTTCTCTCCCCCACTCATTCTCTCCCTCTGTATGTCTCTCTCTCTCTGCCCCCCTCCCCTTCTATCTCACCCTCTCCCCTCCTCTCCTTCTCAGTGGATGTAACCCTGGACCCTCTCACCGCCCACCCCCGCCTGCTCATCTCTGACGACGGCAAGCAGGTGCGCTGCTGGGACCGCTACCAGCCCGTGCCGGACGGCCCCGAGCGCTTTGACCGTGTGGTCTGCGTCCTTGGGCGCCAGGCCTTCTCTTCAGGACGCCATTACTGGGAGGTGAGAACAGAAGCAGGGCTAGATTCATTCCAACAGCCATTAGGCTGTTGAACAATGGGGCCCGATAGATGGCGGGACTGTATGCAAGGGATTATGTGACTATATATGTGCTCACTTTCCAGTGTTGTTGTATTGCATGATATTGTATTGTAGTATATTGTAGTGTATTGATTATAGATTTTGGGTGATTTGTATTCTTACCTCACAAAATGAACGTAAATGGACAATAAAGGTATCGCATTGTATCGTAGGTGGAGGTGGGTGGGAAGACGGACTGGGACCTGGGCGTGGCTAGTCACTCCATCAGCAGGAAAGGGAAGATCACAGTAAGCCCCGCCCACGGCTACTGGTTCCTGAGTCTCCGGGATAAGAACGACTACGCCTTCCGAACGGAACCGTCGACAGCGCTGGGCCTCAACCACAAACCCAACCGTATAGGGATCTACGTAGACTGTGATAAGGGACAGGTGTCGTTCTATAACGTGGACGCTAAGATGCTCATCTATACATTCACCGACAGCTTCTCGGATGCCATTCATCCCTTCTTCAGCCCTTGCACCAATAAGTCTGGCAGGAACGAGGCGCCGCTCATCATTTGTCCTGTCTCGATGCCTCTGGTGGACTGAGATGGGTTTTAGATTTTTTGTTCATTCCTAAAGGTAGTTTCCTTCAGTCTGTCCTTGTTCAATGTTCTTCACTGAGCCAATAGGACGGGACTGGATAGGTCAAAGCAATATGGTGGAAGCTATAGTTGATGCGCCCAATATACCCAGATGTCTCATGTCAACATAAGGAAGTGAACAAGGCCAGAGGAGAGGGAACAATTTTCTGGAATGAAATACAGTCTCTTAGAACTATTCATAATGACCTCCTGTGTTCTATGGAGCTGACCAATGGATAATCTGGATACTGAGTCTGGATTGGACTGATAGTTTTGACCAATACAACCGACTATAGTCCATCAGTCTGAGAATTAAGGATTTCACCATCTGTCCTTATCACACGATGGATTAATCTGTCTATATTGGGTCATATGTATCTCAAATAGCACCCTATTCCCATATAGTCTGCTTCTTTGACCAGAGCCCTATGGGCCCTATGTATTGCATTACTATAGGGAATAGTGTCTTATTTGGGACATAACCACAGTCATACAAATAAAACATATTACTTGTATATTACAATCCAGTTTTTGAAGGATGTCCACAATAAACCAAATGTAAACTATGTGGACTGGGAGCCACCGAGTAATACCCAGAGACAAACACAAAGAATCCTTTATGAGCCAGTCAATTTAGTCATCGTATTCTACACAGAGTGGACAAAACTTTAATAACACCTGCTCTTTCCATGACATAGACTGACCAGGTGAATCCAGGTGGAAGCTATGAGCCCTTACTGATGTTACTTGTTAAATCCACTTAAATCAGTGTAGATGAAGGGGAGGAGACAGGACAAATATGGATTTTTAAGCCTTGTTACAATTGAGACATTGATTGTGTATGTGTGCCATTCAGAGGGTGAATGGGCAAGACTAAAGATTTAAGTGCCTTTGAACGGGGTATGGTGGTAGGTGCCCGGCTCACCGGTTTGTGTCAAGAACTGCAACGCTGCTGGGTTTTTCACGCTCAACCGTTTCCCGTGTGTATCAAGAATGGTCCACCACTCAATGAATGGTCTGCCAACTTGACACACCTGTGGGAAGAATTGTAGTCAACATGGGCTTGCATCCCTGCGGAACGCTTTCAACACCTTGTAGAGTCCATGCCCCGACAAAATTGAGGCTGTTCTGAGGGCAAAAGGGGGCTGTGCAACTCAATATTAGGAAGGTGTTCTTAATGTTTGCTAAACTCAGTGTATATACTGTATATAACTAACACCATCTAAAAAGAAGGCCCCTTGGTTGTGTTGGCCATCACTAATGCAGAATTACTGATCTTACACATACAGCACAATGATCACTGACTTCTGTTCAGATTGTGTAAATAGACATCAAACATACATCTATAATTACAATTTATGGAATTTGGGGATTGAACCTACCATATTGGATAGCCTGGGGTGAATGAGACTGAATACTTTTTGGAAAACTATATTAGTGACAGAATATATTTGAATCATGTTGTAATAGGAGTTCAATTGGAGGCTAATCTAATAAATCATTGCATGAATTTTTCTAAAATAACCCTGACCTTGAGATGTCCATCACTTAACTTCTTGAACTTTCTAGTACAGTATTTTGTAGGCTATTATATTATACCCTATTAGAGCCTATTAAATGAGCATATTCAATAAGGCTACAAATAAAATATGTATCCAATTGATAGGCTGCATTTTATTAAATCTGAAAGCAGGTATAGGGTTTATACCACATATATCTAATAGGCAGAATAATTACAGTGTAAACGTGATGTTTACATGAGGGGTGTTGAAAAATGTCCCTCCCCGCGATGCCTGCATCCGCCAATGACTGCAGCTATAGGTCACCGAGAAAGCGACGCGCCACGCATGGCTGTTATACACTGCGTCGGTCCGGAGGAGGAGAGCTGGAGAGGAAACTGAGCAGCGCCTCCGAGATAAGAGATCAGACAAACACAGCAAGCAGCGTGCCGTTTGGGATGGTTTCGCGTTCCACTGTCAGATACCACCACCACTAAGCGCTGAACAAATCTCCAAAGCGGTAAGTGCTTCTATAGGTTTTTTTATTACGTTACATGTTTTCATAAACGCTTTCTTGCACCTGGGGGAATCCAGTTCGGAGGTTCATATCGTATTGACATATAAATGGGCGTAGGCTAGGCTATCTGCCCATCTGTCTGTCTCTCTCTCTCTCAGGTTGAATATATTCGATTTCATTTATGCCACAATGACAATATAACGAATATGTTGTTGTTGGCCAAATCTATTCGTTGCAGTTTTGCCCTTCCGTTGAAACGACTGAAAATGCAGCTCTGTGCCTATGTTCCAGTTTTGATGCGCTCTCCATCCAATGGGCATGCAGTGTGTGTGATCGTCAACATGGAAATTGTAACATTAGAATTAAAACACTGGTGGGCTATGTGATTGAAAGGAACAACATTGAATAGGCTATATATTCAATAAACAACCCAAGCAGCCTAAGGAACACGTCCTATTCGCAAGTATTTTGTAATTAGGCTAAAACCTGTCAAAAATGTCCTGGACGGCGCACGTATCGATGTCCCTCCCTGTTGATGCGGTGGTGGCGGCTCGGGGCTGGGTCGTTCCCAACAGTGCAGCATTTGCATGTAGAACTGTGACAGTGTCAAATAAGGTAGAAGTCTACCAACCGCGATGCCTTTGCACAATGCGTCCAGGTCCCATTGATAACTGCGGTGGTGTAACAACGTAAAATATACTTTGAAGTAGACTACTACTTAATCATTTTTGGGGGGATATCTGTACTTTACTTGAAGCCTACTACAGTGCATTCTGAAAGTTTTCAGACCCCTTGACCTTTTCCACGTTTTGTTAGGTTACAGCCTTATTTTAAAATTGTTATTTTTCCTCATCAATCTACACATGATACTCCATAATGACAAAGAAAAAACAGGTTTGCAAAAAAATGAAACATCACATGTACATAAGTATTCAGACCCTTTACTCAGTACTTTGCTGAAGTACCTTTGGCAGCGATTACAGCCTTGAGTCTTCTTGGGTATGATGCTACAAGCTTGACACACCTGTATTTGGGGAGTTTCTCCCATTCTTCTCTGCTGATCCTCTCAAGCTCTGTCAGGTTGGATGGGGAGTGTCCTTGCACAGCTATTTTCAGGTCTCTCCAGAGATGTTCGATCGGGTTCAAATCCGGGCTCTGGCTGGGCCTCTCAAGGACATTCAGAGACTTGTCCCGAAGCCACTCCTGTCTTTTCTTGGCTGTGTGTTTAGGGTCGTTGTCCTGTTGGAAGGTCTGGAGCAGGTTTTCATCAAGGATCTCTCTGTACTTTGCATAGTTCATCTTTCCCTCGATCATGACATCCCCACAGCATGATGCTGCTACCACTATGCTTCACCATAGGAATGGTATAGGCCAGGTGATGAGCGGTGCCTAGTTTCCTCCAGACGTGACTTTTGACATTCAGGCCAAAGAGTTCGATATTGGTTTAATCAGACAAGAGAATCTTGTTTCTCATGGTCTAAGAGTCCTTTAGATGCCTTTTGGAAAACTCCAAGTGGGCTATGTGCTTTTTAATGAGGATTGGCTTCCGTCTGGCCAATCTACTATACATACCTGATTGGTGGAGTGCTGCAGAGATGGTTGTCCTTCTGGAAGGTTCTCCCATCTCCACAGAGGATCTCTGGAGCTTTGTCATAGTGACCATCGAGTTCTTGGTCACCTCCCTGACCAAGGCCCTTCTCCCTTGATTGCTCAGTTTGGCTTGGCGGCCGGCTCTAGGAAGAGTCTTGGTGGTTCCAAACTTCTTCGATTTAAGAATGATGGAGGCAACTGTTTTCTTGGGGACCGTCAATGCTGCAGAATTTTTTTTGGTACATTTCCCCAGATCTGTGCCTTGACACAGCTCTACAGACAGTTCCTTCAACCACATGGCTTGGTTTTTGCTCTGACGTGCACTGTCAACTGTGGGACCTTAAATAGACAGGTGTGTGCCTTTCTAAATCATGTCCAATCAATTTAATTTACCACAGGTGGACTCCAATGAAGTTGTAGGAACATCTTAAGGATGATCAATGAAAACAGGATACACCTGAGCTCAATTTCGAGTCTCATAGCTAAGGGTCTGAATACTTATGTAAATAAGGTATTTATTCTTTTTATTTTAAATACATTTGCAAACATTTCTAAAAACCTGTTGTGGCATTATTTAAAAAAAATAGAATAAAGCTGTAACGTAACAAAATGTGGAAAAAGTGAAGGGGTCTGAATACCTTCCGAATGCCCTGTACTTTTTACTAGGCCTTATTTTCCCTGACACCAACAGTAGGCTAGGCACTCGATAACATTTGAATGCTTAGCAGGACAGGGAAGAATGATCCAATTCATACACTTATCAAGAGAACATCCCTGGTCATCCATACTGCCTCTGATCTGGTGAACTCCCTTAACACAGATGCTTTGTTTGTAAATGATGTCTGAGTGTTTGTAAATGGTCTGGTGGTCAGAGTTGGAGTGTGCCCCTGGCGATCCATAAAAAAAAAGGAAATCGTGCCGTCTGGTTTGCTTAGTATAAGGAATTTGGAAGGATTTATAGCTTCTACTTTTGATACTTAAAGCTACAATATGTAACTTTTTGGTTGACCCCAACCAAATGCACATAGAAATGTGAGTGATAGATCTGTCATTCTCATTGAAAGCAAGTCTAAGAAGTGGTGTATCTATTCTATGTGCTCCATTTCTATGCTTCCCATTCTTAAGTTTTATTTTTGCATCTTTTACTTTCCGTTTTGTACACAAGCTTCAAACAGCTTAAAATAAAATATTTTTGGTTATGGAAAATATATTTCACAGCGGTTTTCATGGTACAATGATTCTCTACTTGCTTGTTTTGCCACATAACTGAAATTAGGCAACCTATTACAATTTTAGCTATTTCTGCATTGTGCATCTTTAAGTATACAGTGGGGGAAAAAAGTATTTGATCCCCTGCTGATTTTGTACGTTTGCCCACTTACAAAGAAATGATCAGTCTATAATTTTAAAAGTAGGTTTATTTGAACAGTGAGAGACAGAATAACAACCAAAAAATCCAGAAAAACACCTGTCAAAAATGTTATAAAATGATTTGCATTTTAATGAGGGAAATAAGTATTTGACCCCTCTGCAAAACATGACTTAGTACTTGGTGGCAAAACCCTTGTTGGCAATCACAGAGGTCAGACGTTTCTTGTAGTTGGCCACCAGGTTTGCACACATCTCAGGAGGGATTTTGTCCCACTCCTCTTTGCAGATCTTCTCCAAGTCATTAAGGTTTCGAGGCTGACTCCCTTTAAGAGTGTGCTCCTAATCTCAGCTCGTTACCTGTATAAAAGACACCTGGGAGCCAGAAATCTTTCTGATTGAGAGGGACATGCGTTTTTCTGGATATTTTAGTTGTTATTCTGTCTCTCACTGTTCAAATAAACCTACCATTAAAATTATAGACTGATCCTTTCTTTGTCAGTGGGCAAACGTACAAAATCAGCAGGGGATCAATACTTTTTTCCTTCACTGTATTTAAAACCAGATAGTTTTAGATTTTTACTCAAGTAGTATTCTACCGGGTGACTTCCACTTCAGTCATTTTCTATTAGGGTCTTTACTTTAACTCAAGGATGACAATTGGATACTTTTTCCACCACTGGATAACTGTCGATGGTACATTAAATCTGTCATAAATAGAGGGGATTGAGTTTGAATGAGGATTGGAATGAGCTTTTCTCTGTTCTGTGTTCTATTTTCTCCCCATTCTAGTTTAGGTTACATAACACTCAAGGCTATTCCCCCTCCAGTGTTTCTGTATTAGGGAGGATTGTGTGAATTAGGCTAGGTACCCAACTCCCCATGGTAAAACTGTAAGAAATTACTCTTTCCAGTTTCTTCCTCTAATCCCACCGGCTAAACTTTGGGGGCTAAGTTAAGCTTCTTTAGTGAGCAGGTCAGTGAGTCGTTTAGCCGTGCCTTTGTCTGCAACACTGGACTGGACTCACAGCTGAGCGCTTCTAATGATATTGATAAAGCCGCAGTAGGATTAAAATAAAGGTCAAAGGTTATTGTAGACGTGCGTAACAGATGGCAGGCACCCTATTCCCCTATGGGCCCTTGTTAAAAGAAATGCACTAGGGTACCATTTGGAACTCAGTCTAGGGCTCTATCCAGCGGATTGATATGCTACAGTACCAGAGTACTTTTGGGTAGAAGTTGCCACCTGGCACAGAGCTAAAGAAAATAAACCCCTTTACCATTATGACTTTGCCAGTGACACTTTAGTTTATTCGACTTTTACGTGAAGATATCATAGAATTATTGCCAAACACCATGTGACAAGCAACCTCAGATGTGTGAGTGCTTTTCCTATTTTGATTCACAGGTCTAGGATCAGCCATCGCTTATACCCAAATCGTAATTAGAGGGGAAAGTGTTTAACTGACCTTAGATTAGTGTCTAGGCCTAGGGTCTACTTTGTCCTACTTCTAGTTCTAAGAGGGTGTTGAGTCTGAGGGAACTTTTTGGCAGAAAATCACAGAAGCCAGAAGAAACTGTTGTTGAGGAGCTGTCGCCTTTACAATGAAATTGTGACTTGGTCTCTCTTTCTCTCCCTCTCTCACCTCACTCTTCCCCTCTTTCATTCCTCATCTCGCTCCCCCTTTCTCTCTCTCCATCTCTCTTGTTCTCCCTCTCTCTCTCTCTCTCTCCCTCTCTCTCTCTCTATATCTCCTTACATTGTTCCTTGTCATTTTCTCTGAAGGAGGGTAATGATGACATCACAAATTCAGACTGATACAGTGTGATCCATCATTCCTGGCCTGACATTGACATGGCAACAGGCAGGAAGGGTGAGTCCTTGACTTCTATGTGTGTGTTTGTGTGTCTGTTTCTGTCTGTCTGTCTGTCCATCTGCCCCTCTGTCTGTGTGAATGCAACTGATATCGCCCAAACTTTAATTAAATAATCTGCCAGCGATTATCTCTAAGTGCATGGATTTTCAATTGCCTTCCCGCTGATTGTACAGCCTTAATGCCATGTCAGACCTCAGTTATACTGATGGACCAAAACACTAACTCTCTCCCTCGCTCTCTCTCTCTCACTCTCTGTCTCTCTCTCTCTCATAAAAGCGCAATAAAAATTTGCAGTCGTATACAGCTGCTTAGGCATGCATGAATTATATGTGTGTGCGTGTGTACAGTATGTGCCTGTGTGTGTATTTCTGTCCCTGACTGAGTCACGCTCTTACTGCCTCTTCCCCAGGGTCGACCTCGAAGGGAGGAAGCGTGCATTTCCCTGACGACGAGGATGCCATGGGCTCCCCTGTTCACCGTGAGGACAAAGCCAAGGATTCGGCCATCCCTGCTCTCCCAGAGCCTGATGGGAACTTCCTGGTTAAGGTGGGCGGGGTTTGGAATACAAATGCTCAAATTGCTTGTGCCAAGTTCAGTAGGCAAACATTGTTGAACATTTCAGATTGAAATGTTATGAATAGAGCAGACACGATTCCTCATTCTACAGGTCATAGAGCCATGTTTGTTCTTCATAACATATTTCTACAACGTTATGCCCTGCTGAATGCATCCCTGATGGGTACCTACATATAACTACTTAACGCATTTCATAAGTGTGTGAGTATTTAATAAATGTTTATGTAATTTGTACTGTGTTTTCTCTCTCTCTCTCACTCTCACTCTCTCTCTGTCCAGGTAGGGTTCCTGAGGAGTCTGCATCGTTATGAGATCGTCTTCACCCTCCCAGAGGTGCCTGTGCTGGGGAAAGATGTGTGCTCCCTCCCTTCCTCTTCATCACCGACGCCCAGACCCCTCCTCAAAGTCAACCGTGTCACACCCACACCAGAGGGTACGTGGGAGACCAGGGCCGTATTCATTAGGGCATGCCAAAGAAAACGTTAAACCGTTTTGCAATGGAAAATGAAAATGAGTGTTTGTTATTGGAGTCCAGGTAGTCCCTTCCTGTTTCAGTCAGTTTTTATACTGTTCGAAGCCTATTGAATGCGACCTATTGAATACTGGTAAAGATGGGTGCAGTGTAGACCTGAAAGTGGCAGAAAACTCATGTCTCTGCCAACAAACATATTAGCACCATAACAAGACACTGTTTCTGTCATTACTGTAACCTACTATTACAGTAACCAGATTTCTGTCATTACTGTAACCTACTATTACAGTAACCGGTATGTTATCAAACCTGGGAAACTTGAATGTCTGTCTGGATCACTGGCGAAGGTCTCCCTCCTTCTTCTACCTTTTCTCCCACTCCACTCTCCCCCTCCATCCTCTGTCCCCAATGAATACTTGTCTGGCGCAAAGGCGACAATTTCCCTACCTCGTACCCTTTTATCATCTATTTTCCCTTCTTTGGATCCGCTCTCCATCCCGTTCCCCACCAATGCCATCCTACCCATGGAGGGTGAGGATCTGATCGGAATTACCAGAGGAATATAACCACCACCAGACAGTCATTACCAGAGGAATATAACCACCACCAGACAGTCATTACCAGAGGAATATAACCACCACCAGACAGTCATTACCAGAGGAATATAACCACCACCAGACAGTTATTACCAGAGGAATATAACCACCACCAGACAGTCATTACCAGAGGAATATAACCACCACCAGACAGTCATTACCAGAGGAATATAACCACCACCAGACAGTCATTACCAGAGGAATATAACCACCACCAGACAGTTATTACCAGAGGAATATAACCACCACCAGACAGTCATTACCAGAGGAATATAACCACCACCAGACAGTCATTACCAGAGGAATATAACCACCACCAGACAGTCATTACCAGAGGAATATAACCACCACCAGACAGTTATTACCAGAGGAATATAACCACCACCAGACAGTCATTACCAGGGGAATATAACCACCACCAGACAGTCATTACCAGAGGAATATAACCACCACCAGACAGTTATTACCAGAGGAATATAACCACCACCAGACAGTTATTACCAGAGGAATATAACCACCACCAGACAGTTATTACCAGAGGAATATAACCACCACCAGACAGTTATTACCAGAGGAATATAACCACCACCAGACAGTTATTACCAGAGGAATATAACCACCACCAGACAGTTATTACAAGAGGAATATAACCACCACCAGACAGTCATTACCAGAGGAATGTAACCACTACCAGACAGTTATTACCAGAGGAATATAACCACTATCAGACAGTCATTACCAGAGGAATATAACCACCACCAGACAGTCATTACCAGAGGAATATAACCACCACCAGACAGTTATTACCAGAGGAATATAACCACCACCAGACAGTCATTACCAGAGGAATATAACCACCACCAAACAGTCATTACCAGAGGAATATAACCACCACCAGACAGTTATTACCAGAGGAATATAACCACCATCAGACAGTTATTACCAGAAGAATATAACCACCACCAGACAGTTATTACCAGAGGAATATAACCACCACCAGACAGTCATTACCAGAGGAATATAACCACCACCAGACAGTCATTACCAGAGGAATATAACCACCACCAGACAGTCATTACCAGAGGAATATAGCCACCACCTGACAGTTATTACCAGAGGAATATAACCACCACCAGACAGTTATTACCAGAGGAATATAACCACCACCAGACAGTCATTACCAGAGGAATATAACCACCACCAGACAGTTATTACCAGAGGAATATAACCACCACCAGACAGTTATTACCAGAGGGGAACAAAGACCAAAGAGATCAATCCATCAGCTCCCATTTCAGCCCTGAATCGATTCAGAGAGAGGAGACCAGAAGAAGAGATGCTTTTGCATTGCCCCCACCCCCCCCTTTTACACCGCTGCTATTCTCTGTTGTTATCATCTATGCATAGTCACTTTAATAACTCTACCTACATGTACATATTACCTCAATTACCTTGACTAACCGGTGCTCCCGCACATTGACTCTGTACCGGTACCCGCCTGTATATAGTCTCACTATTGTTATTTTACTGCTGCTCTTTAATTACTTGTTATTTTATTTCTTATTCTTATTCCAACTGCATTGTTAGTTATGGGCTCGTAAGTAAGCATTTCACCTGTTGTATTCGACACATGTGACCAATAAAATTTGATTTGATTCCCTGGCTTCGTCCCAAATGTTCCCCTGCACCCTATTCCTTATACAGTGCACTGCTTTCGACCAGGGCCCATACGGCGGGCCCATAGACCTCTGGTCAAAGGTAGAACACAATGTAGGGAATAGGGCGCCATTTGAATTTTAGGGGGAAAGAATCTGAGCTCCCCTCTGGGCTTTCAGAGTGGCTTCCTGTAAGAAAACTCTGGGTTGTGTCCCGGATAACTTGAAACATTGAATGTTCCCTATAAGCCCTGATCAAATTAGTGTAATGTCTAGGGAACATGGTGGCATCTTGGACACAGATTTTATGGTATGTGGGGAAGATATGGCCAATTACATTGAAGTAAATACTGGTTATAAATACTCAATAGACTTCTGTCTCTCAGTCTAACGTTACTTCTGTCTGTCTGACGCCTTTTTGTCTCTGTTTGCATGTCACTCTTTCCCCGATCATTCCTGTCCTTTTATTATTGACTGTCTCCATCTTTCTCTCCTTCTTTCTTTCTGTCTTTCTTTCTTTCTCTCCCTTTCTTTTTCTACCTCTCTCTGTCTCCCTCCCTCCCTCTCTCCATCCATTCCCTGTCTCTCTCCATCCATTCCCTGTCTCTCTCCCTCTCTCCATCCATTCCCTGTCTCTCTCCCTCTCTCCATCCATTCCCTGTCTCTCTCTCTCCCTCTCTCCATCCATTCCCTGTCTCTCTCTCTCCCTCTCTCCATCCATTCCCTGTCTCTCTCTCTCCCTCTCTCCATCCATTCCCTGTCTCTCTCTCTCCCTCTCTCCATCCATTCCCTGTCTCTCTCTCTCCCTCTCTCCATCCATTCCCTGTCTCTCTCTCTCCCTCTCTCCATCCATTCCCTGTCTCTCTCTCTCCCTCTCTCCATCCATTCCCTGTCTCTCTCTCTCCCTCTCTCCATCCATTCCCTGTCTCTCTCTCTCCCTCTCTCCATCCATTCCCTGTCTCTCTCTCTCCCTCTCTCCATCCATTCCCTGTCTCTCTCCCTCTCTCCATCCATTCCCTGTCTCTCTCCCTCTCTCCATCCATTCCCTGTCTCTCTCCCTCTCTCCATCCATTCCCTGTCTCTCTCCCTCTCTCCATCCATTCCCTGTCTCTCTCCCTCTCTCCGTCCACCCCCTGTCTCTCTCCCTCTCTCCATCCATTCCTTGTCTCTCTCCCTCTCTCTATCCATTCCCTGTCTCTCTCCCTCTCTCCCTCCATTCCTTGTTTCTCTTGGTCCATATGCCATCTCCTGCTCCCTCCCTCCCTCCCTCCCTCTAGGTGGGGTGAAGGTGACGTGTGAGTACACCACCCACCAGGAGGGGGTGCTGCAGGAGGAGCTGACCCTGGTCAGCCGGGGAAAGAGGGACCAACGTCTGCAGGTCAGACTACAGGCCCGGGTCATGGGTGAGTTACTCCTGTGTGCCTGGTCATGTATGGACACAGTCATACACAAATAAACATACACAGTGACACACATACTGATCATCTGGGCAGTAACCCTGTGTTAATAGGGGAAATATCTGCAGTTAGTTACCACTTACTTATGGTATTTACAGTAAGGCATCCTGCTGAGTTAAATGCTATTATGCAACAGATGTACCATATGGCCTGTCAGTGTTAAAGGGTGGACAGCACCCTCTGGTGGACTAAGAGGTCTCTGCAACTTCCTCTACATCACACAGTCAATATGATCCTTTTACTCAGCAAAATAACAGTGACTCTGCTCTCTTTCTCAATCTCCCTCCCTCTTTCTCTCTCTCTCCCTCCCTCCCCCTCTCTCTCTCTGTAGATCGTCATCATGGTACTCCTATGCTGCTGGAGGGGGTGCGGTGTCTGGGGGCGGAGAAAGAAAAAAGGAAATGAGCCGTCCGTCCCTTTATATCTTCCCCCTCCTGTAGAGACCAGCCATCGTCCGTCCCTTTATATCTTCCCCCTCCTGTAGAGACCAGCCATCGTCCGTCCCTTTATATCTTCCCAACCCCTCCTGTAGAGACCAGCCATCGTCCGTCCCTTTATATCTTCCCACACCCTCCTGTAGAGACCAGCTGTCGTAGTGGAGCAAAACCAGCACTTACCTGCACTTAGCCGCACACAGGCATGCACCCGTAGTGGCACACACACACACACCTGAGGAAGCTGATGGGAGGTGCTATAGGGACGGCTTATTGTAAAGACTGGAATGGAATGTGGAACGGTATCAAACATATGGAAACCACGTTTGACTCCGTTCCATGAATTCCATTCCAGCCATTACAATGAGCCCATCCTCCTATAGCTCCTCCCACCAGCCTCCTCTGACACACAAACACACACACACACACACACACTGAATTTTTTGTGATTAGCCCTGTAATGAAGACCAAGGTGTCCATGATTACTTAAAGTTCCACAAATCTAAAATGACACATTCCTCAGTGAGGGAGCCAATGTGTTTCTAACATACACTGTAGGTCCATTATATAACCAGGCACTGCAGCTCTTTGCTTCTCGTCCCTTCTGTCGTTCTGCAACAAGAGCCAAGCGTTAACCTGCCTTAAACGAACAGAAATATGATTTAACATTTTAATTAGGCACGTCAAAATAACCTGTCGTTGTATTATGATAAACATTGAGTGGACAAAACAGTAAGAACACCTTCCTAATATTGATTTGCACCCCCCATTCACCCTCTGAATGTCACACATACACAATCCATGTCTCAATCCTCTCAAGGCTTAAAAATCCTTCTTTAGCCTGTCTACTCCCCTTCATGTACACCGATTTGAAGTGGATTTAACAGGTGACATCAATAAGGGATCATAGCTTTCACTTGGATTCACCTGGTCAGTCTTCCTAATGCAAGTGTTCCTAATGTTTTGTCAACTCATTGTACAGTATGTGTTCTGTGTGAGCGCCATCTTTCACCAACTATGTAAGAGTATGCCTTTTAGTCTATGTGTCCTGCAAAACTGTCTGTTCTGTACTAGATTCTCCTATATCTCTGTCAGTAAATAAAATATCATGTCAACTGTTAACCTGTGGATGTACACTATTATTTTCCAGTGTGCTACAGTTCATTGTGTCCTACAGGATCCATATTATTTTCTTTGACTCATGATCGGGTATTATATATATACATTGTGGTTGTTGAAGACTACCGGTGGTGTTCAAGTATAGACGACAGCCACAAAGATAATGTAATGGAGATGGCAGGTCAGGACAGAAACACTGGCATTGAGCCAGCACAAAACTGGTCCACTGGCTCAATTCCCAGAATCTTTGCCTTCATAAAAAAACAAGACAGTCGAGCCGAGAGTTGAAGACGGGTAGAAAACACAAACGATCCTGCATAGAAGAAGCTCCTCAAACCTTTTTTTCTTTCTTATTTTATCTTACCGGAGTCAATAGGTTTTGCATTCTACTTTCTAACGTATTTTAATCCAAGACACAAGTATCTGAAATATATATCCAAAGGTACCTCCCACACACCCTAACTCTGCCCTTTGGTTTCCTTATATGGAGATCATGGGTAGGTCTAAAGTATGATCGGATATCAGCCTCCACACCTCTTCAGACGCAGGCTAAGGATCTACTAGCTGTGAGCTACTAAATAGACCATATTTCTCCTGTATTAGTAGTTTATGAGGTTAAATTCGGCACCTCGGTGCCCCCCGGAATACGTGACGAGTTCGTGTTTCATTGTCAAGAATACTGCTGGGAAACGGTTACTGATATTTCTGTGGCTGTACAGGATCTAAGAGCACACCTTTCAAACTGCAGATATGAGTAAAGTTAGGACTCTGAGTGGTAAGGTTCTGTTTAAAGTCTTGGATATATTCCGTTATTGTCTACACAAATGTTTTCTAAACTAAAAATATCGCTGTAATTATTGTAATTATTACAAATGAATGCAGCCTAATTACGTTTAGCTAGTTATAATAATAATAATAATCGTACTGATTATTTCTCATGCAATAACTGAGATTCTGAATGTCTAAATCAGACATAATCCGTGGGTGATGAAGTTCCAAGTATACTCAATAGCGTACTGAAATCAAATGGCTCCTGAGGGAAAATCTTATTTGACGTAGCAAGTCTACAGTACACAGTCACAGTACACTCCCTGGTATATTATGTGTCTCTGGAATACAGAAAGACAAGCTTTCATTCAGTCTACTCCTTGTTTGATGAAGAGATAGGCAATGAATAGGTTTTTCTTTTCATAGTAATGTTTGGGAAGTAAGCCGTTGTCAAATAACCATAACACTGTTCAAATCACAAGTTCATATGAGAAGCTGAAGTTCCGGGTTAGTATGACTGTCAAATGAAATTTACTGCATGTGCAACCACTGCTGAGTCATCGAGGGGAGGTGTCTGATCTTGTATCCCTGGACCATAGGAGAGAGTAACCAGATTACCTTTATCCACTTTGGCTATTGTTTCAACTGTAGCTTTCTACTGCATGGGAATGCACAGTCTGCCTATTGAAGGTGACACAATATGATACACCTTTTCTACAAACAACATAACTACCATGTTTGGGAAACAATACATTTTCTACAAGAGTATCCCACGTGGTTTATATACAGAGGAGAGGTATTCGTTTGTTGTGGTCATAAGGGAATGTGTGTTTACTAGACCTGTTTCTCTATGATTTGGACAAGAAATCCGGTACATTGCTTCCTCTTGTTTCGATGCTGACAGTTTCAGAAAGGGGATGAAGTTAGCGGGAGATTTTGATACATGGCTAAAGAGCATTTTACATTTTAGTCATTTATCAGATGCTCTTATGTAGAGTGACTTACAGTCAGTTAGTGCATTCATCTTATTAAGACAGCTAGGTGAGACAACCACATATCACAGTCATAGTAAATACATTTTTCCTCAATAAAGAAGTTACTGCTGAAGAGCAGTTTTTCGTATCTTTCCTCTCACCCCTCTCGCTTTGTTTTCTTTGTCAGGAACCTGAATGCTGGTGTCGAGACAGGATGAGTGACAACACTGTATCGCCTGAGGGTGCAGAGAGTGGGAAGAATGAACATGTCCGCCGCTGGCTACATAGTAGTCCCACTGCCCCACAGGAGTATAATGAGGACGTTGCAGGGTCAAGTCTGCTCTGCCCTGGTAAACAGGGCTTGGTGGCCCAGGAGGAGAGAGCAGAGTCACCTAGCTGTTTGTCAATGAAGAGTGATCACTCAATGGGTCAGCCAATCAACTTCCACCGAGGATATGGCACAAGAGACAAAAGGTTTGGGCCTGTATTCACAGTCTCTGAGTAGGAGTGCTGCTACAGGATCAGCTTTGCCTTTTAGATCATAATTAATAATATTATATGGACAGAGGGGAACTGATCCAAGATCAACACTACTACTCTGAGACACTTTAGGCCTTTTCGCACTGCAATGTTCTTAGCCCTGGGCTAAGACTGACCCTGGGCTAGCTTATCCTGTGTTCACACTAACATTTGTTAATCCTGGGCTAAAATATCCTGGGGACAGTGGGGAACAGACGTTAGCCTGCCTGCATAGCAACCGTTTTTGTTAGCCATAGCAACCAATGTTTTCTCACTGATGAAAGTATTAGTTTTTTGTCAGGTTTTTGTCCTCAGATGGAAGGATGAAATAGTATAAATATACTTATTAAAATAGCGTGCAGAACTCATCACAAGCATATGCAAATTAAGTGAAAATGCAGCTATGCAGCAAATTAAGTGAAAATGCAGCCCTTAGCCCAGGGCTAGCTGGCCTTCCTCCGGAGCAGTGAAATATTCTATGCATTTTTCTTGACCCCCGTTTCACACTGGCTATTTTGGCACCGGGTTTCTGGGGCTAGTCCTACAAAGTTGGACCTAACCCTGCTCCGGAGCAAGGCCAGCTAGCCCTGGGCTAAGGTTGGTGCTAGAATGTGCAAGTGTGAACACTTGCATAGCCCCAGGCTAAAATCTCCATAAACCCTGGGATAAGGAGACTCGTGCAGTGTGAACTCTGCATATGGGTGAATATAGGTCTTGATTTCCAGCTGTCTTTACAAGCTATGTTATAGGGTTAGGGTACTGACTGTATTTTTCACAGGGAGGGTGCAGAGTCACCTACATCCAGCTGTGTGTCAATGAGGAGTGACCGCTCAATGGATCCACCGATAAACTACAAGAGAGAGTTTATTCCCAATCGCAGGTAATTTATGATTTTCACAATGAGTATGTTGCAATGTGTCAATATGTCAGGCAATTGACTTCCACGAGGTCACGGCATAATAGACAAAAGGTCTGGGCCCGTTTTCACAGTCTCAGAGTAGGAGTACTGATTAGTATCAGTTTTGATTAGCATCAGTTTGGATTAGCATCAGTTTTGATTAGCATCAGCAATGATTATTATCAGTTTTGATTAGCATCAGTTTTGATTAGCATCAGTTTTGATTAGCATCAGTTTTGATTAGCATCACTTTTGAATATTATTTTGCATATGGTCTGATGACGGTTGACTGACCAAAAGCTCAGCCACAATTAAATAAATACATTTGCATCTGACTGGAAATGTGCAGCGACTTTTTCCTGTTTCTCCAGTTTAGCATTTTGACTCCAGCACCTTCACTAAATTGGTTTGGGTGTGTGGTAGATTCTGCCTATTATCTATTAGATCATAATGATTGGACAAGGGGGACTTGGTCCTAGAACAGCACTCCTACTCGGAGACACTTTGAGTATGTGATTTCTAATAGACATCTTGCAGATCGGTAAAAGCGGTACATCATGAGCATAGGATTGATTAAAAACACACCTCAATAAAAAATTTTGCAGGGAGGGAGCAGACTCACCTACACCCAGCTATCTGTCAATGAAGAGTGACCAGTCAATGGGTCCATCTTCAAGGTAATTTATGATTTTAATTGTATCTAAAGTGTGTCATGTGGGAATTCATTACCATAAAAAAATCTACAAAATGAAAATACACAATACCATGCATGTATGTATAAAAAAAACACATTTGAGGTGATCCAAAACATCAATTTGTTTAATTTCAAATGAATGTATTTCCACCTATTGTAGGATGATAACATCAGACACAACACAACTGTCCATTGGTGGAGTGCATGCAACAATGGTATGTTTGCAAGTTTTAAGCTGAAACTCTATGTATTCATAGTAAATGTATATTCAGTGGATTGTTCTTAGTTTCAATAATAACAAACAATAGGCATTGGTGATTTGGCAAATAAAAAATAAAACTATATGTGCAGGTACAGTAACTGTTAATTGGTTTAAAAAGAAATACAACTGCCTATGTTGATGATCGTTTTTATTTCTTGGGTTCACAGCTTACAGAACATCATGGCATGAACAGAGTCAGTGACCTCAGAGAATTCCCACAGAGAATCGAAGACTGGACTAAGGAGCATGTGAAAGAGTGGCTAACTAGTAGCCTCAAACTCCCTGAGGTTGCAACAAAACTTTATGAACAGGATGTGTCAGGAGCTAGCCTGGTTTGCATTGAGAAACAGGACTTGACTGGTTTAGGTGTTAAGTTTGGGCCTGCGATTCAAATCATAAAAAATGTAGAGATACTGAGAAACTACTTGGAGAGTGTAGGGAGAAGCATGAGATCCCCTGAGAGTGACCCCTTCAGAAGACAAGAGAGATTTAGATTTAGAGCCATACCAGAAGCTAGGATGGGGTCACATGAGGAAACTCTGGATTCTGACAGTGTGAAATCGGAGTCGGTGGCTCCAAGTCTAAGCTCTTCATGGACATCAGTGGAAGAAATGAGACATTCCGATTCAGATGTTGCATCCCCCATTCAACTGCCAATGGGAGAGTTGGAATCCATTCCATCTTATGGAAATATCGAGGACAATACGAGACAAAGTGAGACTTCCATCTCATCATTTGACCACTCGAGAGAAACTGCTCCAAATCTGGAGAAGAGAATATGTCCCCCACGTCCCTTTGACAAAAACGACCCATCGTTTACATACATACAAAATGATACCCTCCCCCCTGAATCCGGTCCAAGCAATCTCATTGACCCGGTACATGAGTACAAGATCCTGCCAAGCACAGAGGAAGCCAGTGAGATAGATATCCTGGAAAAGTTCAGCAACGAAGTGTTTAGTTTTTCCGCAGCCTGCATGAACTCTCGCACCAATGGGACCATTCATTTTGGGGTGACAGGCGGGCCCGGACACATGCATGGACAGGTGATTGGGCAAAACCTGACATCATTCAATATGTATACAGACAAGTTTGACTTGCGTCTCAAGGAACACTTTGGAGAAGAAACAAACATCGCAAGAGCATGCATCAGGCCTCCAAAATTCTTTCAGGTTCAACGTCTAGATGGCGCGACTTCAGACAAGTGGGTGATAGAAGTTGATGTTGCCCCAAGTTATTCACAGACTCAAGAGAAGCTTTTCTATACCTCAATAATATCTGAACAAAATGGAGAAGAATACAAAACTGAATGTCTATTTATTCGACAAGGCCCAAAGAGCATCAACATTCTTGCAGACAATAATCCCAGAAGTCTTCAGGAGAAGATGAGAGGTTTGACAGAGGAAGTCAAATATTGGTCATCAGCACGCAAATCAAAAGAGGAGAGCAACTGTCAGCAGCCCAACCAAAACTACCAAGGGCAGAGGCTAAAACAATTGATAACTCATGGGAGAGACACACTTGAAAACTCATTGCAAATTATAGTTGTCACAAACAAGTGCCACCCCAGTCAACTTGAACATTTGGGTTTTTTGAAAGAGATGAAGTTGTTTGCAGTGCTCGAGTTTGACCCAGAATCTGACACGAACGGGACATGCAGTTTCTACAGAACAGATCGCATAGCTAATCTTCACTACCCTCGAATGTACAATACCAATGACAGTGTCTCCACTGTTATCGGAAAGCTGAACTTGTTTAAGCAGACAAGCTGGGTCTTTTGTAATGGTCAAGCAAATGAGGTCAGTGAAGTAGACAGACCTTTCACTACCAGTGAATGGCTGAAGAAACGTGCTGGAGAAATCAGCGATATGGTTTCATTTCTCTGCAATCCAGATGTCTTGTCGAAAGACAGATTACTTGTGGTGTTCATGCTTCACTCAGGAGTCACTGACATCTCAAGCCCTATACTTGAGGCCTTTTGTGCGATCTATCGCACTCTTGAGGGTGAGGATAATATGCTCTGCATATGCAAAGATTCAAATGTATTCAGTCAATGGAGAGACATGATAAACACTCGCTGCAAAGTGGATATCACCAGTAAATGTATCTATGAATTGAGCCTGAATGAAATTGACTGCACCATCAGGAAAATCAAAGAACCCCAGACACGGTCCTCTAGGAGATATCTGCCATCTTCTGGCTCCAGTTCGGTCCTCCTGACACAAAAAGATGAAGAGCTGTTGACCGTACTTGATATACTGAGTGAAAATGAATGTGAGAACACTGAAATTGAAACCAATGACAATTTTGAGGAATTCAAGACCAACACGGAGGAGGACTTTTACAGAGGCGGACAAGTGACTTGGTGGAACTTCTACTTGTCCGAGAGGCCAGGTTGTCTGCCATTCATCAAACGTGACAAGTATGAGGATCTTCACAACCTGATCACACCTACAGAGGGGTACACATCGCCATGCATAATAATAAACCTCTTCCATCATCCAGGCTGTGGTGGAACAACACTGGCCATGCATGTGTTGTGGAACTTGAGATGTAAATTCAGATGTGCCGTTCTGAAAAACACCACAGTACAGAACAGTGAGATCGCAGTCCAAGTCACACACCTGCTGACCTGTGGCAAAGAGAAGCAGTTGAGTTATACTCCTGTTCTACTCTTGGTGGACAACTGGGAGGACGTTGAAGACCTACAGAGATGCATACTAAGTGCAGCCAACGAGAAGAAAAAACCGGAGACTCTGATGGTCATCATACTGAACTGTGAGAGATCACAGATTCCTGCAGTGAGCTCCAGAAACAGCCGACTTGACAACGTCTTCATGATCAACAAACTCTCCACCAAAGAGCAGAGCTTCTTTGAGGTGAAACTGAAAGAGCTCAAAGGTCACCATGAAAAACCTGAAACATTCTACGCCTTCATGATCATGACAAACAATTTCAGTGAGAAGTACATAGAGAATCTGGTGCGCAATACCCTGAAAGACCTTGACACCTCCAGAAAAGAAGGACAGCTATTTTCACTCTTAGCTTTGCTAAATACATATGTGAACGGCTCCTACATGGCCCTGTCCCTCTGTGAGGAGTTTGTTGAGATTAGGAATGCTCTGTGGGGAAAAGAAACACTTGAGGACAAAATGAACCCATACTCCACGCTTCTGATCCATTTCAACATTGAAGAGCACGGCACCTATAAGGGAGTTCGGTTTCTACACCAAATGATTGCAAGTAATTGCCTCAAAGTCCTCACCGGAAAGCACAAGCTTCAACTGGGGGAAATAACAACCAATCTGTTACACTGTGACTTGCTGTACAAATCTGGCATGGGTAAGGACATCCTGGTTCAAAACATCCAAAGTATGCTGATCACGCGGCAAAGAAAGGAACTTGGACATGACAAAGATACACTGTTCTCTCCTTTGATTGAAGACATACAGACGGATGAGGGAATCAGCCAAATCAAAGAAGTTCTTGTAAGAGCAACAAAGAGATTTGACAAAAATGCAACTCTGCCACAAGCTTTGGCAAGGCATTTCTATCTGAAAGAGAAGGATTATATATCTGCTCTGCAATGGGCCAAGGATGCACAGCAGAAAATGTACAATTCTTACATTGCTGACACATTAGGACAGGTGTACAAAAGCCACCTAAAATATGAAATTGAACATGCTGAGGAGCTCACTCCAGAAGGGTTAGACAAATGCCTAAAATTAGCATTTCAGGCCACCAAAGCATTCAGAGATTCACAGGAACTCGCAAAGAAGGATGAGCCAATGGGTTCCCTTGATTTGCCCAACAGAAAGAGGCAAGGAACCTACAACACATCTGGGTATGTCGGTGAAATGGAAGTTTCAATTATTCTTTTTGATATCATCAAAGATATTCCTTTTTTCAACAAAAGTGACGCACTCCAGCGAGACAAAATGCTGCAGTTCCTCAAAAACCACTTGCCAGTGAGTGATTTTCATGAAATAACAAACAGTACAAATGATCAATTCATTGCTGTTCTGGCAGACCACGAGAAATTCCTGGTCTCTTTGAAGCCACGGCTGAAGGAGATGTTCAGTTTTTTTGAGAACTACTTCACATACCTGAAGCCAAGGTCAATTGAGAAGGAGACAGCAGAGGACAGAAACAAACGAAAAGTATCAGAGCACTTCAAGAAGTACATTCACATCTTCTGTTCCTCGGGAGAAGAGAGGGCCTCTGAAAGGGCCAGTAAACCAAAACTGAGTCTCCGGCAGGAGACAGAGGAGCAGCGAAACTATTTGGAGCAAAAGCGAGCAGATTCATTTGCTGGTCTTCTCCAGTGTCTGAATGAGAAGAATGGGAATCAAATTGAATTAATTCTGAAGAAATGGCAGTTCATTGTTCAAAATTCTACACGGAAACTCATGGCTGACCGGATCAATTTCATCCTTGCAAACATTGTTCTTCACTGCATTAAGCCAAGCTCAACATTGCTGAAGAGGTATGAGGAGCTGGTCTCCCTTCTCAACGAGGCACTGCAAGAAGAGGGAACCCATTCAAACTGCACAGAGCTGTACTACCTCTCAATGTTGCTGATGTGGCCAAGAAAGGACAACCTGCTTGAGAGCACCACAACGTTCAAAAACATTGGCACGTATGTCACTTCATCGAAAAAATCTTTCCATCGTCGCTTCTCCCACATGTTTCCGTCGAAGAGTTGCATTGCACATTTCTACCTCGGAAAATCAAGAGGACTGAGAAGAATAATTCACAAAGGCAGGCTTGATCAGTTCCTGTACAAAGAGGGACCCAAAACCTCACACAAGAAGGCCTCATCCAAAGATAGACCACCAAACCCGCATCAACTTTGGCAAAGTGGAGCAATATGGAGGGATCCTGAGATACAAAACCTGTTACTACGGGTCAAAGGGAAAACTGAAAACGGTGACATTTATGTTTACTACGGGGGCAATCTGAAAATCTCAGTGCGTCCAGTATACCTTGGTGGAGTCCGGAGTGGCTGCAGCACGGAGGAGGTCTCCTTTTACCTTGGATTCACCATGGAGGGACCCGTAGCTTATGACATAAAGTATGAAAATGACCAGTAAACAGCTTACCATCAGGTAGACTGAGAAAGGGACGCAAGCGTTCGCACTTAGGGAAAGGAAAGGCTTCCATTGAAGTTATATAGGCCTAGAGGTTTTGACTGGGGTGAATGTCTGTGAACCAGGACAGAATCACATTAAGTAAGATACCAGTGTGCTCTTGTCACTGTGTGAGGAAACCCAATCTCAACCACCTGGATATAATCAAAGCAGAGAGAACAGGTGTCGGGTGACATGCAGCAATGAATCATTCATGCTTTTAGAGGTGAAACAATGATAATCAATCTTGCATCAGAATGGATTGCAATGTCTCTAAATCCCTGTAATTGTGTCTCAAAGTTCCTGTAATTTTGTCTCAAAGTCCCTGTAATTTTGTCTCAAAGTCCCTGTAATTTTGTCTCAAAGTTCCTGTAATTTTGTCTCAAAGTCCCTGTAATTTTGTCTCAAAGTCCCTGTAATTTTGTCTCAAAGTTCCTGTAATTTTGTCTCAAAGTCCCTGTAATTTTGTCTCAAAGTCCCTGTAATTTTATATCTAAGTCTCTGTAATTTTGTTTCTAAGTCCTTGTAATTTTTCTGTAAGTCCCTGTAATTTTGTCTCTAAATACCTCTAATTCTGTCTCTAAGTCCCTCTAATTGTAACATACAGTAGCAGACCAACGAACAAGGATTGTAGACCTATAAACCATGTGCAACTATTTAATGCTTAAAACATGTATTATGGTTTTGCATTGTGTTTGTTGAAAGTATGGAATGATTATTATGTTACAAGGCATATTGACTTTCTGCACGTTATGTAGCTTCTTCAGTTGTTTGTCTAAATACATTCAATTGCGTGGTTATTTGAAATTAGAGACAAGAAATTAGGAGAAAACCTATTGTCAATGTTTGTTCATGGAATAAAGGATTGCATTACTATGAATATATATATTTAAGGGTATTTTTCTCTGAATGTTCTGTAAAACAATTATGATTATATAAAAAATGTTACCTGCATGTCTTGCACCCTACTGAAAATATTTTAATATTTTAATTTGTTACACCTTTCAAATAAAATTGTATTGGTCACATACACATGTTTAGCAGAGTTATTGCAGGTGTAGCGAAATGCTTTAGCTCAGACTTTACAGTAATATCTAACAAGTAATATCTAACAATTTCATAACATATACCCAAAACACACAAATCTAAGTAAGGAATGGAATTAAGAATATATACATATATGGACGAGCGATGTCAGAGCGTCATGGACTAAGATACAGTAGAAAAATATAGAATTAAGCAATAAGGCACGAGGGGGTGTGGTATATGACCAATATACCTCGGCCAATATACACTTTTGACCCTGGTATTGAGCCAAATTAATATTCCTAACCTACAGTAAAGCACTGTTTGATTATGTTGTTGTTGTGTTTTATTTACCAGAAAAATTTTCATGTGCCACTGGCTTTTCTACATCTTACTATTTGCCACTGTTCAGCTGGAAAACTATACAAAATGGCCATCCCTGGAATGTACTGGTCCTGATCAGTAGGAATGTTATTTTTCAAATGCAAACACAGCAGGCAGATAGTGACTATATTTCATGATTTTATTAATTTGCAAAAAAAATAAGTATTTTGCTCTGTTTTACAGTCACTGAAATACCATTTTTCAAAATAACTGGTCTGACAGCACCCTCTACTGGACCAACACACCGATTACGTGTCAACTAGGTATTCTTGTTATTATTTGTTTAAACAAAAGGGTCTACCAAAGACGTGTGTGAGGTGGTGATCGTGAGAATGTAGACTTTCTCTCAGTCAAGATGTCCAATACAATAATGGTTGTTGTAAAAAAAATACATAAATAAATAAATACTATATTTTGTTCGAAAACAGGTAGACAACATGTAGTGTCCGTAAGCTTGTGTACTTACTGAATCTGTCTGACTGCCATTTTCTCACATTACGACGTAATAAACTTCCAAAACCAAAGTCGAGTAAGGGTTAGTGTTGCCAAAACTATAGCCTAACAGACTGCTACTCCTTTATAGCCGCAAGACAGCAAGAAACATGTATTATAAAGTCAGAGATAGATAGCTAAAAAAGTAGGCTATTTACCGGATATCTAAATGAAAGCAAACCAACGCGAGGTTCGCTATTATGAAGGCATGTCTTTGTAAAACATAATGAATAGCACACGTTTGGCGTGGCTTTATGCAATGGTAGCGTAAAAGCGCGGATAAAGTTCTTCATTTTTACAATGTATTATAATTTCAGTATTGTCTAAAAGACTCATGGTAAAATCACCTCGAGTGGATGGTCACGTTCATCTACTTGTATTTTGAGTTGATTTTGTATGTCAGGATGGCCGAGCGGTCTAAGGCGCTGCGTTCAGGTCGCAGTCTCCCCTGGAGGCGTGGGTTCGAATCCCACTTCTGACATTGTTTTTGTAACGTAGATGCTTTTTTCTTTGTAACATTTTTATATTCAACAAGAAATGTATGTCAGAAAATGTTGTTCAGTGTTAAGACACTTTGAACCTAAAGGTACAGTTCAACCATTTTACTTATTTAAGATATTTTTTTCCTTACATTGAAAACAGTCTATGACTGTGAATGAGTCACTGCAATACACTCTATGGTCTGGTAAACTAACCACTGCACTGATTTTGCAACATGTATAAATGCAAAGAGAATAGTCAAGCATGGGGTTGTGGCAATCATTTATAAATACACTAGATGAAAAATAGGGGGCGCTGTGTTGAAGCCACCGTGCCTCCATCTTGGCACTCCCCCACAATTTGTAAAACATATTTTGGAAGCTATAGAAATGCTTTTATTAATGTCTACATTTGTTTTTGCCACATGTATTCTATTACAGACACCTAAATGCATACTTTACAATTATATTATGTGAGGTAAACATACAAATAAAAAATTAAGATATATATATTTTTTTTTTTTCAAGTATATATTTTTTATATTACTAATGTTACTATCCCCACTACAACAAAACAATACTTAAATACATGTAATTTTGTCCTTGAAACATTTAAAGCTGCAATAGGTCACTTTTTGGGTGACCCCACCAAATTCAGATAGAATATAATATAAGTTATAGATCTGTCATTGTCATTGAAATCAAGTCTAAGAAGCTGTAGATCTATTCTATGTGCTCTATTTCTATTCTTCCAATTCTTAACTTTCGTTTTTGCATCTTTAACTTTAGGTTTTGTTCACCAGCTTCAAACAGCTGAAAATATATTTCACAGCGGTTTCGATGGTACAATGACTCTACACTATACTCGCTTGTTTTGTCACAAACTTATATTAGGCAAACTATTAGAATTTTAGCAACCAGGATATGGCAGAGAGATTTCTGCATAGTGTACCTTTAAGTGAAATACTGTAGAATTCCATTCATTCCTATGGAGCACTGCTCCTACTGGGGAGTGCCAATATGACCGACCGGTGGCTTCAAAGCCTCTCAATAGACTATTGAAATGCAGCATCAGCAATCCAGGGTTTATATACTGTATATCATTGGTTGTGCCTGGGGCTGAGTTTGTGACAGACACCACATAGCCTGACAGTATAAAGGCAACTGAGGTAGGTGTTCTCTGGACAGACTCTCATTAAGTACCTGACAGATCTACACTCCAAAACCTAGAATTGAACAGCAAACTCTAAGTAACCTGCCTAGCCTACTTCTTTATTATTTGCAAGTCCAAATGTGTATCTGGTACATGTTGTTTTCTTATATATTCTGCATAGTTCTGCAATGCATAGTTTTTACTTTTTGTTTTTTGAAAATAGTGCTGTTAGAGTTTTGCTAATATTTTAAAACATACTTCAATTCATTGGTGACAGGTGTGGTTATGTCAAAATATTATGTCAGCACTGAGCTCAATGTCTGCAATTGCCCAAGCTGCAACATTCCAAACTTTACAAATTGTGAGTAGCCTGGTGGAACCAGCCTGATCACTGCAGTCAGCATTCTGCTACGTGAAAGGGAAATAGAATGTTGAACGCAGCAATGAGGGCTATTTAGGGGAATCTTTGGTCATTGTGAGGGCTGTTTTTAGAATTTTCGTAGTGTCAGGAAATGGATTGTGATTCTTCAGACTAAGAGTGTCTTCTCCCGAGTGGTGCAACAGTCTAAGGCACTGTATCTCAGTGCTAGAGGTGTCACTACAGACCCTGATTTGATCCCAGGCTGTATCACAACCCGGCTGTGATCGGGACTCCCATAGGGCGGTGCACAATTGGCTCAGCATCATCCGGGTTAGGGGAGGGTTTGGCTGGGGAAGGCCATCATTGTAAAGGAAGTATTTGTTCTTAACTGACTTGCCTATTTAAATAAAATTATCTGGGCTATTATGATGATTTGAAGCCATGCATACACATTTTACATTGCATGTACACATACATAGCTAGTTCAATTGATAAATGAAATTAAAAGTGATGGTAACTTTGCCCACAGTTTAGATTCTACCATCGGTGTGTATTCATGGATGCCAAGGGAAGCCAGGCTTCCCCCCCAAAAAACATAGAATGATTTATCCTTCGTCTCTCTGTTTTTCATACTTTTCCTTCAATTTTCAAGAGGCTGAATGTATCTCACCGGAGAAAGCATCAGAGCGAGCGAAACAAAGGCCATCTTTCTCAGTATGTGTAGCCCGGCTATCGGATGCTATCTTGACAAAAAGAGTATGACATTGTTGCCACCCGTAGCATTGCATGCAAGGGAAGCCAGCGAGCATTTGGCCTCCCCTGATTAAAAATAAATAAATAAATGATAACCAATCATCATTGAGCTAAACTGAGTGAGCTCAACTGTGATTGGCTCTGGCACACAAAAAAAAATGTCAAAGGAAGCCAGTTTGGATTTGGCTTCACATCAATCACATCACAAGCAAAACAGAATTTACATTAAAAAAAAGATTGCATCTCTTTGTATCTTTGACCTCCAGTGGCTAGCTAGCTAAAATTGTCAATTTCTTAAAATAGCAATGGATGGAAATAGGGATTTGGACTTGTGATTTTACTTAATTCTCCATACTGGACAATGATTATAACAGCGATTCTGATCCAACCATAAATTCATATATTGTCCCCCTGGCCTGAGGGGATTGAAGTTCAATATGTAGCTAGATGTAGTAGGCTAATGTTAACTAGCAGGCCTGGCGCATCGTTGCCCATGAAAGGAATTTAGGCTAGCAAGCAAGCATTTTAGCCAAATATATACATATTCCTCTAGGGAACTCCTACTGTGAAGTGTGTATGTGCAATAACTCAATTCGCCCTTGCACTCCTTCTAAACAATGCAATTTTTTGAAACTTTGGCAAAGGGCGGTCTACAAAACTTTGTGTACTCTGTTCGTAAGAGATTTTAGTTTTGGGAACAGAGAACTGCATTGAGATCGAATGTTTCATCGATGAGAAAATGAGCAGAAATCGACCAAAATCGATCTCGCTCCATCTTCTCCCACTGCCGGACACTGGGCTTCTTCTCATCAACATACAGTATTTGGTGGTGAGTGAAAATGCCAAATGGATGCTTTAGATTTATACATCTGGTGAACCGTCTAGCTCATTGTTCTACCTGTGCGTGTGCTGTAGACCGTCATATCATATTTAGCTTAGGGGAATGCCGCAGGTACTTCATGTTTTTCATGGAAGACCAGGTGTGTTGAATTTAGGCAATCACTGAACTGATCAATTAGCTGGTATGGTGCCTAGAACAAAATCCCGCTGGACCTGAGACACTCCAGGAACAGGGTTGCCTTCCCCTGGCCTACAGGAAGGGGCTAGTTAGGGGTTGTTTTTGAACAGGGACCCTTCTTCTACATGCAAGGCACTTCTGATTAGTGTTGTTACTGTAAGTATCATCATTTGGGAATTACCAGCTTTAATAAACTGTATCATGGTAATGCACCCACTGCTGCACCAACTGGTCCTCCAATAGCAGCTCCAATAGTAGCTCCACTTGCAGCAGCTGAACCTACAACAGCAAGATAACGCCCAGCTGTGTTTCTTTCAGCTTTCTCTCGAGCCTCTCTTTCATGTTTTTCTCTCAGCTCCTTTCTTGCTTTCTCTTTCCTTCAAATTTTTTCTTCAGTTTCTCCTCCTCTCTGTTTCTCTTCTCTTTGTTCTCGCCGAGGATTCTGTTCTTCTCCTCTTCAATCGCTCTCTCAGCCTCCTGGAACATCTCAGTGGTGTAGTAGCTTCCTCCATTCATCTTCACCATGTTGTTTATCTTCTCAAGCAGCTCAGTGACCTGGGAGAGATTCTTATCTTTGTTGTTGAAGACGTGATATCCCCCCTTGCATTGGTCAACTAAGCTTACTAGATTTGCGTTTCCAGACACAAATTCTTCAATTGTTACGTCCTCAAGAAGGTCTCCATGTGTGAAGAGAACAATGGTATATTTTGATGCTTCGGCACCGAAGAGTTTCTGAATCATTTGCACTGTTTTCTGCTCTTCTTTAGTGAATCTTCCCAGCTTGATCACAACCAGGAACACATGGGGACCAGGAGAAGAGAGGTTGATGCACATTGTGATATTTTCTATTGCTTCCTCCTGTGTAAACTTTGTGTCAAACAACCCTAGGGTGTCAATAACAGCCACACTTTGCCCACACACCATCTCTCTTTCCTTATCACAGTCGTTAGTCACAGAGTTGGAATGTGAATGTAATTTGAACACTTTCTTCCCCAGGATGGTGTTTCCTGCTGCACTCTTCCCAGCTCCAGTCTTCCCTACCAGCACAATCCGGTTCTCTCTTGGATAACAAGGAAAAGTTGTTACTGTATACTGTTTGGGAGGCCCATGAACAGGGTGGAATTAAAACACCACAAGTCAGTTGTATTCAGCAACCAATCAACACTGCAGAGGACATAGCTTACATGTAAATGCTTCATCACATTTATTTATTTTCAAAGACACAACTAGGCATATCAGACTTATGGTTGTTGCACCGACAAAACTGGGAAGTGGAGAAATATAAGAAGTATGGAGATTAACAGTAGTGTTCTGACAAGCACACATATTACGCTGTAATTTAGCCCATTCCTTGACTGGATTGATAATTGTGGTAACCCGTAACAAAAATCGAATAAAAAAAGGTAGAACAGTCATTATTGTACAGTGAAATGAAGACTAAGTAATCACCAGTCATGTTTAGGTTTTGGAATACTGTCAAGCTATTACCAGGTCTAGTGTTCCCAACCAGAGCAATCCGGGTCTCTGTTGGATAAGAGGGAAATGTTGTTACTGTAGAGAGAAGTGTGATGTTGATGTTCTTTCTGTTTGGGCATCGTATAGAACAGCTACTAATGCTACATTTTCAGTCTCACATTGCTTCTTAGACTTACATTATTGGTCTAAAAAATACAAACTCTAAGCAAATTAACAATGACACTATCTACAGGTAACTGCCTAAATAAAGGAAACACCATTGACAGAGCTGTCATTGTCCATTCCTTGCCTACCCACTAAGTTTCCACATTAGGCAAATATGGCAGCAGTGTCTTACTGCCTTGGGTAGAGCACCAGTTGAAAAAGTCTAATATAATCGATATTGTGTGGGACACATAGAGAGAAAATGTCAACAAAAAAAAACTAAACGAGAGAGAAGCAAGGAAAAGGCATCTGAAAGAATGTTGGGGAGAGAACCAACTTCCATGTAAGTTCTCTGACTTTCTTGGAAACTGGATACAGACATCATTGTCCTCCTTGCTTGTCTGCTCTTCTATCTTACCAAGGATAATCCAACCATAAAGCCGTGGGTTCGCTTTTAGTATGGGGAAAAACTACCAGATTTGAATCAACACCATCTACGAGAAGCTTGGAATGCGCTAGAATTTGGCTTTGTCAGGCTTCCATTCATTTACAGGTTACAATACAACCTCACAGTTTCATGGGAAGAGAAAAAGTCATTTCCAGAGGGGCAATTCCACGTTAACAGAACTACGCTTTGACTCAGTTTTTTTCACTTAGAAAATGTATGCCAAATAAAAACCATTGAAATCAAATTTTAACAAACCACATAACTCGCTGAACAAGGGCTACTTTAAACAATTTCCACTGAAAAATGTACAAAAACATGTTTAGTGGAAGAACTATGCAGATAGAAACTTTGGTAACGGAATTACCTCAAAATCTGCCTCAGGTTTTTATGCCAACATTTTCTAAATACTTAAATATCTGCTCCGGATTATGTTTCAAAAATGTCTGCAGAAAGAATATGGTGTCAGCTATGACATGACACTATGAGTTTGAAAAAAAATCTATTTGGGTTGTTAAACTTCAGTAAGTGAAGTTGATTTACACCCAGTAACAGAATTACATAATTGGTCCCTGATCTGTACTACACAGAAATGCATAATTATGGACATGAATGTCATTCTCATGTTTCACAAGTTTGGACATCACAGCACAACACAGGAGAGTAAAGTAGGCCATAGTAAAGTAAAGTAAATTACAGTGCAGTACAGAAGAGCCGAGTAGGGCAGAGTACAGTACAGTGCAGTAGAGTACAATTCTATCGTTCCGTACAATATGCTGTACTCTACATTTTACTGTACTGTATTGGCCTACTGCATTGTACTGCTGTATTGTACTCTACTCACTGTACTGTGCTTCTTTATTTTTACTACTTTCTACATTGTAGAATAATAGTGAAGACATCAAAACAATGAAATAACATATTTGGAATCAAATGATAGTCCCACCAAGCGCAAACCAGCCTTGGGCTGCAATTTCTGAGGCTGGTAACTCTAATGAACTTATCCTCTGCAGCAGAGGTAACTCTGGGTCTTCCATTCCTGTGGCGGTCCTCATGAGAGCCAGTTTCATCATAGCGCTTGATGGCTTTTGCGACTGCACTTGAAGAAACTTTCAAAGTTCTTGAAATTTTCCGGATTGACTGACCGTCATGTCTTAAAGTAATGGCGGACTTTCGTTTCTGTTTGCTTATTTGAGCTGTTCTTGACATAATATGGACTTGGTCTTTTACCAAATAGGGCTATCTTCTGTATACCACACCTACCTTGTCACAACACAACTTGACTCAAACGCATTAAGAAGGAAAGAAATTGCACAAATTAACTTTTAACAATGCACACTTGTTAATTTAAATGCATTCCAGGTGACTACCTCATGAAGCTGGTTGAGAGAATGCCAAGAGTATGCAAAGCTGTCATCAAGGCAAAGGGTGCTTACTTATAAGAATCTCAAATATAAAATATATTTTGATTTGTTTAACATGTTTTTGGTAACTACATTATTCCATGTGTTATTTCATAGTTTTGATGTCTTCACTATTACTCCACAATGTAGAAAATAGTAAAAAATTAAGAAAAACGCTTGAATGAGTAGGTGTGTCCAAACTTTTTTACTGGTACTGTTTGTATTCATTAGTTACTCTCATTACAATAAACGTATTACATAGAGCGTATAAAAAAATTGCATATGCAGTCTTTCCAAAAGTTTCACAGATATTAAACTTTGTCATCCTTTTTGAATGTCAATTTGGAAAGAACACCCATTTGTAATATCAACACATGCAACAAGAATTTTGTTCAGGCTTGTGTCTTATAATAGTAACGTTATAGACGTCCTTACCTTTGCCTGCCTGTTGAGTTGGGTATCTGGAGTCATATGTCTACAAGTGGAGATGTACAGTAGCTGAAGTTTTATAGCAATGTGGGGCTTATTCTTAGTTGTAGGGTACTTGGGGGTAACTAGCCCCCTGGGGTACTTTCCCCACCCCCTGTAATTCAAATAAAGACCACAAAATATCACCAAATTATTTTCCCTGCTCTTGCTCAACAAAAAAATGTCCTCTGTGTCATCACACATTTTGGAGATATTTCAACAAAATAGTTTAGTGGTAAATTGATGAATAATAAATAGGACAGACTATTTTTTACTCTCTACGTGCTTCAGCACTCGGCGGTCCCCTTCTGTGAGCTTGTGTGGTGTACCACTTCGTGGTTGAGCTGTTGTTGCTCCTAAACGTTTCCACTTCACAATAACAACACTTACAGTGGAACGGGGCAGCATTAGCAGGGCAGAAATTTGACGAAAGTGAAAATCACTGAGCACTTCAGTAAGGCCATTCTAATGCCAATGTTTGTCTATGGAGATTGCATGGCTGTGTGTTCGATTTTATACACCTGTCAGCAACGGGTCTGGCTGAAATAGCCGAATACACTAATTTGAAGGGGTGTCCGCATACTGTTGTGTATATATAGTGTATCTGGGACCAAGGATTGAACTAAGGCAATATTCAGAATAGAGTTTCTGACAACAAACTGATCACACCTCCAAATTTTGTTTACGCCTATAACCAAGTTGATACTCTGGACGGACTGATGTTCCTCTGTCCATCTTGTGCTGAAATAGGCCTATATTGCTTCATGTCATGTGAATACCTTTTAGGCCAATTGCAGATTAGGGTCATATGTTGGTGGTTACTTGAAAATGTCTAGCATTCTACAGACAGGTAAAAACTACTATAACAGACACTACAAGTTTGAACTGTGATTTATTGGTGAAGCTTATTCCTAGGCACAATGATGCAAAATAGCGCAACCTGCAGGTGAAACACTTGAGCTACACAGTACAACAGAGATGAACAGCTCACTCTAGAACATGTTGATTCTCTGAGTCACCGACCCCATCATTTATTGTAGTGTACCACCACCTGCTGGTGAAAGTTGACACTTGTCTGATTGTGCATTATAATGTACTTTTAGTTACGACAAGACTTTAGTCTAAAATATCTATAATTAGAAAATGTACAGTACCAGTCAAAAGTTTGGACACACCTACTCATTCCAAGATCTTTCTTTATTTTTACTATTTGCTACATTGTAGATAAATAATAAAGACATCAAAACTATGAAATAACACACATGGAATCATGTAATAACCAAAAAGTGTTAAACAAATCAAAATATATTTTAGATTTTAGATTCTTCAAAGTACCAACCCTTTGCCTTGATGACTGCTTTGCACACTCTTGGCATTCTCACAACCAGCTTCAGCTGGAATGCTTTTCCAACAGTCTAGAAGGAGTTCCCACATATGCTGAGCACTTGTTGGCTGCTTTTCCTTCACTCTGCGGTCCAACTCATCCCAAACCATCTCACAAGTGGGTTGAGGTCAAATAGCCCTTACACAGCCTGGAGGTGTGTTGGGTCATTGTCTGTTGAAAAACAAATGCGTGTTAAGTGTGCCTTGGATTCTTAATAAATCACTGACAGTGTCACCAGAAAAGCACCCCCACATATTTTTTTTATTTTTTTTATTTCACCTTTATTTGACCTCTATGGGCTGCGTCCCACCTACTCAACAGCCAGTGTAATCCCGTGGCGCGATATTAAAATACCTTAGAAATGCTATTACTTCAATTTCTCAAACATATGACTATTTTACATCATTTTAAAGACAAGACTCTCGTTAATCTAACCACACTGTCCGATTTCAAAAAGGCTTTACAACGAAAGCAAAACATTAGATTATGTCAGCAGAGTACCCAGCCAGAAATAATCAGACACCCATTTTTCAAGCTAGCATATAATGTCACAAAAAACAAAACCACAGCTAAATGCAGCACTAACCTTTGATGATCTTCATCAGATGACACCCCTAGGACATTATGTTAAACAATACATGCATGTTTTGTTCAATCAAGTTCATATTTCTATCAAAAAACAGCTTTTTACATTAGCATGTGACTAGCATTCCCACCGAACACTTCCGGTGAATTTACTAAATTACTCACAATAAACGTTCACAAAAAACATAACAAATATTTTAAGAATTATAGATACAGAACTCCTTTATGCAATCGCTATGTCCGATTTTAAAATAGCTTTTCGGTGAAAGCACATTTTGCAATATTCTGAGTAGATAGCCCGGCCATCACAGGCTAGCTATTTTGACACCCACCAAGTGTGTCACTCACCAAACTAAGATTTACTATAAGAAAAATTGGATTACCTTTGCTGTTCTTCGTCAGAATGCATTCCCAGGACTTCTACTTCAATAACAAATGTTGGTTTGGTTCCAAATAATCCATAGTTATATCCAAATAGCGGCGTTTTGTTCGTGCGTTCAAGACACTATCCGAAGGGTAAAGAAGGGTGACGCGCCCGACGCGTTTCGTGACAAAAAATGACAAAATATTCCATTACCGTACTTCGAAGCATGTCAAACGCTGTTTAAAATCAATTTTTATGCGATTTTTCTCGTAAAAAAGCGATAATATTCCGACCGGGAAACCCTGTTTCCGTTCAAAGACTAAAAAATAAAAACATGGTGTCGGCTCGTGCACGCGCCTCAGTCTCATTGTTCTCAGATCGACCACTATCCAAATGCGCTACTGTTTTTCAGCCATGGCCTGCAAAGTCACCATTCATCGTTCTGGCGCCTTCTGAGAGCCTATGGGAGCGTTAGAAAATGTCACGTTATGCCAGAGATCCCCTGTTTTGGTTAGAGATGATCAAGAAGGCCAAGAAAGTCAGAGAGAGCGCTTCCTGTTTGGAATCTTCTCAGGTTTTGGCCTGCCAAATGAGTTCTGTTATACTCACAGACACCATTCAAACAGTTTTAGAAACTTTAGGGTGTTTTCTATCCAAATCAAACAATTATATGCATATTGTAGTTACTGGGCAGGAGTAGTAACCAGATTAAATCGGGTACGTTCTTTATCCGGCCGTGCAAATACTGCCCCCTATCCCCAACAGGTTAACCAGGTAGGCCAGTTGAGAACAAGATCTCATTGACTACTGCGACCTGCCCGAGATAAAGCAAAGCAGTGCGACAAAACAACAACACAGAGTTACACATGAGATAAACAAGCGATTTGACACACTGAACTCTGTCTGAGAAGTAGTTGGTGAACCAGGGGAGGCAGTCTTTTGAGAAACCAAGGCTGTTGAGTCTGCCGATAAGAATGTGGTGATTGACAGAGTCGAAAGCCTTGGCCAGGTCGATGAATACGGCTGCACAGTATTGTCTTTTATCGATGGCAGTTATGATATCGTTTAGGACCTTGAGCGTGGCTGAGGTGCACCCATGACCAACTCGGAAACTAGATTGCATAGCGGAGAAGGTACGGTGGGATTCGAAATGGTCGGTGATCTGTTTGTTGACTTGGCTTTCGAAGACCTTAGAACGGCAGGGTAGGATAGATATAGGTCTGTAACAGTTTGGGTCTAGAGTGTCACCCCCTTTGAAGAGGGGGATGACTGCGGCAGCTTTCCAATTTCTGGGGATCTCAGACGATACGAAAGAGAGTTTGAACAGGCTAGTAATAGAGCTTGCAACAATTGCGGCGGATCATTTTAGAAAGAGGGGGTCCAGATTGTCTAGCCCAGCTGATTTGTAGGGGTCCAGATTTTGCAACGCTTTCAGAACATCAGGTATCTGGATTTGGGTGAAGGAAAAATGGGGGAGGTTTGGGCAAGTTTCTGTGGGGGGTGCAGGGCTGTTGACCGGGGTAGGGGTAATCAGGTGGAAAGTATGGCCAGCCCTAGAAAAATGCTTATTGAAATTCTCAATTATCGTGGATTTATCGGTGGTGACAGTGTTTCTTAGCCTCAGTGCAGTGGGCAGCTGGGAGGAGGTGCTCTTATTCTCCATGGACTTTACACTGTCCCAGAACTTTTTGGAGTTTGTGCTACAGGATGCACATTTCTGTTTGAAAAAGCTAGCCTTTGTTTTCCTAACTGCCTATGTATATTGGTTCCTAACTTCTCTGAAAAGGTGCATATTGTGGGGGCTATTCGATGCTAATGCAGTACGCCACAGGATGTTTTTGTACTGGTCAAGGGCAGTCAGGTCTGGAGTGAACCAAGGGCTATATCTGTTCCTGGTTCCATTTTTTTTGAATGGGGCATGCTTATTTTGGACGGTGAGGAAAGCACTTTTAAAGAAACCAGGCGTCCTCTACTGACGGAATGAGGTCAATATCCTTTCAGGATACCCGGGCCAGGTCATTTAGAAAGGCCTGCTCGCTGAAGTGTATTAGGAAGCGTTTGACAGTGATGAGGGGTGGTCGTTTGACCGCAGACCCATTACGGACGCAGGCAATGAAGCAGTGATCACTGAGATCCTGGTTGAAGACAGCAGAGGTGTATTTAGAGGGCAGGTTGGTCAGGATGAAATCTATGAGGGTGCCCGTGTTTACAGATTTGGGGTTGTATCTGGTAGGTTCATTGATCATTTGTGTGAGATTGAGGGCATCTAGCTTAGATTGTAGGCGGCCGGAGTGTTAAGCATGTCCCAGTTTAGGTCACCTAACAGCATGAACTCTGAAGATAGATGGGGTGCAATCAATTCACATATGGTGTCCAGGGCAAAGCTGGGGGCAGAAGGTGGTCTATAACAAGCGGCAATGGTGAGAGACTTGTTTCTTGAAAGGTAGATTTTTAGAAGTAGAAGCTCGAGTTCTTTGGGCACAGACCTGGATAGTATGACAGAGCTCTGCAGGTTGTCTCTGCCGTAGATTGCAACTCCGCCCCCTTTGGCAGTTCTATCTTGTCGGAAAATGTTATAGTTAGGGATGGAGATTCGGGATTTTTGGTGGCCTTCCTAAGCCAGGATTCAGACATGGCTAGGACATTCGGGTTGGCAGAGTGTGCTAAAGCAGTGAGTAAAACAAACTTAGGGAGGAGGCTTCTAATGTTAACATGCATGAAACCAAGGCTTTTACGGTTACAGAAGTCAACAAATGAGAGTGCCTGGGGAATGGGAGTGGGAGCTAGGCACTGCAGGGCCTTGATTAACCTCTACATCACCAGAGGAACAGAGGAGGAGTAGGATAAGGGTACGGCTAAAGGCTATAAGAACTGTTCGTCTAGTGCTTTCGGAGCAGAGAGTAAAAGGAACAGGTTTTTGGGCGTGGAATAATATATTCAAGGCATAATGTACAGACAAGGGTATGGTAGGATGTGAATACAGTGGAGGTAAACCTAGGCATTGAGTGACGATGAGAGAGGTTTTGTCTCTAGAGACATCAATTAGACAAGGTGAGGTCACTGCATGTGTGGGAGGTGAAACAAACGGGCTAGCTAAGGCATATTGAGCAGGGCTGGAGTCTCTACAGTGAAATAAGACAATAAACACTAACCAAAACAGCAATGGAAAAGACATATTAACATTAGAGAGAGGCATGCGTAGCCAAGTGATCATAGGGACCAGTGGGATGCAAGGCGAGCTGGAGACACGGCGATTCAGACAGCTAGCGGGCCGGGGATAGCAGGCTAGCAGATGGGCCTTAGGGGGGATGTCATGACGGAAGAAGTCTGTTGTAGCCCCCTCGGACGGATTACGTCGGCAGACCAGTCGTGTTGGGTTGGGTTGGCAGGGCTCTGTGTAGGCAGTAAAAGGGTCCAGGCCAATTGGCAAAATAGGTATTGTAGCCCAAGAGAATGGCTCATGGTTCTCTTCAGCTATCAGTCCGATATGCTCTAGACAGCTAGCAGGCTAGTGGATGGGCCTTCAGGGGACGTTGCGACGGAGGAACCTGTTGAAACCCCTCAGGCGGATTACGTCGGTACACCAGTCGAGGTGGAATCGGCGGGGCTCCGTGTCGGCAGTAAAAGGGGTCCAGGCCAATTGGCAAAATAGGTATTGTAGCCCAAGGAGTGGCCATCCTCTTCAGCTAGCCGGGAGATGGGCCTAGCACGAGGCTAGTTCCAGGCTCACTGGTGCTTGCTTCAGGATCGAGATGTTAGCTAGGGGGTAGCCACTCGGATAGCAGCTAGCTAGCTGCGATGATCCAGGTGAAAATGTTCAGAGCTTGCGGTAGGTAACCAGAGATGTGGAGAAAGAGCAGTCCGGTATGCTATGGGATGAAACGCGCTGTGTAGACGGGCAGGAGTTGACCAGGCTAAGGTAAGCTGATGACCGCTAGCAGTGGCTAACTGACTATTAGCTAGTAGCTAGTTAGCTGGCTAGCTTCTGTTGGGGGTTCCGGTTATAAGGTATAGAAAATAGCAGATCCATACCACATTGGGTGAGGTGGGTTGCAGGAGAGTATGTTGAAACTGAGGTTAAAAATATATATGATATATACACTGCTCAAAAAAATAAAGGGAACACTTAAACAACACAATGTAACTCCAAGTCAATCACACTTCTGTGAAATCAAACTATCCACTTAGGAAGCAACACTGATTGACAATACATTTCACATGCTGTTGTGCAAATGGAATAGACAACAGGTGGAAATTATAGGCAATTAGCAAGACACCCCCAATAAAGGAGTGGTTCTGCAGGTGGGGACCACAGACCACTTCTCAGTTCCTATGCTTCCTAGCTGATGTTTTGGTCACTTTTGAATGCTGGCGGTGCTTTCACTCTAGTGGTAGCATGAGACGGAGTCTACAACCCACACAAGTGGCTCAGGTAGTGCAGCTCATCCAGGATGGCACATCAATGCGAGCTGTGGCAAGATGGTTTGCTGTGTCTGTCAGCGTAGTGTCCAGAGCATGGAGGCGCTACCAGGAGACAGGCCAGTACATCAGGAGATGTGGAGGAGGCCGTAGGAGGGCAACAACCCAGCAGCAGGACCGCTACCTCCGCCTTTGTGCAAGGAGGAGCAGGAGGAGCACTGCCAGAGCCATGCAAAATGACCTCCAGCAGGCCACAAATGTGCATGTGTCTGCTCAAACGGTCAGAAACAGACTCCATGAGGGTGGTATGAGGGCCCGACGTCCACAGGTGGGGGTTGTGCTTGCAGCCCAACACCGTGCAGGACGTTTGGCATTTGCCAGAGAACACCAAGATTGGCAAATTCGCCACTGGCGCCCTGTGCTCTTCACAGATGAAAGCAGGTTCACACTGAGCACGTGAAAGACGTGACAGAGTCTGGAGACGCCATGGAGAACGTTCTGCTGCCTGCAACATCCTCCAGCATGACCGGTTTGGCGGTGGGTCAGTCATGGTGTGGGGTGGCATTTCTTTGGGGGGCCGCACAGCCCTCCATGTGCTCGCCAGAGGTAGCCTGACTGTCATTAGGTACCGAGATGAGATCCTCAGACCCCTTGTGAGACCATATGCTGGTGCGGTTGGCCCTGGGTTCCTCCTAATGCACGACAATGCTAGACATCATGTGGCTGGAGTGTGTCAGCAGTTCCTGCAAGAGGAAGGCATTGATGCTATGGACTGGCCCGCCCGTTCCCCAGACCTGAATCCAATTGAGCACATCTGGGACATCATGTCTCGCTCCATCCGCCAACGCCACGTTGCACCACAGACTGTCCAGGAGTTGGCGGATGCTTTAGTCCAGGTCTGGGAGGAGATCCCTCAGGAGACCATCCGCACCTCATCAGGAGCATGCCCAGGCATTGTAGGGAGGTCATACAGGCACGTGGAGGCCACACACACTACTGAGCCTCATTTTGACTTGTTTTAAGGACATTACATCAAAGTTGGATCAGCCTGTAGTGTGGTTTTCCACTTTAATTTTGAGTGTGACTCCAAATCCAGACCTCCATGGGTTGATCAATTGGATTTCCATTGATAATTTTTGTGTGATTGTGTTGTCAGCACATTCAACTATGTAAAGGAAAAAGTATTTAATAAGATTATTTCATTTATTCAGATCTAGGATGTGTTATTTTAGTGTTCCCTTTATTTTTTGGAGCAGTGTATATATGTACAGTATATATTTGTGACATACATGTAGAATTAAGCATAATGATTATGGCTGTAGATTGCAAGAAAAAACTGTTTCAGGTGTTTGAAAAATGCTAAATTGACATTTGTTTGGTAAAAACACTAGGATAAATACATGTAGGTAGTCTATTCTCGCTCTTTTTTTATTATTATTGAACTGCTGTACGGTTTTCAGGTGTTTTATCATCAGTTGAATGTGTTTGATGTATGTGTCATGACTCATAATGGAAGATTGAGTGAGGGGAAAGTATTTGGAAACTTCTTAATGATTTCGTTTTTAAAAAGAACAAAGCACAATTAAGTCATACAATCAAAATCTCGACACACAATGGACAAAGCTCCTAAAGAGGGGGGGGGGTGTGTGTGTGTGTGTGTGTGTGTGTGTGTGTGTGTGTGTGTGTCTGTGCTCATGGTCATTTGCATACATGGACCTGTGTCAAGATTTTGATTGACTTAATTTGCGCTGTTTTTTTTTTCCATCATTGCCTGAGACTCGCATTAGCTTCTCAATATTTGCCCCCCTCCAGAATACCCCCCAGCCGTACTCGCATACTTTGTGGTCCCTCAGATTATGGGGGTGCATGATGCCCCTGCATACAGTAAGATAAAATAAGTCCATTAAATGCACCCTGTATCAGGAAAGTGATCTTTGTGGCTAACCACATTGGAACATTCTAATCTTGAAGGACATGAACTGGCAGAGGTTTAAGCAAAGTGTAGTGCCATTGTTTTCAGGAAGGGTTACCTATGGCAGGGATGGTAAGGACGATAGGAGAGACAGGAAGGGTGATAGGAGAGACGGGATGGGTGATATGAGAGACGGGAAGGGTGATAGGAGAGACGGGATGGGTGATATGAGAGACGGGAAGGGTGATAGGAGAGACGGGAAGGGTGATGGCTTCTAATCTATCTAATGGCTTGAACGTTTCAGTGTTTCCTTGTGGATCAATCTGACAGTGGTGATTAAAACATAGGCTAATTGATGCTTTAAAAATATTTAATTTGTACATTTTTTCCTCTTTCCTTTATCAAATGTGAACAAATGTTTATTTAATATTATATATTTAATACACTTTCTATAATTTCTACTGCTCAGTTCCTTTCTGTGCAAACCCAACAAACAGTAAGTAATAGTAAAAACAAAGTACATAATAAAACCAATAACAGGATGGCTGTGAATCTTTAAAAAATGGTGCCTATTTCACAAGGTTACCTCTGAAGACTGATTTTACATGGTGCATGATTGAAATCAACGGAAAACTGGTTGAACTAGTGTCTACCTTTGTTTGAACGATTCAGTCAACAATGAATGTTCTTATGTGTATAATAAGAATGTCATGCCATTATTGAGGGATTTTTAGCATGTGTTAAATACCTATCCAGGCATTGGCATGCATCAGCAATGTAGTTGGGCAGGAACTCAACCCTTGACGTGCATTACACTGCAGAAACAATTTCTCATGAAGTCATGTGACTTACAGTTATAGTACAAGATTCTTCTAAACATCTTCCTGCTCTTAACATACAATGGAATGGCATGCTGTGTACACAAAGATCATAATGTAACCAATGTTTTTTTTTCAGTGCCCTGACAGCTATATTCATGTTTTTTAAGTGAGTAGGTGTGTGTGTGTGTGTGTGTGTGTCTAAGGGGTTTGGATTTTTAAGCAAAAAAAAAAAACACTTCTGTTCTCCACAAATAGAAAAGGACTATAACATATTCTTCCCTCTTCCATACTCTATATTGAAAAGCACATTTGTGTCTATCTCTAAGCTGGTTAAGAAATAATTCACTTGCATAAAACACATTACCTGTCCGCTAATACAGCACTATTAAATGCCCAGTGCACTACTTTTGTGGAGAAAAATTAATGTATTCAGATTTTTTCAGGGGATGCTGCACCCTACTTCCCACGGCTATGTAAGTATATGTTTTTTTGGTGGTCAAATTCACTACAGCATAATTTTTTACAGTGTGGCTGTGTGGTTGAGTTGTAAAATTCCAAAGAAAAGTACCATCATACTGCCCCAGAACACAGCGGTTCAATTCCCGCTTTCTTCTGTCCCACTTTCACGGCTTCTCTGTCTCCTCCTCTTTCTAATACTATTAGCCACTTAGCAGTTTTATGAAGTTTTCAGGATATCAAGCCTTTCCAGGATATCAGTCAAGTTAGAGAACCTAGCTAGTTTAACTATCTTAGCTGGCATGCCTGCTTGCAAGGTTGCTAGACTTTAGAAAGGGAAGCAATAACTAAATGTACTGAATAAGACACATTCCTTTCAATCTTTTACACAGATTTTAGCAGAGAAGTATATTTAGTTTCTTAAAAAATAACCACCAGTCAGGAGGACACAGACATCTCAAGATGAATGCTTATAAATGCAAATATATATATGTATGTATATATGTACAGTATATATTTGTGACATACATGTAGAATTAAGCATAATGATTATGGCTGTAGATTGCAGGAAAAAACTGTTTCAGGTGTTTGAAAAATGCTAAATTGACATTTTTTTTGTAAAAACAGTAGGATAAATACACATGTAGGTAGAGTCTATTCTCTTTTTTATTTTTATGTTCTCCACAAATATAACATATTCTTCCCTCTACCATATTCTATATTGAAAAGCACTTTTGTGTCTACCTCCTTTAAGCTGGCTAAGAAATAATTAACTTGCATAAAACACATGAAAAGGTTGTATAGTTATTATCACTGCATGATGAAATGGAAAATCAGCAATTGAGTGGTAGATAAGGATGTTTTTTTACTGATAGATTGCCAAGATAATGCCTATAGGTCTATCTGTGGGTGGGTCCAGTGAGATCCTATAAAACCAGAAAGATGTGCTGCTTTCATAACCAAGGGGAAAGGTGGTAAGGCAGCATTACTCTCGCACAACGCTATAATTTGTCCTAGTCACACAGGAACATAGAAACAGGAACTACTAGGTCCGTTCTACTAGATACAGGGTATGTATGCACTACCAACAGTTTCTGTAGGAATAGGGTATTTGTACTCAAAATGGACTGCAACCATGATTTTATTAATTCTATGTGCACTGAAAAATGTTATTGCTATGTTCTTCCCTCTTTCTGGAAACTCTCACACAGATTTCTCTAACCTTACAAATCTTGACAGATCTACACTCCAAACATGAACAACAACGCTTCTCAGCCTGGTGAGTAGCATAGGCTATACACTGTAGGAACAAGACAGACATTAGAACTAATTTTAAGTATTTGATTTAAGCCATTGTGTGTCTTAGGTCCTCCCCAAAATTGACATTTTCATGTTTTGTTATTTATGTTACAAATCATTGCCGTTTGGGGTTTCTTTTCTAGACACCATAAAATTGCACTCTCTTTTCAAGAGCAGAGTGAATCCGGAAAAAAAGCAATTAGGAGAATTGTCCACATCAACATGAGACCTTTCAAAACTAACCATAGTGTGCTTGTGAAATTCTCTACCAGGGCAGAATGGAGTTGGGAAGAGTGCAGCAGGAGGCATCACCTGTCTCGCTGAGAAGCCACTGGAACCTATCGGTCCCTTTTCGGGTGTCGGCTCTACTGTTGGCGCGATCGCAGGACGAACAGTTGGAGGAGTATTGGGAGGAATAGTAGGAGGAGCTGTGGGATCTGCAGTTGATTCTGCATACCGCCAATCTTACTATGAGAAAAATAAATGTCCAGAATGAATGAATCAGTTGTTAAACTATCATACCAGATAACCTTTATATGGCTTCTACCTTGATTTGTTATTGCATAAATACTATGTATTATAAATGTTTCTGTAATTCTTTGTATTGGTTCAATCTAACTGAAGTGTCTGTATGCTGAGAGACAGTGAGTCCATGCCTTTACAAACATTGAGTGTATGACTTTTGGCTCTTTGCCACCTGGAACACAATGGTTTCAGTTTTACATCCTCCTCATAACTCACATTTAACTATGTTTTAATGAAATCTGAACATATCAGTTCATGCCTTAAGGATAGAATCCTTAATCGAAACAATAACAAAGCCGTCACCCCTCTGTTTAGGTAAAGAGCTGGGAAACGGGCCTGAAGAAAGATAACCATTCTCAGATTCATAGATCTATGCCTACAAGGACTGACCATCCATGATATCAACATTATAGTTTTAACCATGTTTTGAGGCTATGCAGTGTTTGTTTATGTTCACATTGTTTACAAACATTGGAGTAATGTTATAATTATACACATAGGATGTTATTCTTTTTCTCTTTCTCTCTTGTTTTAGATAATGGGTGTTGGGTTGTAAGATACAAGAAAGAAACAAAACATACTGTATCATTAAATAATGGACCAATATTGGCTGGTTTTGTGACTAGAGAAGCAGTGTGACTACTATTGGTGGGTGTTTTGTTATTTTACTAAAAGCAGAGCATATGAGATCATACTGGAGATATGCATTTAGTTGGTTACGAATGAAAACACTGTCACTCTGTGGTAGGAACCTGATACAACAATACCAGGGTCAGACAATCAAATAGCAATGTAGATAGTTTTACAGGAGTTCTGATGATGGAGAGAACTCAACGTTTGACTGCTTTAGGTTTGATTTATATCTAAACCACACTGAAACAGACTTTCATCTCTAAGCAGGACTTCCATATTTACATATTTTAAGCTTGCTGTATTGTAGACTGTACAATGTAAAGTGTCATTAAAGCTGACCAAATAATATGAATATACCTGCATTTAGTTTCATATTTTTCATACCATACTTCACAAATATGATTATTATATGAATAAACCTGTATTTATTTTGCGTCTGAATACTGTACCTGACCTGTAATCCCCCAACTAAAAGAACTACAAACAAAATTAAAAAGCTGGTGTCAATTTATTTATTTTTTGCTGCTGTTGGACTTGCGGAGTCCATGTTTAGTCAGTTACAGTAAAATGACTGCCCAAGAGCTGTAGTGTATTTACATGCCTGCAGCTCCAAGGGGGTAGCCAAGAACCACTGGCCGACCTGCCCCCAGCCGATCTGGGAGGCGTCTGTGCTGACCAGGTCACGGCGGCACATCCTCAGCATCTCCACCCCATCTGCGAGAAAGGAGTGACAGTGCCACCTCAATGCCCTGGGGCTCTGTACAGTCACCCGCAGCTGGTGGTGACGGTGGCGCTTTGGGTGCGGCCAGTGGGAGTTGAACCACTGTTGAAGAGGCTGGAGATGGAGCAGGCCCAGGGGAATCAACAACGAGGCCACCGTCAGAAAGCCCAACAGGTGTTGGCAGGTTAGGGCGGATACCACCCCGCCCCTGCCGAATGTGGTGGGCAGGCGTGCTCTCATGAGGACTGAGTCCAGTTTCATGCCAATGAAGGCCACCCTCTGGGTGGGTGTCAGATGACTCTTCTTGTCGTTTACAGTAATGCCCAGCCTACCGGTGTGGGTCAGGAGCATGTCTCTGTCTGACAGGACCTGGGTCCTGGTTGGGGCACAAATCAGCCAATCGTCCAGGTAATTGAGGATCAACAATCCTCGGGATGTGAGAGGTGCCAGGATAGCATCCATGCACTTTGTGAAAGTGCGGGATGCCAAGGAGAGGCCGAAGGGAAGAACCATGAATTCGTAAGCCCTCCCTTCGAAAGCAAATCGGAGGTACTGCCAATGAGCTGGGTGAACAGAAACATGGAAGTACGCATCCATCAGGTCCCTGGACACGGCCTGCAACACGCGGGCTGGGGACAGCATGTGGAACCTCAGTACCTTCAAGTACCCATTGAGGTTGTGCAGGTCCAGAATCGGTCGAAACTCTCCGTCTCTATTTGGGACTACAAAATAAGTGGAGTAGAACCCACCTAGCCATTCTGATGTCTCAATTCATTGGGAGGGGGTGGGTGGTGGGGGGGGCTTTGAGATCGGGGAGGCCCTTTGAGATTGAGAGAAGCGGCCGAGGCCGGGGAAGGGTGTGTCAGGAGACCTGCCGGGGCCCGCCTCTCCTCTGGCACCTCGAGCGCATGGGTCCCCCAAGCACGTCCCTATGACGGTGACGGTTGAAACCATCACACCTGTCACAAAGGGAAGCCATAAGCTCAGCCAAGCCAACAAGGCCACAGTTCAGGGGTCCGAAGCCCTGGTAGAGCTTATGTCGTGACCCGCTTGGAGGAATAGGAACCCGGTGAGGGATAAATTAACCAGTACCTCTGCAAAAACCAGGGAAGACCCATGTGGGAAAAACAGGCTGTTGCTTCACCTCACACTGTGCCCCTCCCCGCTGTCATCCCTTAGCACGAGGCAATGGGGCAGGAGAGGGACCCCACCGTCGTTCGGGTGCAGGTGGGTGTCAACAGTCTGTCTGCCTTGGACCCGGAGGCCTGAGGTGGCGGCATGAACCGTCTCAGGGTCCCCCGGTCCCTACGAACCTTATCAGTCTGCTCTAGAATGTCATCAACCCCTGGGCCAACTTCAGCCCTGGGGTGATGAGTTGAGGGGCAAATGTGCCAGAAGATAACCACCTGCACCATGGCCCGTCCATTGGCACGAGCCACATCCCTCTGGAGCAGGGGAAGCAGGCGAGACACCGCCATCACTTCCCGGAGGAGCTCCTATGTGCCCTCCTGTAGCCAGGAAAACAGAGTCTGCAGGTTGGCCTGCAGCAGCGTGGCTGTGCTGGTAAGATGGCCAAGAGAGCAGAGGGACCCATATGTGGCTCCCAAGTCCGCATCAAAGACTCTGCGGGGGTCCCGTCTTCAGTCACGGGTTCCGCCCTGGCAGAGGTTCAGCTCTCCTGTAAGGCCTCACGGAACTCAGCAGAGATGGCGACAGATGGAGAGTCCTCACTGTCCACCAGTTGATGTCCAGTGCAGTGGCTACCCAAGTGAGTAGGCCTCTCATAGCCTCTCGAGCCGCTGGGGCGATGAAGCCCCGCTGATGGCCTGTCCGCCTGGTAGCCCCGCTCACGTGGTGAACAGTGCCAGCATTATCCCCCAGGAACAGCCTCTCACTGGCCAACTGGGAACAGCTGTCCTTGCCATCGAAGCTATCAACCTCCTGACGCAGGGCATGTGCCCTCCATTCAAGGTGGTCTCAGTGGTCCGACTCATGCCCCCATCCAGCAGATGGGCTCTAGCTGCAGTGGCTCCTCTCCGCCTGGCTCAAACCCAGGCAGTGCATACACAAGGTATGCGAATCCCCAGGGGATGCCATCATCACACTTGTCACAAAGGGAAGCCATAAGCTCAGCCAAGGCATCAAGGCCATGGAGCAGGGGTCCGACGTCCTGGGAGAGCCATGTCGTGACCCACTTGGAGAAATAGGAACCCGGTGAGGGACAAATTACCCAGTACCTCTTCAAACACAGGGGAAGAACCCTGTGGGAATAACAGGCAGACAAAAAAATAACAACAACCAGGTAATGGATTTGATTTATGTGTTTTGTTGTTTTATGCCAACTGCGATATTACCTAGCGGGTTTAATATCCAAGCAGAAAACAAAAAACAGCACCGTATGATGGAGTAACTCCGTTAAGGAACTCCAAAGTTAATGTCTCAACTTAGTGGCAGCCCACCACCATACTTTTACATTCTGCAGGAGAAAGAACAAGAAAACCCTGTATGGGAATTAGCAGAGAACCCGCGCAGGTAGCCTAGTGGTTAGAGCGTTGGACTAGTCACCGAAATGTTGCAAGATTGAATCCCCGAGCTGACAAGGTAAAAATATGTCGTTCTGCCCCTGAACAAGGCAGTTAACCCACTGTTCCTAGGCTGTCATTGAAAATAAGAATTTGTTCTTAATTGACTTGCCTAGTTAAATAAAGGTAAAATAAAAAAATATGGCGTGGGGACAAGCAATTCACAACACACATAAAACCAGTTGGCAAGTTGTGTAAGGTATATACAGTTTGTGGCAGCAAGAGCCACCAATATATTAATGGATGCACACAGAGTCATAGTGTAACGCTAACGAAACACAAGCACGACAAACCCTGGCGGAAGATACAGATCAACCGCGCGTAGCGAGTGGAGCACTCACGAGGATGGGCTGGTCATGTGGACAGCTGCTCCAGGGTGCAAACAGCCAGTGAAAATACTTCTAAGCAAGATATTACACTTACAAGTGACTTACTAAGCGAACTTCAGAAAGTTTGTACCTCAAACCATATGGACATCTGCCGAGAAAATGAAAGAGAACCTGTGTCGCGGCCATGGGGTCTATATATAGGGGCGGACCCCAGCCGTGACAGTACATGGGAGTAAAACTGTAAATCCTCACCTCGGATGTATCCCTCCGCCGCGGAGTGATACCAATATATTGGAGTGAACGTTTCTAGTTAAAAGGTGCTTACACTCAGAGACATGTATTGACACTCAGCCAGCTCAAACTACAATTTCACCCTAGCTTTATTACTGGTTAACGTTTTGGTCATTTTGGTTGGCCAACAATATTATAAGACTGCAATGACTGCATACATTTCCTAGAATGTTATACAAAAAAAAAGAAAGTGGTATTGATGGACAATGGCAAGGCTGCTATTGTATTTTCAGTTACATTCTGGTCAATAAAATGGTTTACACTTTTGTTTTTTTGTAAGAAATACATGGACCTACCCACCATTAGCCATCATGCATTGCTTAAATTCATTCTGTTCAGAAAGGTCTGTTCAGAAAAATAGAAAACAGTACATATACGCATACAACTACAGTGTTTTAATAGGGATTAAATAAAGACAAAATATCTAACTTACATATTCATAACGTATAAAATAAACAAAACAAATATAGGCTATCGCGTCTATTGTTGTTGCAAAGACTACTGGTTAAATGTGTCTTTCGCACAAATTAAGTATCACATAAATTTGTGTCTTTTCTCACAAATTAAACCACACAAAATGCACAAAAACGCACAAAATCTGCTAAAATACATTATGTACATATATGCACAAATTAAATGTGAGGTTGGGCTGCATGGTAGCAACACAACATGGTACAAACAAAACATGGTACAAACATTATTGGGCACAGACAACAGCACAAAGGGCAAGAAGGTAGAGACAACAATACATCACCCAAAGCAGCCACAACTGTCAGTAAGCATATGTAATTTATTTTATACAAAGTCTTCTATAATATGTTTATTGTAAGGAGAGTAACTAATGAAAAAAGATTTAGATGCACTATTGTAAAGTGGTTGTTCCACTGGATATCATAAGGTGAATGCACCAATTTGTAAGTCGCTCTGGATAAGAGCGTCTGCTAAATGACTTAAATGTAAATGTAAATGTAATGAAAACATCATACGTCCCTTCCGTCTTCAAGAGAGCGAGAGTTGCACCCCTTCTGAAAAAACCTACACTCGATCCCTCCGATGTCAACAACTACAGACCAGTATCCCTTCTTTCTTTTCTCTCCAAAACTCTTGAACGTGCCGTCCTTGGCCAGCTCTCCTGCTATCTCTCTCAGAATGACCTTCTTGATCCTAATCAGTCAGGTTTCAAGACTGGGCATTCAACTGAGACTGCTCTTCTCTGTGTCACGGAGGCTCTCCGCACTGCTAAAGCTAACTCTCTCTCCTCTGCTCTCATACTTCTAGACCTATCTGCTGCCTTTGATACTGTGAACCATCAGATCCTCCTCTCCACCCTCTCCGAGTTGGGCATCTCCGGCGCGGCCCACGCTTGGATTGCGTCCTACCTGACAGGTCGCTCCTACCAGGTGGCGTGGCGAGAATCTGTCTCCGCACCATGCGCTCTCACCACTGGTGTCCCCCAGGGCTCTGTTCTAGGCCCTCTCCTATTCTCGCTATACACCAAGTCACTTGGCTCTGTCATATCCTCACATGGTCTCTCCTATCATTGCTATGCAGACGACACACAATTAATCTTCTCCTTTCCCCCTTCTGATAACCAGGCGGCGAATCGCATCTCTGCATGTCTGTCAGACATATCAGTGTGGATGACGGATCACCAGCTCAAGCTGAACCTCGGCGAGACGGAGCTGCTCTTCCTCCCGGGGAAGGACTGCCCGTTCCATGATCTCGCCATCACGGTTGACAACTCCCTTGTGTCCTCCTCCCAGAGTGCTAAGAACCTTGGCGTGATCCTGGACAACACCCTGTCGTTCTCCACTAACATCAAGGCGGTGACCCGATCCTGTAGGTTCATGCTCTACAACATTCGCAGAGTACGACCCTACCTCACACAGGAAGCGGCGCAGGTCCTAATCCAGGCACTTGTCATCTCCCGTCTGGATTACTGCAACTCGCTGTTGGCTGGGCTCCCTGCCTGTGCCATTAAACCCCTACAACTCATCCAGAACGCCGCAGCCCGTCTGGTGTTCAACCTTCCCAAGTTCTCTCACGTCACCCCGCTCCTCCGCTCTCTCCACTGGCTTCCAGTTGAAGCTCGCATCCGCTACAAGACCATGGTGATTGCCTACGGAGCTGTGAAGGGAACGGCACCTCCATACCTTCAGGCTCTGATCAGGCCCTACACCCAAACAAGGGCACTGCGTTCATCCACCACTGGCCTGCTGGCCCCCCTACCTCTGAGGAAGCACAGTTCCCGCTCAGCCCAGTCAAAACTGTTCGCTGCTCTGGCACCCCAATGGTGGAACAAGCTCCCTCACGACGCCAGGACAGCAGAGTCAATCACCACCTTCCGGAGACACCTGAAACCCCACCTCTTTAAGGAATACCTAGGATAGGATAAAGTAATCCTTCTAACGCCCCCCCCCCCCCCTTAAAATATTTAGATGCACATTGTAAAGTGGTTGTTCCACTGGATATCATAAGGTGAACGCACCATTTTGTAAGTCGCTCTGGATAAGAGCGTCTGCTAAATGACTTAAATGTAATGTAAATGTAAATCTCATTTGTAAATAAATGCATTATGATGTAGGCGTTATGATGTAGGCGTTATGATGTAGGCGTTATGATGTAGACGTTATGATGTAGACGTTATGATGTAGGCGTTATGATGTAGGCGTTATGATGTAGACGTTATGCACATTCCTAAAACGGGACTAATGTATATTACACATTCTGCACTTCTAGTGATTTCTGGCAATTGATTCTATAATTTTGCAGCATGCACTATAAAAGCTCTCTTACCCTTTTAAAGCTAGAATCCTTATTTGAAACAATAACAAAGCGTCCTCCCCTCCCATTACGCTAAAAAGCTAAGGGCTGGGGCTGGGGCTGGAGAAATGTAAGCACTCTCAAATTCATGGACAGAGCTATGGATGGACTGATAGACTTAGGGTGGGTTGCATCAACATGGATTAACTCTTAAACTGAGTTAAATCAAGGTTTATCTATTAATCTTGTTGCACCAAACTTTAAACCTAGTTTTAAATTTATCCCAAATGTAATCCTTCTTCTAAACTAAGTTTAATGTTTACTTTAAACTAAGATCACATTTAGTCTTGTTGCTCCATTTTAAAAAAAAAATCAAATTAAAATTTAGTTTAGGGATTAAATCTAAACTGCTACTGGAGGAGGTTGAAGTTAATCAAATCTCAGTGTAAGTGTTGTATTTTTGGTGCAATATTTTTTTTTGCTCATGTGGCCTCATGCAATGTCAACTAGCCAGCTAACAAATTTCACCAAAAAGTTAATTAATTTAATAATTTAGCCTTTTGCTAATAAGCTAGCAATTATGACTGGTGCTGGTTTATTTTAATCGAAATAGAATTTGAACATATTGCAATGGTGAATCAATTATGACACGTGACTAATCATAGTTTAGTTATTTAACCTTAGATTATCTCATCCAGGTTGAAAATGAAGCGGTGCAACACATCTCTGATTAATTATGTGTCTTCCGTATTTAACCCAACCCCTCTGAATCAGAGAGGTGTGGAGGGTTGCCTTAATCGACATCCATGTCTTCGGCGCCCAGGGAACAGTGGGTTAACTGTCTTGCTCAAGGGCAGAACGACATAGTAAAGACATGTAATTTAACTTTAAAATGTATTACCTTTTTAATGTGGCATGAGTATAACCAGACATGTTTTCATCTGATTGTCAAACAAATCACTTCAAAAGTAGGTTACCTTCACACGTTCGTCCAAAATAGTTCCATCCGAACAGTAAACTGTAAACTGCCAACTTTTCAATTCACAAGTGGCTGAAACTGGCTCACCTGAGAAAGCATTAGAGCGAGTGAACCAGTACCCCCCTTTGTTTTACTATATATAGCCAATGTACTTGTATCTGATGCTGTCTGGCCTAAAAGAGTATGTATGGCATGCCAGTGTCAGATACATGGACTATACGTACATACTGAGACAGAGGGGCGCTGTTTTGCTTGCTCGGGTGATTTATCTGAGTGTGATGCATCATTATGTTGCCATGTGTCTCAGTCAAATAAATTACCAATATTTAAATATTTCCTTTGGATGGTCAAGGAGGTAGGGTGGGTCAGACCCCTAAGGCCTGCCGATAACTCCGACCCTGAGTGCATGACAATCCAGCATCCTGGCATCGACACTTCAGAGAACAGCGGGGTTCACTTTTGCAGCCAATCATCAGGAATGTTCTGCAAGCTTTGAAGTGGTGATTTTAGCATGTACATCTTGGTGGGGCAAACTCAACCAGTTTTCAACATAACACTAAACAATACATTAATATATGTTACAATGTCTCAGGAAATACAATACTCAGTTTAGAAAACAGTAAAGTCTGCAACCTGGACCTACATGCCGTGGAGAAAAACATTTGCACATTTGAAAGCGCAGAATTTCCCTAAGTAAGGATGAAAGTTAAGTGTATTTCAGCCTGTCAAGCTAAAAAGCTACATGCTACTATAAGATTAATTTACAGTTGCAGTCACAGCTCACATTGCTGCCTAAGAAGCATAATGAATGGAGATTTACTATTTAACCATTACTATTAATGTCATAGTTATTTCATCATACTATAAAATAAAGGTCCACTGAAAAGTCCTCTCTATCTCCTTAACTGCTTCCTTTCCTTGCTATAGTCTAACTACTACAGTGTATAGGGAGATGGAGATATAAGGTATGCAAAGGGAACATTGGACAATGGACTGTTTGATGTTCAGAGATAAGAGAGACAGGAGGGGTGATAGGAGGGACTGGAAGGGTGATAGGAGAGAGAAAAGAGGGGTGATACGAGAGACAAGAGGGGTGATAGGAGAGAGAGGAGGGATTTGTGAGACAATAACAAGGATGGGAGAGATGAGAGGAGGGGAAAGTGAGGAAGGTGATACACGTCTTAAAATGTTTCAGGTTCGACCACAACTTGTTTCCTGCTTGTAGCAGGACGCGTTTAAAGGAATGTTCTCTCTAACTATAAGTCACATTATTTTTTTTAGATAAGGTTTCTATAGTGAGGGTGTGTAATGCAAGTCGAGATGTCCTTGGATGAATGTCAACAAGATGCATGACCGACGTTGTAAAATAAACACACATACCTAAACAAACATTGGGTGAATGACTTTTGGCTCTTTGCCACCTGGAACCCAACAATGGTTTCAGTACCACACCCCCCTCTTATCCACCATGAAACTAAGGCTTTAACTAAATCTAAACATGTATCTTTCATTTACAATCTGTAAAAACTATGGGAATAGAATGATTCTGAACTTTTGTGAAACATCAGAGCACAGTTGAAAAATATATGCAAATAGAAATCAAAGCTGGATGATGTTCAGAGATAGATGGGAGGGGTTGAGTGGAGCTAAAGGGTGGGTCTAAAAATAACAAGATTGTCAAATATACTGTGTCCATAAAATGTATATAGTATGTATAAGCTGGAAGCCTAAGTGTTGTAAGTAGAAGCCTAAGTGTTGTTGTCCATTAGTTTACTCCAATTAGGGGAGGGGTGGAAGGGTTAGGGGAAAATAACAAAAGGAAAAAATATAATATATATATTATATATACAGTTGAAGTCGGAAGTTTACATACACTTAAGTTAAGTAAGTTACATACACTTAACAAACAAGAGTTTTGGCAAGTTGGTTAGGACATATACTATGTGACACAAGTATTTTTTCCAACAATTGTTTACAGATAGATTATTTCACTCATGATTCACGGTATCACAATTCCAGTGGGTCAGAAGTTTACATACACTAAGTTGACTGTGCCTTTAAACAGCTTGGAAAATTCCAGAAAATGATGTCATGGCTTTAGAAGCTACTGATAGGCTAATTGACATTGTTTGAGTCAATTGGAGGTGTACCTGTGGATGTATTTCAAGGCCTACCTTCAAACTCAGTGCCTCTTTGCTTGACATCATGGGAAAATCAAAAGAAATCAGCCAAGACCTCTGAAAAAAAATAGTAGACCTCCACAAGGAGATGCGTTCTGTCCCCTGGAGATGAACTTACTTTGGTGCGAAAACTGCAAATCAATCCCAGAACAACAGCAAAGGACCATGTGAAGATGCTGGAGGAAACAGGAACAAAAGTATCTATATCCACAGTAAAACAAGTCCTATATCGACATAACCTGAAAGCCCGCTCAGCAAGGAAGAAGCCACTGCTCCAAAACCTCCATAAAAAAGCCAGACTACGGTTTGCAACTGCACATGGGGACAAAGATTATACTTTTTGGAGAAATGTCCTCTGGTCTGATGGAACAAAAATTGAACTGTTTGGCCATAATGACCATCATTATGTTTGGAGGAAAAAGGGGGAGGCTTGCAAGCCGAAGAACACCATCCCAACCGTGAAGCACGGGGGTGGCAGCATCATGTAGTGGGGGTGATTTGCTGCAAGAGGGACTGGTGTACTTCACAAAATAGATGGCATCACAAGGAAAGAAAAGTATGTGGATATATTGAAGCAACATCTCAAGACATCGGTCAGGAAGTTAAAGCTTGGTCGCAAATGGGTCTTCCAAATGGACAATGACCCCAAGCATACTGTACTTCCAAAGTTGTGGCAAATGTCTTAAGGACAACAAAATTAAAGTATTGGAGTGGCCATCACAAAGCCCTGACCTCAATCCTATAGATTTTTTTTCACCTTTATTTAATCAGGTAGGCTAGTTGAGAACAAGTTCTCATTTGCAACTCCGACCTGGCCAAGATAAAGCAAAGCAGTTCGACACATACAATAACACAGAGTTACACATGGGATAAACAAACATACAATCAACAAAACAGTAGAAAAATCCACATACAGCATGCGCAAATGGGGTAGGATAAGAGAGGTAAAGCAATAAATAGGCCATGGTGGCGAAGTAATTACAATATAGCAATTAAACACTGGAATGGTAGGATGTACAGAAGATGAATGTGGAAGTAGAGATACTGGGGTGCAAAGGAGCAAGATAAATACATACATACAGTATGGGGATGAGGTAGATTGGATGGGCTAATTACAGATGAGCTATGTACAGGTGCAGTGATCTGTGAGCTGCTCTGACAGCTGGTGCTTAAAGCTAGTGAGGGAGGTAAGAGTCTCCAGCTTCAGAGATTTTTGCAGTTCGTTCCAGTCATTGGCAGCAGAGAACTGGAAGGAGAGGCGGCCAAAGGAGGAATTGGCTTTGGGGGTGACCAGTGAGGTATACCTGCTGGAGCGCGTGCTACGGGTGGGTGCTGCTATGGTGACCAGTGAGCTGAGATAAGGCAGGGCTTTACCTAGCAGAGACTTGTAGATGACCAGGAGCCAGTGGGTTTGGCAACGAGTATGAAGCGATGGCCAGCCACTGAGAACGTACAGGTCGTGGTGGTGGGTAATAAATGGGGCTTTGGTGACAAAACGGATGGCACTGTGATAGACTGCATCCAATTTGTTGAGTAGAGTGTTGGAGGCTATTTCATAGATGACATCGCCGAAGTCGAGGATCGGTAGGATGGTGAGTTTTACGAGCGTTTGTTTGGCTTTGTTGGATGCTTTGTTGCGAAATAGGAAGCCGATTCTAGATTTAATTTGGGATTGGAGATGCTCTGGAAGGAGAGTTTACAGTCTAGCCAGACACCTAGGTATTTGTAGTTGTCAACATATTCTAAGTCAGAACCGTCCAGAGTAGTGATGCTGGACGGGCGAGCAGTTGCAGGCAGTGATCGGTTGAAGAGCATGCACTTAGTTTTACTTGCATTTAAGAGCAGTTGGAGGCCACGGAAGGAGAGTTGTATGGCATTGAAGCTCGTTTGGAGGTTAGTTAACACAGTGTCCAAGGAAGGGCCAGAAGTATACAGAATGGTGTCGTCTGCGTAGAGGTGGATCAGAGAATCACCAGCAGCGAGAGCGACATCATTGATGTATACAGAGAAGAGAGTCGGCCCGAGAATTGAACCCTGTGGCACCCCAATAGAGACTGCAAGAGGTCTGGACAACAGGCCCTCCGATTTGACACACTGAACTCTATCAGAGAAGTAGTTGGTGAACCAGGCGAGGCAATCATTTGAAAAACCAAGTCTAATGAGTCTGCCAATAAGAATGTGGTGATAGAGTCGATAGCCTTGGCCACGTCGATGAATACGGCTGCACAGTAATGTCTCTTATCAATGGTGGTTATGATATCGTTTAGGACCTTGAGTGTGGCTGAGGTGCACCTATGACCAGCTCTGAAACCAGATTGCATAGCGGAAAAGGTACGGTGGGATTCGAAGTGGTCGGTAATCTGTTTGTTGACTTGGCTTTCGAAGACCTTAGAAAGGCAGGATAGGACAGATATAGGTCTTTAGCAATTTAGGTCTAGAGTGTCTCCCCCTTTGAAGAGGGGGATGACCGCAGCAGCTTTCCAATCTTTGGGAATCTCAGATGATACGAAAGAGAGTTTGAACAGGATAGTAATAGGGGTTGCAACAATTTCAGCAGATAATTTTAAAAAGAGAGGGTCCAGATTGTCTAGCCCGGCTGATTTGTAGGGATCCAGGTTTTGCAGTTCTTTAAGAACATCAGCTATCTGGATTTGGGTGAAGGAGAAATAGGGGAGGCTTGGGCGAGTTGATGTGGGGAGTGCAGGGCTGTTGACCGGGGAAGGGGTTGCCAGGTGGAAAGCATGGCCAGCAGTAGAAAAATGCTTATTGAAATTCTCAATTATAGAGGATTTATCGGTGGTGACAGTGTTTCCTAGCCTCATTGCAGTGGGCAGCTGGGAGGAGGTGCTCTTATTCTCCATGGACTTTACAGTGTCCCAGAACCTTTTGAGCTTGTGCTACAGGATGCAAATTTCTACTTGAAAAAGCTAGCCCTAGCTTTCCTAACTGCCTGTGTATATTTGTTCCTGACTTCCCTGAAAAGTTGCATATCACGGGGGCTATTCGATGCTAATGATGAACGCCACAGGATGTTTTTGTGCTGGTCAAGGGCAGTCAGGTCTGGAGAGAACCAAGGGCTATATCTGTTCCTGGTTCTACATTTTTTGAAAGGGGCATACTTATTTAAGATGGTAGCGCCTGGAGAATGGGAGTGGAGCTAGGCACTGCAGGGCCTGGATTAACCTCCACATCACCAGAGGAACATAGGAGGAGTAGGTTAAGGGTACTGCTAAAGGCAAAAATAACTGGTCGTTTAGTATGAGGTAGGATTTCTGAGTAAAAGGAGCAGATTTCTGGGCACGGTAGAATAGATTCAAGGCATAATGTACAGACAAAGGTATGGTAGAATGTGGATACAGTGAGGGTAAACCTGTGCCTAGAGTGACGATGAAAGAGATCTTGTCCCTAGAAATATAATTTAAACCAGGTGATGTCACCGCATGTGTGGTAGGTGGAACTAAAGTGTTAAATAAGGCGTATTGAGCAGGGCTAGATGCTCTACAGTGAAATAAGGCAATAAATACTAACCAAAACAGCGATGGACAAGGCATATTGACGTTAGCGAGAGGCATGCGTAGCCGAGTGATCATAGGAGTCCAGTGAGTGGCTTCAGGCAGCTTGCGTGCCGGGGCTAGCAAGCTAACAGAAGGGCCTTGGAGGGATGTCGCGACGGAAGAAAGTCTGTTGTGGCCCCCTCGTGCTATTACATCGGCAGATGGATCAGCAGGGCTCCGTGTGGTAAACCAGGCCAATTGGCAGAATAGGTATAGTGGCCAAATAATTTGTCCGGTGGGCCTCTTAAGCTAACAGTCCGATGTGCTCTGGACAGCTAGCAGGCCGCAGCTAGCATGCTAGCGGATGGGATTTCAGGGGATGAAGCGACAGCGGAGCCAGTTGAGAAAAATCCCATCGGACAGATCACGTCGGTGGTCCAGTCGTGATGAGTCAGCGGGGGTCCAAGCCAGTTGGCAAAAATAGGTATTGTAGCCCAAGTAGTAGCTGACTGTATTTGAATGTATTTTAGTGTTTACCAGCATTTGTAAGTTGAGTGTGATAATTATCTGTTCAAAACAGCTTTACCTGTAGTCTATACTACATCCACCCAGGTCTCTGACACCAACACTATAGCTGTACCTGTAGTTAGTACTACATCCACCCAGGTCTCTGTCACAAACACTACAGCTGTACCTGTAGTTAGTACTACATCCACCCAGGTCTCTGTCACCAACACTACAGCTGTACCTGTAGTTAGTACTACATCCACCCAGGTCTCTGTCACCAACACTACAGCTGTACCTGTAGTTAGTACTACATCCACCCAGGTCTCTGTCACCAACACTACAGCTGTACCTGTATTTAGTACTACATCCACCCAGGTCTCTGTCACCAACACTACAGCTGTACCTGTAGTTAGTACTACATCCACCCAGGTCTCTGTCACCAACACTACAGCTGTACCTGTAGTTAGTACTACATCCACCAGACGGCCATCTTTGACTCTGTCCCCCTATCTAAGCATGGGTTCTTAAAACTGTTTCAGCCTGGGACCCAAATTAGAAATTCTGTTATTTTGGACCCAAGGTTATGAAAATATACAACTATGTGTAAATATTGGTATATTTCATAGCCCTTATGCCTAAAACAAATACAATATAAACAAAATAACAATTAAATACCCATATAAATAGCTATTAATGTTTATTTTTCCACATTAAAAACACACATCTGTCTAGGTTGTAACTGTTGCTGTTAAATACAAGACATCCTTTTTTTTTAACCCGAAAAAACTGATTGATCACATCACACAGATGAATAACAGTACACACACACAGGCTACGTTTTTGATAGTGCAACCCAAAATAACAGTACAGTGGCTCGAAAACCACAAGTTTGTTATTTTTGTAGCTAAGTACAGTATAGGCGCAGTTACGTTCCATATGCGAACACACGCCATTTCCTACTCACAACACTGACCAACTCGTTGTTAGCTGGCATCACCTCTTACCTCGATGGCTGAAGGCAAAGAGATCTCTTATTCCATCGCTATGGCAGCAAACATTCCGCCACCAAATCCCATGGTTCTCACAGCGCACTGGAATGCTAATTGGGACAACTTCAGGGATGAATTTGAGGACTATACACTGGCGACTGGTCTACATGAGAAACCCAACGAGATCCAAGGGGCAACTGAGGAGTTTAATGGGCAGCGAATGCAGGCATATCTACCGGCACAATTTCAACCTCACAGCACGACAACAGTGTGATGCAAAGGCTATATTGGACGCATTGGAGAATTACTTCAAACCTGTCAGGAACTTAATTTTCGAGCGGTTCAGTTTTCGGAAACTGCAAACAGGAAGAGGGTGAGTCAGTACACAACTTTGTAACTCGTTTTGAGAGAAAAATCCGCTACTTGTGAATACGGGGGATTGAAAGATGAATTGATTTGTGACAAAATAGTACTGGGAATTGCAAATGAGGATACGCGCCTGCGTCTACTATGAGAGAGAAGGTTAACATTAGCAACTGCCATTGAAATGTGCCGCAATGCTGAAGTCACTGACATGAGAATGAGAGCAATGGAAATCGAAACCCCACGCACCGACGTTGATACTGTTCACGCTGTTGCCAGGCAGACATTCGGACAAAACAAATCGAGGCAGAGTAATTCACCACGAACGGTGAACACAGAGAGCCCCATAGTATAGCTGCAACATCGAGAGCATCCTGACTGGTTGCATCACTGCCTGGTACGGAACTGCTCGGCCCAACACCGCAAGGCACTACAGAGGGTAGTGCGCGCGCACGGCCCAGTACATCATTGGGGCCAAGCTTCCTGCCATCCAGGACCTCTATACCAGGAGGTGTCATAGGAAAGCCCTAAAAATTGTCAAAGACCCCAGCCACCCCAGTCATAGACTGTTCTCTCTGCTACCTCATGGCAAGCGGTACCAGAGTGCCAAGTCTAGGACCTAAAGGCTTCTCAACAGCTTGTAACCCCAAGCCATAAGACTCCCAAACAGGTAATAAAATGGCTACCCGGACTATTTGCATTGTGTTTCCCGCTAACCCCTCTTTTACGCTGCTGCTACTCTCTGTTTACCATCTATGCATAGTCACTTTAAATATACCTACATGTACATATTACCTCAATTAGACTGACTAACCGATTCCCTCGCACATTGACTCTGTACATTGACTCTGTCATTTTACACTTTTTTTTCTTTACTTATCTATTGTTTACCTATTTACTTATCTATTGTTTTCCTTTACTTATCTATTATTTTACTTAACTCCACTGTTGGTTAGAGCCTGTAAGTAAGCATTTCACTCTAAGGTCTACACCTGTTGTATTCGGCGCACGTGACAAATAAACTTTGATTTGATATACCATGGCACTCATCATCATAAGTGTAGCGGTGTTAACCCAGTGTCCTGGCTAAATTCCCAATCTGGCCCTCATACCATCACAGTCACCTAATCATCCCCAGCTTACAATTGGCTCATTCATCCCCCCTCCTCTCCCCTGTAACTATTCCCCAGGTCATTGCTGTAAATTAGAATGTGTTCTCAGTCAACTTTTTTATTTTATTTTTCTATTTAACTAGGCAAGTCAGTTAAGAACACATTCTTATTTACAATGACAGCCTAGGAACAGTGGGTTAACTGCCTTCTTCATGGGCAAAAGGACAGATTTTTACTTTGTCAGCTCAGGGATTCGATCCACCAACCTTTCGGTTACTGACCCAACGCTCTAACCACTAGGCTACCTGCCGCTTACCTGTTAAAATAAAGGTTCAATAAAAAAAAAATAACCAACAAAATGTCATTAGTGTTCTTTAGCTCGCCGTTGACTGTTCCTCACATTCTATGTTAGAAATATTGTTCCAGTAGTTCACTTTAGAATGTGTTAGAGTTTAGTTGGGAAAAGTCTGTGAAACAAAGACCCATTCCTCTGGTGAACATTTTCTCCTTGATTTACAACAGGGTGTGAGTTGTTAACCCCCACCAGTTCCCTCCTCCCCCCTCTGCGGGTGAGAGGGGGTCTGGTTGAAGTTATTCTTGCAAACCTGATCTGACCTATTTGGATCCTCACAGGACAGTCATGACAAATGAGAGTAGTGTATCTAACCTGAGCACAGGGAAGTTTTATCCACAGATACCGACTGTAGCAGAACATAGGATGTCATTGGAGATGTTGGTGGCTAGAAAACCATGGCAGACAGGTAGGGAGTATGTGAAAGATTCAGTCCTAGATCTATCAGTGAACCACAAAAGCAATAGGAGATCAGGAACAGGAGACAGTCTATGCAATAGCTATTCTCACGGCAGTCGCTGTAGGGACAGCAACAGAAGGAGCAGTAGTAGTGGTGAAGCATACTATAGTAACAGCAAGGACCTGGGGCCAGATTCACAAAACCTTCTTAAGAAGAAATGTCTTAACTGCCATTTTTTTTCCTTAACTACAGACTTAAGATGAAAGTTAAGCAAAGTTGCTATTCCTTAATAAAGTTATTGGAAATGTTCTTAAGGTTTAAGTTTCTTCCTAAGAAAAAAGTTAAGAAGAAATGGGATTCTTGAAAAAAAAGCTTTAGGATTTCTTCTTGGAAATGTCCTTAACTTTAGGACAGCTAAACCCTTATATTGTGCAGACTGGGCCCAGGAGGTGAGCATTTTAAAAATACATTATAACTGTATTGATTAGAAAAGTTATTAAAAAAACAATAGTCCAAAGACTGAAAAATCAACCAGGAATATTTAGTGATTCAAAGCTTACTATGATACTGTACATTAAAAGATGGAAGTTCTTTGGGTAGCTGCTAGAGAGAGGGAGAACCCACAGCGGCCTCTCAGAAATCGGATGGATTTCCTACATGTCCCTGACCATGTTCTACTGAGGCAATATCGACTACCACGACACTCTATCATGTACTTGGCTGACCTTATAAATTAAAACATAAAAAGAAAGACCATGAGATCGTGCCCTCTTCCAATCATTCTACAAATAATGATAGCCCTGAGATTCCTAGCATCGGGATCCTTTAAAGCCTTGCTTGCAGGGACAGTGGGAGTTAGTCAGTCCTCTGTGAGTCGGGTTGTTAGTGCAGTGTGTGATGCACTGTGTCGTCATGTGCAAAGATTCACCAAGTTCCCATCAGCTGAACAAATAAGCGCTAAACAAAAGTTTGAGGTGGCTAACTTCCCCAATGTCCGTGGTGCTGTGGATGGGACCCATGTGGCAATAAAGGTCAGTGACGATGACAAGCTTCAATCTGGACCCTCTTTTTCAAAAATTATCCGCCGCAATTGTTGCAACCTCTATTACAAGCCTGTTCAACCTCTTTCGTATCGTCTGAGATCCCCAAAGATCTACAATCATCAAAGGGGAGACACACTAGACCCAAACTGTTACAGACCTATATCTATCCTACCCTGACTTTCGAAGATCTTCGAAAGCCAAGTTAACAAACAGATCACCGACCATTTCGAATCCCACCGTACCTTCTCCACTATGCAATCTGGTTTCCGAGCTGGTCATGGGTGCACCTCAGCCACGCTCAAGGTCCTAAACGATATCATAACCGCCATCGATAAAAGACAATACTGTGCAGCTGTACTCATCGACCTGGCCAAGGCTTTCGACTCTGTCAATCACCACATTCTTATTGGCAGATTCAACAGCCTTGGTTTCTCAAGTGACTGCCTCGCCTGGTTCACCAACTACTTCTCAGACAGAGTTCAGTGTATCAAGTCGGAGGGCCTGTTGTCTGGACCTCTGCCAGTCTCTATGGGGGTGCCACAGGGTTCAATTCTCGGGCCGACGCTTTTCTCTGTATACATCAATGATGTCGCTCTTGCTGCAGGTGATTCTTTGATCCACCTCTACGCAGACTACACCATTCGGTATACATCGGTCCCTTCTTTGGACACTGTGTTAACAAACCTCCAAATGAGTTTCAATGCCATACAACACTCCTTTCGTGGCCTCCAACTGCTCTTAAATGCTAGTAAAATGAAATGCATGCTCTTCAACCGATCGCTGCCCGCACCTGCACGCCCGACTAGCATCACTACTCTGGATGGTTCTGACTTAGAATATGTGGACAACTACAAATACCTAGGTGTCTGGTTAGATTGTCAACTCTCCTTCCAGACTCATATTAAGCATCTCAAATCCAAATTTAAATCTAGAATCGGCTTCCTATTTCGCAACACAGCCTCCTTCACTCACACTGCCAAACATACTGTCGTAAAACTGACTATCCTACCGATCCTTGACTTCGGCGATGTCATTTACAAAATAGCCTCCAACAGTCTACTCAGCAAATTGTATGCAGTCTATCACAGTGACATCCGTTTTGTAACCAAAGCCCCATATACTACCCACCACTGCGACCTGTATGCTCTCATTGGCTGGTCCTCACTACATATTTGTTGCCAAACCCACTGGCTCCAGGTCATCTATAAGTCTTTGCTAGGTAAAGCTTCGCCTTTTCTCAGCTCACTGGTCACCATAGCAACACCCACTCAAAGCACGCGCCCAAACATGAGCAAAAAACTACTAATACATAAAGTAGTACCCTTTTCTCACAGCAACTGACTCTTTTTATTTGATGTTACAGACAAACTAGGACCAACAATAGTAGCCTGCCTCAGACTTGATCAGAAACTTGTCCATACTGGTATATAAATTCATCAGTATACTACAAACCAACCTCTTGACCTTGGGGTTTATTTATTTAATGCATTATACTGCCATTGTACTATGGTAATGCACAATTCCAAAAGATGGTACCATATGATAATTTTTGGTACCATTTATCATTGTCGCGTAGAGTAGGCCAGAAGGCTAAACTGAAGAACCTAACCTCTATCAAATAAAACGATGGCAGAGCCGCAAAAGTATGTGATTCTGGAAGAAAAACAGTACTGCCATTAAAGTATACATTGTGGGACAGCTAAAACAGTGCTGCCCCATCAACAGCTCAATCAAAACGGTCCCTCCCTTGAACTGAAAGAGAGGCTCATTTTCTAGGGGAAGCCCCTCCCATCAGAACATACCAAACTCCTTCATTATTTAAGCCATTGCAAACATCAAAGCCACTCAGCTAAACATCTCAGGAATTATATTAATTGAACCTTTGCAATCGGTTTATCGTAATACAATATAGAACAATATAACACATTTACAGAAACAAACATGGCGCTCATCCATAACATTGATAAGTACAATAAACGTCACTTCAATTAAACATGAAAGCTTGTCTGTGTATTCATAGATTGTCAAGTTAACTTGTGTCGACCCACATTGCTAATTTCAAACCATGTTATTTCCATATCTATACTATGGTATAAATGAGGCAATACCATGGTATTATTTAGGTGCATGGCAGTTCCATCATACTTCAAAGCTAAAATCATCTATTAAAAAGCATGAGCTGGCGCACACCCAGAGAAAAGTATTTAGTGTAAAGGTGCTGACTAACGGAGAATAAACTGTGCTTCTACACCTGCATTGCTTGCTATTTGGGGTTTTAGGCTGAGTTTCTGTACAGCACTTTGTGACATCAGCTGATGTAAGAAGGGCTTTATAAATACAATTGATTGACTGTAAGCTATAAAAACAAAGAGTCGCTCACTCCATATGTATAACCTCCCAGTAATTTATTCGGTAAAACACCACCAATGTTTTGGCATCACTGTTCCTTCTTCAGGGTCATTCAGATCTATACCATGGTATAAATGATGCAAGACCATGGTCATATTTAGGTATAATGTTAGTACTATTGTAGTATTATCATACTTCAAGGTTAAAACCATGCTACATTTCCATGATTAAGACTATACCATGGTATGAATGAAAGCACCATAGTAATACTGTGGTAAAATTGTTTAAGGGGAGGTATGTGTGTGAAGGGATCAGACACATACAATCTACACGGAACAAATGTAACTAGCATAGCCACTAGAGGGCACTAGAAAGCGGCAGAAAAAAACCTAGGTGGACTTCTTGAAGAACTGATAGCGATTAAGAGAGTGAAAGTGGGCCTTGCCCTTCCTATCAGCCTGGAAACAGGCCTAAAGACATTTTAACTGGAACACGTCAGGGCAGCCAAGCTCTTCAGCCAAGACAGAGAACACCAGACATTAACTCTCATCGTTTACAGGATAGAATCCTTGGAAATGTCTGTCATCAGTACTTAGAGGATGAACATAAAGATAGATCTGGGTATTGCACATTTGACAGCGCAGAATTTTATTTCCCCCTGAGTAAAGGTGAAAGTTAAACGTTTTTCTGCCTGTCAGGTGGTATAAGCTATATGCTACTGTAAAATGAATTTACAGTTGCAGTCACAGTCACAGCTCCCATTGCTGCCTCAGAATCATGATGAATGGAGATTCAATATTTAAGCACAAACCATTACTATTCATTTCATAGTTATTTCATGGCACTATAAAATCAAGGTCCACTGAAAATACCTCCCTATTTTTATACCCATTGTTTTTATTGCCAATTCCGAAATAAAAAAGCAAAGGACTATCTCCTTAACTTCTTCCTTTCCGTGCTATCATCTAACTAGTACAGGGTATATGTCACATTCTTCTTCGTCAGATGATAAAGAAAAATCATTGTCGGACCAAAACGCAGCGGGGTTATATGCACTCATCTTCTTTTATTAAATTGGCAAAGAAGGAAAAAACTAAATAAACACGTACACAAAACACAATGACGAATAACAGGCCGGTAAGGCATAAAGGCTATACCTAGCACAATCTCCCACAAACTACCAACACAAACACATACCTATATATAGGACTCTCAATCAGAGGCAACTAGGAAACACCTGCCTCCAATTGAGAGTCCAACACCCAATGACCTAAACAAAGAAATACTAATACTAGAATGAACATAGCCAAAAACCCGGAAATAATAAATCAAACACCCTTCTAAACAACCAACCACCCCGAACCACATAAAACAAATACCCTCTGCCACGTCCTGACCAAACTACAATAACAAATAACCCCTATTACCGGTCAGGACGTGACAGTATAGGGAGATGGAGATATAAGGTATGCAAAGGGAACATTGGACAATAGACCGTATTTTGCTGGATAGAACCTCACTGGATTATCTACACTGAACACTTGGAGAAAGACATCTAAATGGTCGTCTTACTGTAGAGACAAGTAATGAGAGATGGAAAGTAATGTGGTTACCACAAGGCACGTTTACAGGAAGACTGCAGATGTAAAGTAGATGTTACACTTCTCACTTCTGAGACTCATGCTTAGCCATACTGTACATTGTTCCTGCTCAAATAAACTTAATAAATATATTATACTGTTATTGTAGCCTACAATAAGTATGACACTTGGAGTTTATTAGGAAATATTTAGCTGTTTTTGTTATTATGTTGTAGTAATCACTGGAAAAGGTGGTTATATTGAGTTACATTTTATCAGGTGTAACAGACTCCTGAAAAAGATGGGAGGCACTCACTAATAAAGTATTACTTAGATGTATTATTAACAATCACTAATAAAGTATTACTTAGATGTATTATTAACACTCGCTAATAAAGTATTACTTAGATGTATTAACACTCACTAATAAAGTATTACTTAGATGTATTATTAACACTCGCTAATAAAGTATTACTTAGATGTATTATTAACACTCACAATGGACTACTAACTCATGGCGCCAGAGGAGATGGCTGCTGTTTTATGGGCACCTAACCAATTGTGCTATTGTGTGTGTTTTTTTTGCATTATTTGTTACTTATTTTGTACATAATATTTCTGCCACTGTCTCTTATGATTGAAAAGAGCTTCTGGATATCAGGACAGCGATTACTCACCTCAGACTGGACGAAGATTTTTTTCTTAAACTAGTCGGACGCAAAGGATTTACTTCAGACACCTGACAAGGCCCAAATCCCTGTCATTCACATGAGACAGAGATATCGGGGACGTAGGTCGGGGTGCCTTGTAAGGATCTGACTGCGAGTGGATAATCTGCCTCTACCATTAGTACTATTAGCCAACGTACAATCATTGGATAATAAAATAGAAGAGCTACGATCACAAATATCCTAACAAAGGGACATTAACTGTATTATCTTATATTTCACCGAGTCGTGCCTGAGCGATGACATGGATAACATACAGCTAGCGGGGTTTACGCTGCATCAGCAAGACAGAACAGCTGCCTCCGGTAAGACAAGGGGTGGCGGTCTGTGTATATTTGTAAACAACTCCTGGTGCACAAAATCTAAAATTAAGGAAGTCTCGAGGTTTTGCTCACCTGAGGTAGAGTATCTCATGATAAGCTGTAAACCACACTATTTACCAAGAGAGTTTTCATCTATATTTTTCGTAGCTGTCTATTTACCACCACAAACCGATGCTGGTACTAAGACCACACTCAATGAGCTGTATAAGGCCAAAAGCAAACAGGAAAATGCTCATCCAGAAGGGGCACTCCTAGTGGCCGGGGACTTTAATGCAGGGAAACTTAAATCCGTTTTACCTCATTTCTACCAGCATGTTAAATGTGCAACCAAAAGAAAAAAAAACTCTAGACCACCTTTACTCCACAGAGATGCGTACAAAGTTCTCCCTCACCCTCCATTTGGCAAATCTCACCATAATTCTATCCTCCTGATTCCTGCTTACAAGCAAAAACTAAAGCAGGAAGCACCTGTGACTCGCTCAATACAGAAGTGGTCAGACGACGCAGATGCTAAGCTACAAGACTGTTTTGCTAGCACAGACTGGAATATGTTCCCGGGATTCTTCCGATGGCATTGAGGAGTACACCACAACAGTCACTGGCTTCATAAATAAGTGCATTGATGACGTCATCCTCACAGTGACCGCGCGTACATACCCCAACCAGAAGCCATGGATTACAGGCAACATCCGCACTGAGCTAAAGGGTAGAGCTGCCGCTTTCTAGGAGCGGGACTCTAACCCTCTATACCATCCGACGAACCATCAAACAGGCAAAGTGTCAATGCAGGACAAAGATTGACTCGTACTACACCGGCTCCGACGCTGGTCGGATGTGGCAGGGCTTGCAAACTATTACAGACAACAAAGGGAAGCACAGCCGCGAGATGCCCAGTGACACAAGCCTGCCAGACGAGCTAAATGACTTCTATGCTCGCTTCGAGGCCAGCAACACTGAAGCATGCATGAGAGCATCAGCTGTTCCAGATGACTGTGTGATCGCGCTCTCTGTAACCGATGTAAGTAAGAGCTTTAAACAGGTCAACATTCACAAGGCCGCAGGGCCAGACTCATTACCAGGACATGTACTCCGAGCATGCGCTGACCAACTGGCAAGTGTTTTCACTGACATTTTCAACATGTTCCTGACTGAGTCTGTAATACCAACATGTTTCAAGCAGACCACCATAGTCCTTGTGCCCAAGAACAATATAGAAACCTGCCTAAATGACCTCCGACCCATCGCAATAATGTCTGTAGCCATGAATTGCTTTGAAAGGCTGGTCATGGCTCACATCTGTCACGGCTGTCTAGGACCAGTGGAGATGTGGAATCAGGAGCAGGAGACAGAGGGCCGGAGCAACTGTGTTTTAATAATATTAGTAACACGCAATAGCCGTAGGGCACCAGGCGCGTGGCGAAGTCTGCCAGGGGAAAAACACCTTCCCAAAATAAGCGCACTGGAAACAAAAAGCGCACGGGGCGCAGCCCGGCAATAATAATCGACAATAACAATTTACAATCACAACTGTCCTGAGTGGACAATAAACAATCCCGCACGAGAACCCCAACTGAAAATACACACTAAATAACCCCCCACTAATGACAAACACAAAACAGGTGCGAGATAGACAGACAGACAAAACCAAAAGACACAGAAACAACGATCGGTGGCAGCTAATAGGCCGGCGACGACGACCGCCGAGCGCCGCCCGACCGAGGAGGGGCGCCACCTTCGTTAGATACTGTGACAACATCAACACCATTATCCCAGAAACCCTAGACACACTCCAAAGTGCATACCGCCCCAACAGATCCACAGATGATGCGATCTCTATTGCACTCCACACTGCCCTTTCCCACCTGGACAAAAGCAACACCTATGTGAGAATGCTATTTATTGGCTAAAGCTCAGCGTTCAACACCATAGTGCCCTCAAAGCTCATTACTAAGATAATGACCCTGGGACTATACACCTCCCTCAGCGAGTGGGTCCTGGACTTCCTGATGGGCCGCCCCCACATGGTAAGGGTAGGTAACAACACATCTGCTATGCTGATCCTCAACACGGGGCCCCTCAGGGCTGCATGCTCAGTCCCTTCCTGTACTCCCTGTTCACCCATGACTGTATGGCCAGGCAAGACTCCAACACCATCATGAAGTTTGCCGACGACACAACAGTGGTAGGCCTGATCACCAACAATGACGAGACAGCCTATAAGGAGGAAGTCAGAGACCTGGCCGTGTGGTGGCAGGATAACAACCTCTCCCTCAATGTGATCAAGACAAAGGAGATGATTGTGGACGACAGGAAAAGGAGGACCGAGCACGCCCCCATTCTCATCGACGGGGCTGTGGTGTCCACATCACCAACAAACTATCATGGTCCAAACACACCAAGACAGGGTTAGGGTTAAGCTTCTTGCCATCTCTGTCAGAGGAAGGCCCTAAAAATTGTCAAAGACTCCATCCACCCTAGTCATAGATTGTGCTCTCTGCTATTACACGGCAAGCGGTGCTGGTGCGCCAAATCTTGGTCCAAAAGCCTTCTTAACAGCTTCTACCCCCAAGTCATAAGACTCCTGAACAGCTAATCAGATGGCTACCAAGATTATTTGCGTTGTCGTCGTCGTCGTCCCCCCCCCCCCTTAACGCTGCTGCTACTCTCTGTTTATTATCTATGCATAGTCACTTTAACTCTACCTACACATACATATTACCTCGACTAACCGGTGCCCCCTCACATTGACTATTTTACTGCTGCTCTTTAATTATTTGTTATTTAAATTTTTTACATAACACTGATTTTTTTCATACAACTGCATTGTTGGTTAAGGGCTTGTAAGTAAGCATTTTCACTATACACATTTCAGCCATCATGCATATGTCAAGCAATTTGTCAAGGGACATAATGTAATGAATGACTTCATCCATGTGCTAATTCTGTATTGTCTTATTTTTAGGACCTCACAGAACCATGATTCTCATAATTGAAAGAAAGCTTCATTAACCACTATGCACCACAGTTAATTTATTCCCTCATGTTGTATCAGTGTAGAAACTTGATACATTATGGACACTTGGAAGTCAACACAAACGTGTCTAGAGGGCAGGGAGTTCTAATGCAAAGACAGATTTTCTATGAAATCATGTGACTTAGGCTGCTACACACTGAAAGAGAGGGCAGCATAATAGGAAGGATAGACCTAAAGGGGAAGTAACATTGTTGCACAGTGAATGCTATCATGTATGTATTATGAGTTAAAAAATGAAGTTGTGTGTCTAGAGGGCAGGGAGTTATAACGCAAAGACACATGTTTGATAAAATCATGGGACTTTTCCACAATGATGGCTGGCTTCAACAGGAGGAAGTGGGGAGATAAACAGTAATTTCCTCTTCTGGTCTCTGTGCTTTGAGTCTTAGTCTTTCTCCACCCCCTAACGGTAGTAATTGTGGGTGTCTAATGGTGACAGGGGCAGGAAGTTGTTCCCCTGCTCAGATGATGCATGAATCAACTAACATTGCGTGCCACTTTATCGACTGTGCAGTAGTAGCTGACCTCTGACATCACCTACTAAGAAATTTACCTCAACAACACTTACTTTAGCATTTGGCAGTTACATGCAACAACAACACATTATTTATACAAATAAATCTATTAATAATTTGTTTATAAAATTGATAGCTGTACTTTTTGTTTACAGTCGATGCAGCTTGTTGGCTATTAGTCAATCAGCGTTTCTCAACGAGTTCAAAGCATGTGAATGTATCCATCTGGTATTCACGACATCACAACTGGTAATTACCACCTTCCAACTTGGTTATGAATGCAGAATTAGGTCACTTTCCCCTTCTCAGATGTTACATGCATCAACCAATGGTTGCCTGCCACGACTGTGCTGTCGGGCAATGGATTCCTATAACATATACAATCAGTGATTCACTCACATTCAAAGTTGTATAGAAACCGGAATATTTCTATACATAATTGTGTTACTGATTTCCACATGTACAATATATGACTTTTTATCCTTGTGGTAGTGAAAAATATATTTTCTCCATGATTGTGCTTAATAATATCTACAAGAATAACTCACCTCTCTAAATATTAAAAGTTGTGTGTTCTTTAGTCTTGCTGGGAATACATCAAACACATACATAATCTACACAGAACAAATGTAAAGGGACTTCTGAGACTTATGTTTTGTTGTACATTGTCCCTGTTCAAATAAACGTAATAAATACAAATAAATATAGTCTACTGTTATTGTATCCTACATTAAGAATGATACTTAGGGTGTTGATGAACAAATATTCAGCTGTTTTTGTTATTATTTTTTGGTGATCACTGGAAAAGGTTGTTGTATTGAGTTACATTTTATCAGGAGTAACAGACTCCTGAAAAATATGGGAGAAACTCACAAATAAAGTATTACTTAGATTTATTATTAATACTCACAATGGACACATTTCAGCCATCAAGCATTTGTCAAGTAAATTTCCCTAAGGGACAAAATGTAATTAATTACTTCATCCATGTAATAATTCTGTATTGTGTTATTCTTAGGACCTCTCAGAACGATGGTTCTCATAATTGCAAGAAAGCCTCATTGTCCACTATGCACCACAGTCAATTTATTCACATAAAACATAAAACTAGACCACTTCTTCTGGAGTATTTTAAGGTTAAACATTGGTTAATGTATCTGATCATTTACCAGTTTAACCCATTTTTGCAGGCATAGTGCTTAACCCACCAGTGACTGCAGGTTTTACAGCAATTGTTGTATGACGCTGCATTTGCCTCTACCATTAAACGTCAGAGATGTGGGAATGGGTCGTCTCATCATTGAATGTCATTTTATCAGACGGTTTCGATATCTGTTCATCATACATTAGGCCTACACCTCATGGCACAACACACTGCTTAATACTAATAGATATTATAATTTTCATTCTTCAAGCATGCATACATTGTTTAAAATAAGTAAGTCTAAATATTTTGAATTTCCCACAATTCTTTGAAAAAAAGCCATTGTGGCAAGATAGGAAGTGCAAGAAGATTAAACGGTCTGTGCTATCAATAATCTTTGAGACTTCCCTACCCCACTGAAGTTTACATTGAAAATGGTTAAGGTTAGGGTTATGAAATGGCTATGGTTAAGGTTAGGGAGAGGTAGGGGCTAGGATTTAGGATAGAGATGTCCCAAGGATTCCAGATAACACTGACAGATTAAAACCAGAATTCCAATTAGTTCAATCACTACATTTTCTCTATATTTGGTTATCCTCATAAAATATACTTATATTTTGAGCAACATATTAAGTTGGATTTATCCTGACATGTTTGGGGTAAATCATTGAAACTACTTGTATTCATTGTTATTAAGTATATAGGAAGAACATTGGTGGTGCTGCGTTTTTCTTTTGTATTATTTGGTATAATTATTTTCAAGGGGGTATTTTCAAGTGTGTGTATATATAGCCACAGGAAGTAGTGGGGGGTGGGGGTGCTGAAAATATATTTTGCCTGCACAACAGACACATTATCTGTCCGCTAATACAACACAATTAACAAGAATTTAAGCTATCTGCCAATATCATATATGTCTATGTCCTGGGAAATGTTCTTGTTACATACAACCTCAGGCTAATGCAATTAGCATATGTTAGCTCATCATCCCGCAGGGGACCCATCAATCCGGAAGAAGTTTTAAAGGCCCAGTGCACTACTTTTGTGGAGAAAAAATGTTTTATTCTGATTTTCTTTTTCTGCACCCCTTCTTCATGCTGCTAAGTAAGTATGTTTTTTTTATTTGTGAAATTCACTACAGAATCATTTTTTACAGTGTGCCTGTGTGGTTCAGTGTGTAAAGTTCCAATGAAAAGTATGGTTTCATGGTTTCATTACACGATCATGGTGTTTTGAATCTTTCTTGAGGTTTTGAAGTACTGATAGCATGGTTGGGATTACTTCCAATTCAATTCCAGTTGATACAGAAAGTACACCAAATTCCAAATTTTCCTAATTGAAAAGCATTGAAGATAATTGGAATTGGATTTCAGTGTACTTCCTGAATTGAATGGAAATGGAATTGACCCCAAGCCTGAATGACAAAGAATAAGAGTGAAAGTTGGCCTTGCCTTCCCTGTCATTCTGGAAAAGGTGTTGTGCAAGTATGATTATTGTGGAATCGTAGTCACTGAAACATTAAAAGCCTGTCTACTCATCTGACACGACACGGGTCCCCCTACACACGCATATGTTGTAGTCCTTCCATGCAAGAACATTACTTGAAATATTTGTTCCTGTCTTCTCTAATATGTATTAATTGTGTATAAAAAAAGGAAATTGAGAAACAAAAACTCTGAGCAATAGCTAGTTTTGTAAGTGTTGCAAAAAACACAATTAGGCTGAAAGGGTTCCCAAACTGAGACAGAAGGCCACATTCACATATTGATAGACAAGCTAGAGAGACTGTTTCCCTTCCAAATTCAGCAAATATGGACAACCACATTCTTCAAGAGTACTTTGATGTTCCCTCAACACATAAAAACAACATATGTGTGCTTTTTGAGGTCGGAATTCGGCCATTGCCGACCATTAATGGTATGGTGAAGAAGTATGACAGGAGGCTATCTCCAAATTAAGCCAGAAAGGACAACAAAATAAAACCCACAAAATGGTTTACTCTTACAAAAATATATGTTTTTGATAGTGAAATACAAAATATTGGATCGAGTTGATCGATATGTATATTTCAGACAAAATACAACTTCATTTCAGATTTTTATACCATTAGACAATATCTTCCATCACATGTAAATGCTTTTGATCCATTTTGATCAGATTTTTGTAGAATTTCACAATTTTCTTAATACACATTTTTCCTGAAGCCCAATGTTGCATTTTTGCCATTATGTTCCTATTTGGCAAAAACTTAACCCAAACACAACTAAAACAAACTGTAAATGCATCCAACGAGTTTGTAGAGTCACAAGCTTGATGTAGTCATTGCGTGCTAGGAATATTGGACCATTACTATTTTGGTGCACTGTAAGTGAAATGTGTCGAAATACTTATGACATCTTCAAATGGGGGGACTAGATCTCTAAGGTGCATTCATTTTCCAAACGGTAAATCAGATATGTATCAAAATACCTTCAAATACAGGAGTAAAAACAAACAAAATTATTAACAAACTATTGTAAAATTGAGTCCATAAAATGTATATAGTATGTATAAGCTAGGAATATAGGCCTAAGCGATGTTGTTTACTCCAATTAAGGGAGGGGACGTAGGGTTAGAAAGAAATATATGTATACATACATAAATCAAATCAAAGTTTATTTGTCACGTGCGCCGAATACAACAGGTGTAGAACTTACAGTGAAATGCTTACTTACAGGCTCTAACCAATAGTGCGAAAAAAAGGTGTGTGTGTGTGTGTGTGTGTGTGTGTGTGTGTGTGTGTGTGTGTGTGTGTAGGTAAGTAAAGAAATAAAACAACAGTAAAAAGACATTTGAAAAATAACAGTAGCAAGGCTATATACAGACACTGGTTAGTCAGGTTTATTAAGGTAGTATGTACATGTAGGTATGGTTAAAGTGACTATGCATATATGATGAACAGAGAGTAGCAGTAGCGTAAAAAGAGGGGTTGGCGGGTGCTGGGACACAATGCAGATAGCCCGGTTAGCCAATGTGCAGGAGCACTGGTTGGTCGGGCCAATTTTTACATTTTCTATTTTATTTCACCTTTATTTAACCAGGTAGGCTAGTTGAGAACAAGTTCTCATTTGCAACTGCGACCTTGCCAAGATAAAGCATAGCAATTCGACACATACAACAACATAGAGTTAGACATGGAATAAACAAAACATACAGTCAATAATACAGTAGAACAAAAGAAAACAAAGTCTATATACAGTGAGTGCAAATGAGGTAAGTTAAGGCAATAAATAGGCCATGGTGGCGAAGTAATTACAATATAGCAATTAAACACTGGAAAGGTAGATGTGCAAGTAGAGATACTGGGGTGCAAAATTGAGGTTGTATGTACATGAATGTATAGTTAAAGTGACTATGCATATATGATAAACAGAGTAGCAGCAGCGTAAAAGAGGGGTTGGGGGAGGGGTGCACACGATGCAAATAGTCCGGGTAACCATTTGGATACCTGCTCAGAAGTCTTATGGCTTGGGGGTAGAAACTGTTGAGAAGCCTTTTTGTCCTAGACTTGGCACTACGGTACCATTTGCCATGCGGTAGTAGAGATAAGTCTATGACTGGGGTTGCTGGGGTCTTTGCCAATTTTTAGGGCCTTCCTCTGACACCACCTGGTGTAGAGGTCCTGGATGGCAGGCAGCTTTGCCCCAGTGATGTACTGGGCCGTACGCACTACCCTCTGAAGTGCCTTGCGATCGGAGGTCGAGCAATTGCCGTACCAGGCAGTGATGCAACCGGTCAGGATGCTCGCGATGTTGCAGCTGTAGAACCTTTTCAGGATCTCAGGACCCATGACAAATCTTTTTAGTTTCCTGAGGGGGAATAGGCTTTGTCGTGCCCTCTTCACGACTGCCTTGGTGTGTTTGGACCATTCTAGTTTGTTGTTGATGTGAACACCAAGGAACTTGAAGCTCTCAACCTGCTCCACTACAGCCCCGTCGATGAGAATGGGGCATGCTCGGTGCTCCTTTTCCTGTAGTCCACAATCATCTCCTTAGTCTAGGTTACGTTGAGGGATAGGTTGTTATTCTGGCACCACCCGGCCAGGTCTCTGACCTCCTCCCTATAGGCTGTCTCGTCGTTGTAGGTGATCAGGACTACCACTGTTGTGTCGTCTCCAAACTTAATGATTGTGGAGTCGTGCCTGGCCATGCAGTCGTGGGTGAACATGGAGTACAGGAGGGGACTGAGCACGCACCCCTGGGGAGCTCCAGTGTTGAGGATCAGCGTGGCAGATATGTTGCTACCTACCCTTATCACCTGGGAGCGGCCCGTCAGAAAGTCCAGGATCCAGTTGCAGAGGGAGGTGTTTAGTCCCAGGTTCCTTAGCTTAATGATGAGCTTTGAGGGTACTATGGTGTTGAACGCTGAGCTGTAGTCAATGAATAGCATTCTCACATAGGTGTTCCTTTTGTCCAGTTGGGAAAGGGCAGTGTGAAGTGCAATAGAGATTGCATCATCTGTGTATCTGTTTGGGCGGTATGCAAATTGGAGTGGGTCTAGGGTTTCTGAGATAATGGTGTTGATGTGAGCCATTACCAGCCTTTCAAAGCACTTCATGGCTACAGACATGAGTGCTATGGGTCTGTAGTCATTTAGGCAGGTTGCCTTTGTGCTCTTGGGCACAGGGACTTTGGTGGTCTGCTTGAAACATGTTGGTATTACAGACACAATCAGGGACATGTTGAAAATGTCAGTGAAGACACCTGCCAGTTGGTCAGCACATGCCCGGAGCACACGTCCTGGTAATCCGTCTGGCCCTGCACCCTTGTGTATGTTGACCTGTTTAAAGGTCTTACTCACGTCGGCTACGGAGAGCGTGATCACACAGTCGTCCGGAACAGCTGATGCTCTCATGCATGCCTCAGTGTTGCTTACCTCGAAGCGAGCATAGAAGTGATTTAGCTTGTCTGGTAGGCTTGTGTCACTTGGCAGCTCGCGGCTGTGCTTCCCTTTGTTGTCTGTAATAGTTTGCAATCCCTGACCTCAATCCGATAGAACATTTGTGGGCAGAACTGAAAAGGCGTGTGCGAGCAAGGTCTACAAACCTGACTCAGTTACACCAGCTCTGTCAGGAGGAATGGGCCAAAATTCACCTAACTTATTGTGGGAAGTTTGTGGAAGGCTACCCAAAACGTTTGACCCAAGTTAACCAATTTAAAGGCAATGCTACCAAATAATAATTGAGTGTATGTAAACTTCTGACCCACTGGGAATGTGATGAAAGTAGTAAAATATGAAATAAATCATTCTCTCTACTATTATTCTGACATTTCACATTCTTAAAATAAAGTGGTGATCCTAACTGACCTAAAACAGGGAATTTGCCTAGGGTTAAATGTCAGGAATTGTGAAAAACTGAGTTTAAATGTATTTGGCTAAGGTGTATGTAAAAATCCGACTTCAACTGTACATACATACATACATACATACATACATACATACATACATACATACATACATACATACATACATACATACATACATATTCATACAAAAAATATACATATCCTTTTTTAAATTATGTTTTCTTTATTTCTTTCTTACCCTACCTCCCCTCCCTTAATTGGAATATATATATATATATATATATATATATATATATATATATATTTATTTATTTGCAAAAACATATATGAGGGATTGGAAATGATACAGACAATTACATTGATGGAAGTTACAATCTATCTGCAATATTAAAGCTGATCCACCCCTACAATTTTTTTTGAAAATAAATAATGTACAGTGTACCTTTTAAATAAAAGGTGACATTCTGTACTGTCACCTCATATGAAACATTTGAACTCTAATCCAAAATGCTAAAGTATAGAGCCACATTCTTTATTTTAGCGTCACTGTACAAAAACATATAGTGGAGGGTATATCAGTAGACCTCATCAGTAAAGATAATTTAGTACGACTCAATTCAAACGCTTTGTGTCAGGGATCAGGAAGTTGTAATGCAAAGACACGTTTTCTATACAATCACGTGACTTAGAGGAAGCAGCCAATTCAGACCATGCTGCTGTAGTTTCATTACACTAATGGTGGCATAGATTTAGACCTACTTATCTTTCATTTTGTTATTCTTTGCTTTGTGCGTTGCATATTGAAGTGTAGGACAATTGCCTTACAAATAAATGCGTTATTTTCAGTATTGTCATTATAACTATTATTATTCACATTATAGGGCTTTCAATACCCAAACTATAGACTATAGCAAATGGGGTCACTTGAGGTGTGACTTTGTGAAACTAAAGCCGGGCAGACACTACACGTATTCAGCCTGACCTACAGGCTCCCGATTAGCCAATTTTTCACTTCTGATTGGCATTGTTACTGTAAGTATCATCATTGGGAATTACCAGTTTTAATAAACAGACATAATAATTATTCATGTTATTTAAAGAAAACGTCCTCATTGAATACAAATAACATAGTCATTAAATGTTTTTATCTGGCATTTGTGTTAATTGATCATTCCATCATGTTTACTGGTGACATAAACAGAGCCAGGTTAAATGTCTTAGAGCTTTATGTAAGCTATATAATATACATCTATAGAAGTCAATGGGTCCACAGTTAGACTATAACATTAGAATGACAACAGTGTAAGCTGTATATGCCAGTATTCAATGCAATGCAATTCAGTTGTAATTACAATTAAATTCAATATGACTAAGCTTTGGACTCTAGAACAGCATTGTTTCAGATTGTCATTGTGTACTGTAGTATTATTCAAGGTTTCACTGTTTTCCCCACTGTCACCGCTCCTTCACCCACTGCTTTCCCCAATGCTTTCACCACTCCATTCCCCACTGTCACCGCTCCTTCACCCACTGCTTTCCCCACTGCTTTCACCACTCCATTCCCCACTGTCACCGCTCCTTCACCCACTGCTTTCCCCACTGCTTTCATCACTCCTTTAAAAAAAATATATCTATAAAGCCGTTTTCTCCTTCAGCTTCCTCTCTGGCCTCCCTTTCGTATTTACATGGAACAGCATTGTTAGATGGTACAGCATTGTTAGATGGCACAGCATTGTTAGATGGCACAGCATTGTTAGATGGCACAGCATTGTTAGATGGTACAGCATTGTTAGATGGCACAGCATTGTTAGATGGTACAGCATTGTTAGATGGCACAGCATTGTTAGATGGCACAGCATTGTTAGATGGCACAGCATTGTTAGATGGTACAGCATTGTTAGATGGTACAGCATTGTTAGATGGCACAGCATTGTTAGATGGCACAGCATTGTTAGATGGTACAGCATTGTTAGATGGCACAGCATTGTTAGATGGAACAGCATCGTTTCAGATTTTCATTGTATACAGCACTTATTCTCTGCCAACCTCCTCTCAAATTGTGTTCCTAGTGGTATCCCTATTCTCTCACAACCTTTAGCAGTTCCTACTGCATTACCTATTGCTGCCCCCACTGCTGCCCCCAATAACACACCAACTGGGCCTCCAACTATTCCCAAAACCGACCCGATTCCAACACCGATCGTTACTGCAACCGCAACTTCCCTTACAAAGCTGTTCGATCTTTCAGCTTCCTCTCTAGCTTTTCGTTCATGCATTTTCCTCAGCTTCTCTTGCTCTTCATATAGATGTTCTCCTTCCCATATTTTATTCAGTTCCTCCATCTCTCTGCATATCTTCTCTTTATTCTCTCTCAGGATCCTGTTCTTCTCCTCTTCAATCGCTCTCTCAACCTTCTGGAACATCTCAGATGTGTAATAGTTTCCTCCATTCCTCATGACCATCTTGTTTATCTTCTCAAGCAGCTCAGTGACCTGGGAGCGATTCTTATCTTTGTTGTTGAAGACATGATATCCCCCCTTGCATTGGTCAACTAAACTTTGCAGACCTGGATTTTCAAGCAGGAAGTCTTCAATTCTTACATCATCATCATCATCATCAAGAAGGTCTCCATGTGTGAAGAGAACCATGGTGTATTTCAATGCTTCATCACCAAAGAATCTATGAATCAACTCCACAGTGTTCTGCTCCTCTTCAGTGAATTTTCCCAGCTTGATCACAATCAGGAACACATGGGGACCAGGAGCAGAGAGAGAGATGCACAGAGCGATCTTTTTCAGTGCCTCCTCATTGGACATTGTAGTATCAAACAAACCTGGGGTGTCGATAACAGCTACACTTTGCCCAGTCACCTCCCCTCTGGCCTTATCACAGTCTTTTGTCAGAGAATTGGAGGAAAACTTTGATGAGAAAGTTTTTTTCCCAACAATGGTGTTTCCTGCTGCACTTTTCCCAGCTCCAGTCTTCCCCACCAGAACCATCCGGGCCTCATTATTGTGTGTCTCTGTTGGATAAAAAGGATATGTGTTACTGTAGAGAGAAGTCTGATGTTGACATTCTTTTTCTGGGGGGCATCTTGCAGAACAGCTATATTTTCAGCCTCGCATTGTTTCTTAGGGGGCTTTCACACCAAATTGATTTGGATTTGGTTTTTCTGAAATCTGGCACCTTTCCCCATTATTTTCGTTTGTTTGGACTAGTGTGAACATTCTACCCGCACTCGGGAGCGCATTAAACAATTCACGTGATTCGCTCAAAGGGTGGTCTTGGTCTGATTCAATTCGTATCGTGCTGCGGTTGGTTGCCGGTGAGAACGCAGTCCGGACCAAGCACAGGAAAAGAACCAGAGGCACGCAGTATTATTAGGTATTTTACTGTGAGAATTTGATCAAATGCAAGCAGTACCATAACGTGATATCTCTGAAACATTGTGTTAGTAGTATCTCATCCGATGCAGATTAGGGGAGACTGGGGCTATACTGGGGATATAGACACTGAATAGGCTATAGCCTATTTCCATCGCAGTTGGAGCATCTATTGCATCTATTGCGCTGTTTCCTCACTTTCTTATTCTTATCTCTATTTTTTTTAAACTTCATTGTTGGTTAGGGGCTCATAAGTAAGCATTTCGGTGCATGTGACTAATAACATTTGATTTGTTGTTGTACCAAAAGTGTAAAAGTGTAAGTAATATAAAGTTTGGTACACACAAGTTATGCTTCTTGATAATCATAGATGAATTTAACTTCAGCATTTTTCTCCAATAAACAAATGACTTGCATGAACACATGGCTTTGTTTAAGCATTTTAGTTAATTTGGCAATGTAAAACCAACCGGAGCAAATTATTTAAAAAAATACAATGTAACAAATAATCAAACTCTGATTCGAACTATTGCTCAGAACTATGTGAATTCGTCCAATGATCTATAGCATATAAACTGTAAGTAATTAACAAATACATTATACTGTATATCAATTATTAAGCTACCTACATGTAGGTCTACATTGAAATTAAATAATAGTAATATAATAATAATAATAATAATAGTAATAAATAAACAAATATCAAGAAAACTGATCTATAAAAATGTAAAAGTGTCTTGTACATAGAGTGAAGTGAAGACTACTCACCAGTCATGTTTGGTGTGCTGTCAGCTGTGGTCTGTCTAGAGAACTGCTAGTTGTATTGTATCACTCTGGTGCTCAGCCCCAAAGACACACCCACACCTTGATATTATCTTCCTTTTCTAAATGGAAAATACTCATAACCACTTTATTACACCGTGCAACAATATTTATTTAGTATTTTTCTAAATGTAACAATAATCACAATACAAACATGGAACATACAACTTAGCATCAATATCTGTGATGTTGTTATTTTTACCTGCAAACAGCAGTTATGCTGTTCCTGGCTCATCCTCAGAGAAGATCTCTCTTTATTTGAGGTTTTAGCGCTATTAAGAAGACTTCAAAGAGTAAGGTCTCATTCACCGTTATTCTGTATTGACTGTGTCCACGTGTGTCAACTCAACTCAAGCTGATTGAGTTGTGTACAGTACAGTAAATGGGTATTGTGTTGATCAGTTTGGGTCAGGATCGTGTTGCCTGTTTACAGCAGTCAGTGGTTTATTGATTGTTTGGTTGGTTAAACAATTGAATCCAAAATGTGGGTGAACACTAACAATATATTTTGATAATATGACATGCCACCATAAGTGCAGCTTAACTCACATGATTTCACATTTCAACTCCCTGCCCCTGTCATCATGAGAGGCCCACAATTGCTAATGTGAAAGGGTGAAGAGAAAACTACAACTCAAAGCACAGAAACTAGAAGAGGAAATTACAGTTTATACACCATATACCTCTTCTGCAACAATGTTACCTCCCTTTTAGACCTATACTTTGCATTATGCTGCCATCTCTTTGAGTGTGTAGCAGCCTAAGTCACATGATTTCATAGAAAATGTGTCTGCATTAGAACTCCGTAGCCTCTAGACATGTTTGTGTTGACTCAAAATAGTGTCTGTAGGTTTCCGTTGGTCAGGTGTGGTATTTTATTAGCTTGGGGCCAACTGAAACCAAAGGTGAAATGAAAGAATTCCCCAGTCTGCTCCCAGGGTATCTTTGTTCCATCTCTCCAAAATGTCATTCACTTTTGTCATTTTTTTAAAGACGAAGCAAGATTAGACTGCGGAGGCAATTTATGACATTTCCTAGAAACTGATGCCACACAACACTGTCAACATGGACGCACAAGACTGAGAGAGAGAAAATAACCTGTAGGAAACATTATGGAGAAGCACCAAATTCGCACAGAAGAACGTTGTTTCTTAATGTTCCCTGAACAATGTGAGAACATTACCAATGTCAAACCAGTTGGAGAACATTCCTAGAACATAACCAAAATTGAAATTAAATATAACCAAGTTTGAACTTTTAGGAAACGTTCTGTTAATGTAATGAAATACGAAGAAAACAATGTTTTTTTTTGTCAAGTTCCTTAAAATGTGCTGACAATGTTCCAAAGCCATGCAACTTGCTCTTTTGTTTGGGTTTCAACCCTGCGTTTTGAATACGTGTTTGTTTGGTCTTCGTCCCTGTACCTTTACATGACATGCTGTAATTTGGGTAAATAAAACCCCTATTACGCATTCCTGCGCCTGTCTCCCGATCCCTTTATACCAATGTGACAGAATAATCGACCATTAACCTGTTTGGGCTAGGGGGCATTATTTTCACGGCCGGATGAAAAACGTACCCAAATTAAATGGCCTCAGACTCAGAAGGTAGGGTGCATATGCATATTATTAGTAGATTTGGATAGAAACACTCAGAAGTTTCTAAAACTGTTTGAATGATGTATGTGAGTATAACAGAACTCATATGGCAGGCAAAAACCTGAGAAAAATCCAAACGGGAAGTTTGACCTCAGATGGCTGTGGTCATTTCAAATGATGTTCTATCTAAACTACAGTGTCTGTGATGTCATTTTGCACTTCCTAAGGCTTCCACTAGATGTCAACACTCATTAGAACCTCGTTTGAGGTTTCTACAATACAATTTGATTGAATAAGACTCGGAACAGTAAGTATTCGACCTGGTGTCATTGCTTTACCTCGTGCGCGCTCACGAAGGATTAGCCATTTTTCTTTTTCTTTTGTAATGAATCTGCTATTGTCCGGTTGGAATATTATCGCAATTCTACCATTAAAACACCCTAAAGATTGATTGTGAACATGGTTTGACATGTTACTACAAACGCTGAGGGAACTTTATAACTTTTCGTCGACTGTGGAAAGATGCATTTTGGAATGGTGATCTGGACGCGCCATCAAAACGGATTTATTTCGACATAAATGATGGACTTTATCGAACAAATTAACATTTCTTGTGGAAGTGGGAGACCTTCTGAGTGCATTCAGCCAAAGATCAGCAAAGGTACGATAATATTTTTACCATATTTCAGCGTTTTGGGGATGCCGTGGCTGGACGGCTAACTGAATAGCATGGTGTTCAGTACTCAGAATATTGAACAATGTGCTTTCTCCGTAAAGTTATTTTGAAATCTGACAAAGCGGTTGCATAAAGGAATAGTTAATCTATACTTCTTTAATTAATTGTTATATTTTTGTCAACGTTTATGATGAGTATTTCTGTAAATTATGGTGCACATTCAAGGGAAGGGGAAGGGGGAAGCCAGCTTGGATTTGGCGTCACTCCTATCAAATCCTATTGAGAGCATGTGTCCGTGACAGACAAACTTGAATTGTTGCATCTCGTTGTGTTGTTGTCCTCCAGTGTCTAGTTTCCCCGTTCCTAAATTAGCCATGGATGGAGATCGGGATTTTGACTTTTTTTTTACTTAGTTCTCCTTACTGGCCAATGATTATAATGGCGATTCTGATCCAACCATTGTGCCCCTGGCCTAGGAGGATGGAAGTTCAATATGTAGCTAGATGTAGAAGGCTAATGTTAACTAGCTAATGTTGTCCATTAATGGAAGTTAGGCTTGCGAGCAAGCATTTTAACCAGGTAGCCTAAGACAACAAAAAATAAAAAGCGTGTACTGTATAACAGAGTGATTGACCGTTTCGTTCACATGAAAGAGAGGAAGACGGCATTGGCATTTTTCTACAAGTAGGGTGAGTCAACATGTTTTTCTACTTGCACGAACGCACACACACACACGCACACAGAAATCAGAACCGTGGACAGCCACATAATTTTTAGCTTCTGTTGATTGGACTAAATAGTTTTTGGTATCTTTTAGTTGTCACTAGACTAAGCAGAGGTGATTTGATTATGTTTAAATGTTGAAGTTGAAATGGTGCCGGAATAGTGGAGGCAGCTCCTGTTTTCTTGGTGACAAGCAGTAACTCTCTGTGGTTCTAAATCAATAGATGTTGAGTGGTCCAAAAATGTTGAAAACATTAACTTGCTTGACCATGCTGTAGGTCATGAAACTGTTTGTTACATGCAATATGGTTTGTGGACTTCACTGGACAGAGGTTATTATCCGGTTTTGTGATGAAACAGCGGTGTGGTTTAATTTATTCTGCCACTGTGTCTTCTTATTGTTATTGCTTCCCCAGTGATTGTACCCTCACACCGCTACACATCAAACTCCAGTCAGCCACACTGGAATTTAATAAAAAAACGACACCATCTCAGCTTCTATCCTCCCAGGGTACACCAACCTTCATACATCATGGGGATCTGTAGACTGAACCACACATGTAACACAAGCAACATCGAAGCATGCATGAGACTGACCCAAACGCAAGATTTAAATCAGCCAAGCACCGTCCCTAATTGCAATGAGTTGCACCTGGAGACAGATACATACACCTGGGTTAATTAAGACATGCACATCACACATGTAAATGTAAACTAACACACATGTAACACATGCAACACAAGCAACATTGAAGCATGCATGAGAGCACCAGCTGTTCCGGACGACTGTGTGATCACGCTCTCTGTAGCCAATGTGAGCAAGACCTTTAAACAGGTCAACATTCACAAAGCCGCAGGGCCAGATGGATTTCCAGGACGTGTACTCAGAGCATGTGTGGACCAACTGTCAGGTGTCTTTGCTGACATATTCAACCTCTCCCTGACCGAGTATGTGATACCTACATGTTTCAAGCAGACCACCATAGTCCCTGTGCCCAAGAAAGCGAAGGTAACCTGCCTAAATGACTACATCCCCGTAGCACTCACGTTGGTAGCCATGAAGTGCTTTGAAAGGCTGGCCATGACTCACATCAACACTATCATCCCGGAATCCCTAGACCCACTCCAATTCGTATATACCACCCCAACAGATCCACATATGGTACAATCACACTCTACACTGCCCTTTTCCACCTGGACAAAAGGAACACCTATGTGAGAATGCTGTTCACTGACTACAGCTCAGCATTCAACACCATAGTGCCCTCAAAGCTCATTACTAAGCTAAGGACCCTGGGAATAAACACCTCCCTCTGCAACTGGATCCTGGACTTCCTGACGGCCGCCCCCAGGTAGTAAGGGTAGGCAACAACACATCTCAGCCCACTCCTGTACTCCCTGTTCACCCACAACTGCGTGGCTAAGCACGACTCCAACACCATCATTACGTTTGCTGATGACACAACAGTGGTAGGCCTGATCACCGACAACGATGAGACAGCCTATAGGGAGGAGGTCAAGGACTTGGCAGTGTGGTACCATGACAACAAACAAACAGGCCCCCATTAAGATCGATGGGCTGTAGTGGAGCGGATCAAGAGTTTCATGTTCCTTGGTGTCCACATCACCAACAAACTATCATGGTCCAAACACACAAAGACAGTCATGAGGAGGGCACGACAACACCTTTTCCCCCTCTAAAGACTGAAAAGATTTTGCATGGGTCCTCAGATCCTCAAATAGTCCTACAGCTGCACCACCGAGAGCATCCCGACCGGTTGCATCACCGCCTGGTATGGCAACTGCTCGGCATCAGACCGTAAGGCACTACAGAGGGTAGTGCGTACGGCCCAGTACATCACCAGGGGGCCAAGCTTCCTGCCATTCAGGACCTATATACAGTGGGGGAAAAAAGGATTTGATCCCCTGCTGATTTTGTACGTTTGCCCACTGACAAAGAAAGGATCAGTCTATAATTTTAATGGTAGGTTTATTTGAACAGTGAGAGACAGAATAACAACAAATAAATCCAGAAAAACGCATGCCAGAAATGTTATAAATTGATTTGCATTTTAATGAGGGAAATAAGTATTTGACCCCCTCTCAATCAGAAAGATTTCTGGCTCCCAGGTGTCTTTTATACAGGTAACGAGCTGAGATTAGGAGCACAATCTTAAAGGGAGTGCTCCTAACCGCAGCTTGTTACCTGTAAAAAAAGACACCTGTCCACAGAAGCAATCAATCAGATTACAAACTCTCCACCATGGCCAAGACCAAAGAGCTCTCCAAGGATGTCAGGGACAAGATTAAAGACCTACACAAGGCTGGAATGGGCTACAAGACCATCGCCAAGCAGCTTGGTGAGAAGGTGACAACATTTGGTGCGATTATTCGCAAATAGAAGAAACACAAAAGAACTGTCAATGTCCCTCGGCCTGGGGCTCCATGCAAGATCTCACCTCGTGGAGTTGCAATGATCATGAGAACGGTGAGGAATCAGCCCAGAACTACACGGGAGGATCTTGTCAATGATCTCAAGGCAGATGGGACCATAGTCACCAAGAAAACAATTGGTAACACACTACGCCGTGAAGGACTGAAATCCAGCAGCACCCGCAAGGTCCCCCTGCTCAAGAATACATATACCTGCCCGTCTGAAGTTTGCCAATGCACATCTGAATGACTCAGAGGACAACTGGTGAAAGTGTTGTGGTCAGATGAGACCAAAATGGAGCTCTTTGACATCAACTCAACTCGCCGTGTTTGGAGGAGGAGGAATGCTGCCAATGACCCCAAGAACACCATCTCCACCGTCAAACATGGAGATGGAAACATTATGCTTTGGGGGTGTTTTTCTGCTAAGGGGACAGGACAACTTCACCGCATCAAAGGGACGATGGACAGGGCCATGTACCGTCAAATCTTGGGTGAGAACCTCCTTCCCTCAGCCAGGGCATTGAAAATGGGTCGTGGATGGGAATTCCAGCATGACAATGACCCAAAACACACGGCCAAGGCAACAAAGGAGTGGCTCAAGAAGAAGCACATTAAGGTCCTGGAGTGGCCTAGCCAGTCTCCAGACCTTAATCCCATAGAACATCTGTGGAGGGAGCTGAAGGTTCGAGTTGCCAAACGTCAGCCTCGAAACCTTAATGACTTGGAGAAGATCTGCAAAGAGGAGTGGGACAAAATCCCTCCTGAGATGTGTGCAAACCTGGTGGCCAACTACAAGAAACGTCTGACCTCTGTGATTGCCAACAAGGGTTTTGCCACCAAGTACTAAGTCATGTTTTGCAGGGGGGTCAAATGCTTATTTCCCTCATGAAAATGTAAATCATTTTATAACATTTTTGACATGCGTTTTTCTGGATTCCTTTGTTGTTATTCTGTCTCTCACTGTTCAAATAAACCTACACTTAAAATTATAGACTGATAATTTCTTTGTCAGTGGGCAAACGTATAAAATCAACAGGGGATCAAATACTTTTTTCCCCCACTGTATTAGACGGTGTCAGAGGAAGGCCCAAAACATTGTCAAAGACTCCAGTCACCCAAGTCATAGAATGTTCTCTCTGCTACATACCGGAGCGCCAAGTCTAGGTCCAAAAAGCCCCTTAACAGCTTCTACACCCAAGCCATAAGACTGCTGAACAATAAATCAATGGCCACCCGGACATTTTACATTGAACCCCCCCTTTGTTTTTACACTGCTGCTACTCGCTGTTTATTATAAATGCATAGTCACCCCTACCTACGTGTGCAAATTACCTCGACTAACCTGTACGCCTGCACATTGACTTGGTACCAACCCCTATATATAGCCTCATTATTGTTATTTTATTGTGTTACTTTTTATTTAATGTTTTACTTTAGATTATTTATTTATTGGACTGCATTGTTGGTTAAGGTCTTGTAAGTAAGCCTTTCACGCTGTTGTATTCAGCGCATGTGACAAATAAAATAGTATTTATTTCAATGTAACTAACTCTGTAAAGCCTTAAGACATGGTTAAACTACAGTCCTTGCAGCCATAGCTCTGTCTATGAATTTGAGAGTGGTTATATTTCTCCAGGCCCGTTTCTCTTTACCAAAACAAGCGTGGCGAGTGCTTTTTTTTATTGTTTCTCAAAGGCATGAACTGGTATGTTCAGATTTAATCAAAACATTGTTTCATGGGGATTATGAGGAGGGTGCGGAACAGAAACCATTGTTGTGTTCCAGGTGGCAAAGAGCCAATAGTCAGTCACCCCATTGTTTAGGCCATCACTGTCTCTCAGCCTACAGACACTTCAGTTAGATGTGTGGGTCTTTTAACAACGCTGGTTATACATCTTGTTGACATTCATCGTAGGACACCTCACATTATTTATTTTTTTGTTTATTTTATTTAACCTTTATTTAGCTATGCAAGTCAGTTAAGAACAAATTCTTATTTACAATGATGGCCTACCCCGGCCAAACCTAGACGACGCTGGACCAATTGTGCACTGCCCTATGGGACTCCCAATCACGGCCGGATGTGATGCAGCCTGGATTCAAACCAGGGACTGCAGTGACCCCTCTTGCACTGAGATGCAGTGCCTTACACCGCTGCGCCACTCAGGAGCATTACACACCCTCACTGCCGAAACATATTCTCATGAAATCATGTGATTTCACATCTCCCGTCCCTGCCACTGCTAATCAGCCTTCCTGTCTCTCCTATCACACCTCTCATCACCCTCCTGTCCCTGCCATAGGGGAACATTCCTGAAAACAATGGCAGTATACTATGATCAATCCACTGCCAGTTCATGTCCTTAAAGATCAGTGTTCCAATGTGGTTAGCCAAAAAGATGACAAGATAATTCAGTGTCTTCATATGATCAAAAGGCTAAACAGATCCTAGATCAGCACTTCTACTCTGAGACGTGATAAATACGGGCCCTGACTTGAGTCTGCTAACGCAGCACATTCTTTAGATATGTCTGTATTTTCTACAACAACAACAGGGGAAGAGAAAGATGAAAAGAGGAAAGTATGGTGAAAAAAATGAGAAGTGGAGGAGCTGTCAGGATAATAAGGAATACCACTAACACTACACTGTGGTACCATGTGACTTATTTTAAGTACTATACCATTTCTTGTAAAACAGGCTGATCTTTCTTGACCTACAGTAGGCCATACAAGGCCTTACAATAAGCTAGGTATTGACCCTAAAAACAGTTAACTAGCATCCCTACAATAGGCTAGCTAGCAACACGTACAATAAGCTAGTTAGCAACCCTACAATAGGCTAGCTAGTGAGAATAGTTATTCAGGGTCTTGTGTGGGAAATGTAGGTCTCAGTCTTTCTCAATAGGTTTTTCAATAATGTTCTTCACACCATGTAAACTATGCCAGTCAACTTTTTTTTAGGAGGAACCTCACACGTGTTCTTTTGCTTGTTCTTTCAGGACAAGGCCAAGTTACTGTGAAAGCACTGTGTGCAGCCAATCCTCTGAAAAGGGCTCAGTCTCAATTTGTATTTCTGAGATTCCTTGCATCCTATCTCCTCTCCTTCTCAACCCTATATGAGGAGAAGGTCCAAGTTCCCTCCCCTTGGAATGCCTAGTTAAATAAAAAAAAAAGTATATTCTCCAATGAGTTTTGTGAAGGCGGCGAGGTGAGAGGATGCGAGGACTGGAGGAAATTGAGACGGAGCTAAGATCTCCACAGTTTCAGAGATTTAAGGGAAATTAAATTAAAACATAATATGATCGAATTTGAAGGGGGAAGAAAAACTTCAAAATAGTGTATTGTGACAACAACAAACATGTGTTTCAGTGGCTTACCCTGGAGTGACATTTTGATAACTGTGTAAATCTCTCTAGGACAAAGTGACTTATCAATATATTCACCTGTATTAACCCCTTGAAAAATGTGATGCCTATTGTCTGCTAATGTGGCTATCATAAAGAACTACAAATACCATGATTTTACATTTTAGTCATTTAGCAGACGCTCTTATCCAGAGCGACTTACAGTAGACTGCATATATTTTATTACGATTTTTTTAAATACTGGCCCCCCGTGGGAATCGAACCCACAACCCTGGCGTTGCAAGCACCGTGCTCTCCCAACTGAGCTACAGTAGTCAGTACTACATCCACCCAGGTCTCTGTCATCAACACTACAGCTGTACCTGTAGTTAGTACTTCATCCACCAGAGGGCCACCTTTGACTCTGTCCCTGGATCTGTGTGATGCTTTCTCTCGTCCTGTGGAATAGAGTAGAGCTATAGAGTTGTATATTAGTTCATGTAGGTTGATGTCATGCGCAATCAGTTGTGCTATCTCATAACTAACTAAGATAATGAGAGTTAGTGACTATAGATACTGGCATGTATATGTATATTCTGTTGTACTAAGAGACTTTAAAGATAACATATATTCTTTTCATAATACACTGTGTGGAAGTTTTTCTTCCCCCTTCATATTCGATCATGTTATATTTTAATTTACTTTCCCTTAAATCTCTGAAACTGTAGAGATCTTGGTTCTGTCTCAATTCAACTTTCCTCCAGTCCTCACATCCTCTCTCCTCGCCCCTTCACAAAACTCATTGGAGAATACAGTCCAAGGGTAGGGACCTTAGACCTTCTCATTTAATAGGGTTGAGAAGGAGGAGAGGAGATAGGATGCGAGTAATCCCAGAAATACTTATTGAGACTGAGCCCTTTTTAGAGGATGAGCTGCTTTTACAGTAACTTGGCCTTGACACCAAAGATCAAGTAAAAGCACACGTGTGAAGTTCACCCCCCCAAAAAAAGTTGACTGGCAGAGTTTACATGGTGTGAAGAAAGTTATTGAAAAAGATTGAGACCTACATTTCCCACACAAGACCCTGAATAACTATTCACATTGTCACAGACAAAGACCATAGATAGAAAAAAAGCCCCCATATGGCTAGTCTGTTGTAGGGTTGATACCTAGCCTATTGTAGAGTTGCTAGCTAGCCTATTGTAGGGTCAATGGCTTGTTTATTGTAAGGCCTTGTAGGGCCTACTGAAGGTCAAGAAAGATAGTTTTACAATAAATGGTATAGGACTTAAAATGAGTCACATGGTACCACAGTGGACTGTTAGGGGGATGTCTTATAATCCTGACCACTCTTCCACTTCTCCTTTCCTTTCACAATACGTTCCTCTTTTCATCTTTCTCTTTCCCTGTTGTTGTAGAATAAATATGCAGACATACCTACATTCTAAAGAATGTGCTGCAATAGCAGACTTAAAGTCTGGGCACGTATTCATCACATCTCAGAGTAGAAGTGCTGATCTACGATATGTTTAGCCTATTGATCATATGATGACACTGTGAATTATCTCGTAATCTTTTTGGCTAACCACATTGGAACACCAATCTTTAAGGACATGAACTGGCAGTGGTTTGATCAAGGTAAACTGCTATTGTTTTCAGGAATGTTCCCCTATGGCAGGGACAGGAGGGGTGGAAGGAGAAATTAGTGGGATGATAAGAGAGATGGGAGGGGTGATAGGAGAGAAGGGAGGGGTGATAGGAGAGACAGGAAGGGCAATAGGAGAGACAGGAGGGGTGACTGGAGTGACAGGAGGAGTAGGAGATGTGGTAGGAGAGACAGGAGGGGTGACTGGAGTGACAGGAGGAGTAGGAGATGTGGTATGAGAGACAGGAGGGGTGATAGACGAGGGGGGTGATAGGAGAGACAAGAGGGGTGATGGGAGAGACAGGAAGGCTGATAGAGACAGGAAGGTATTTTTATTTTTTTAACCTTTATTTATCTAGGCAAATCAGTTAAGAACAAATTCTATTATTTCTTTGTACTCCCTGACGAAGGCCATGCAGCCGAAACGTGTCAGATTTTTAAAAACATTGTTTCTATTGAACATGCCATACTAATAAAGGCAGTTTAATCAATTATATGAAGAGTGGCTTGGTCCTCCTTTCTTTTTGATGACCAACTCACCCCTTTTACCAAAGAGCACCTTCTGTCTACCAACATTTACTATTGTGTACCTTAGTAGCGCTTCCCTCCCTCCTCTTTCTACTAGTTAAGCATAGCACTTGGGTGGTGCTTAGAGGAAGCAGCTCCACAGTAATTTTTTCTGTGTTTTTGGGGACATTTTTCAACTCAAACTATGGATTTTACCCAAGAGGCTACAAGATTTTCCTATTCCCATGAAGAGGGCCAAAGGATTATTACCACTACCTCATTGCTAGATGAGATGACAGCCACAGAGAATACTGGAATGGACTTAAACAAGGCTTACAGAGACTTGCAACAGCTTATGGAGAAAGATACCAAACTTGACCTCAATTCTATTACCTTGTCTGACTATTGGAGGAAAGGCCTAATCCCCAGAGGACTCTGTATTATGAAGTTTCCAGCTACTGGAGCACAAGGTACAACTGAATTTAGAGATAAATGGGAGGCTATTCTCAACAAGTGTTATTTTTACCTAATGCTACTTCTAATAGAAGAATCTAAAAAGGACAGACAAGTAGTCCAAACAGAAATAAAAGAAGTAAAAAAGAAAATCACAGAACACAGTGACAATTCCAACAAAGCACAATGTGATGAGATCTTGAAAGAGAAAGTAGACACATTCACTTTGACATTGAAGCAAGATAAGCTAAGAAAATTTAGAAGAGATGAAGTAGACTATAGAGATGGCAAGGTCTTTGCCTGGAGAAAACCAACGCGCAAGAATTCAGGATCACATCTGCAGAGGAGGAAGCCTAGATCTGTCTCTTTCAACCTTACAAGCAGTGACGAGGAGGATCACCCCATACATTCAGAGGCCAGCTCCTCCCAAGATTTTTTAGATCAGGAAGAGGAGTCACGCAGGTATCTCAACAAGGGAGGGAGAGGACGCGGAAGAGGCCAACACGGAGGGGGAGGAAGAAATCAAGACTATCCAACCACACAGAGCAGGACCAGAACAAGGCTGTGATCAACATTTCTGGAGAACCCCTTTCTGATGATTGCGTAAGGGTATTGTCTAAAGGACTGTCCTTTGCCCCCACATACTCAACTAATGAATTTAATACAAAGATTGACCTATTTCGTTTCTACAGGAATCTACATCTGAAGGCCTGGTATAAGCAAAACATCTCTCCAACTACAGACGCCAATGTCTCAGGTCAGGCAGTTTCTGTTCCCTCAAAAACACCTTTTAAGCCCAAGTCCACCTTTGTCCCATTGTCCAGAATGCCACACTAAATACATTTGCCAAGAAGGTGAATTTTGATGTGGAGAATCTGTTTAAGGGTAAAATTGACTCCAACCAATCACGACGTAATCTTTCTAAGATAGAGAGGGATGCAGTTGAATCATTGACCAAAAATGAACGGGTTGTGGTTAAAAAAGCAGACAAAGGTGGCGCTACAGTAGTGTGGAGTAAAGACAAATATGTGACAGAAGCCTACCTACTTAGCTTCAACCCTACAGAGGACCTAAAAATTGAGTTGAAAGGGATCCTCACAGAAGCTAAGGAGAATGGCTACATTTCAGACAATGAGTTCAAATTTCTTTTCAATGGCAGTCCACGTATGGCTTCTTTTTACCTTCTTCCAAAAGTCCACAAAAATCTTGAAAATCCCCCAGGCAGGCCAGTCATTAGTGGTAATGAAAGTCTGACAGAACCCATCTCTAAGTACATTGATTACTTCATTAAGCCTTTTCTGACGTCACTCCCAGCCTATCTTCAAGATACCACAGATGTGTTGAACAAAATTAAGGAATTGAATAATATAGGTACAGCTTCCTTTTTAGTCACCATGGATGTGGAGTCTCTTTACACCACCATTGAACATGAACAAGGTTTGGCAGCTATGCACCATTTCTTGAGTACCCGACCTGAAACTGAGATGCCTCCTACAGAATTCATTGTCTCACTGACTGAATGGACTCTTAATCATAAGATCTTTATCTTTCAGGACCGTATTTTTAAACAGGTCAAAGGATGTGCCATGGGAGCTTGCTACAGCCCTTCCTACGCTGGTTTGTACTTGGGTAAATGGGAAAATGACTTCATTTTGGATCCTTCTAATAACCATTTCTTTGACCGGATTATATGGTGGGGACGCTATATTGATGATGTTTGCCTTTTTTGGTCCGGCTCAGAAGATGGACTTATTTCCTTCCACCAATACCTTAACAGCATTAACCCTAACATCAAACTAACTATGGAGTACAGCAAGGATAACATTCATTTTTTGGACCTCGACATCAGTAAAAATGACAAAGGTTGTTTGCACACATCAATCTTTAGGAAGCCTACAGATGGGAATACCATTCTGAGGGCAGACAGCTTTCACCCCAAAAGGCTAAAAGAGAATTTTCCATAAATCCAATTACAAAGAGTCTGCAGAATTTGCGATCAGGAAACAGACTATAGTGTCAAATCTGCTGAATTGGAGAATCGTTTCTTGAATCGGGGCTACAGCGTCCAGGTCCTGAAAGATGCAGGTATAAGGGCTGGATTACTTGACAGAGAGAACTTGTTGCGAAGGGGAGTGCCTCGTGATGCATCAGAGAGAGTGTATTTTGTTACAAAATACAGCACTGAAGCAGAGAACATTAAAAGAATCATAAAAAATACTTGGGGAATCATCCAAAGTGATACGCTACTACACCAAGTCTTTCCTGAGCCACCAGTCATACGCTTTAAGAGATGTCCTACCCTTAGGGACAAATTAGTCCACAGTTATCTTCCGGGTGACTCTGAAAAAAACTTGGCTTGGCCACAAACTCAAGGGCTCTTTTAAATGTAACCAGTGCAACCATTGCAGAAATATTGCACAGAAAAAGTATTTTGTTGATACAGCTTCCAAAATGGAGTATTACGTCAAGCATTTCATTAACTGCAAAACCACTCATGTCATCTATAGATTGGTATGTCCACAGTGCAAGGTGTTCTACATTGGACGGACAAAGAGACGCCTTCAAGATCGCCTAGTGGAACACAAGTATGCCATACGGGTAGGCAATGAAGACTACCCCATGGCAAGGCACTACAAGTCCTTACACCATGGCAACCCTGCCTCCCTACAAGCTATGGGTATTGATCATATCCCGGCCTCTATTAGAAAAGGGGACCGTCTTAAACAGTTAAACCAAATGGAAAGTTTTTGGATTTACAAACTACAGGCCACTAAATACCCGGGTTTAAATGAAGATATGGATTTCTCACCCTTCCTGTAGGGTTGTGATGGGTACATTTGCTGTCATCTAGTGGATATTTTGCTCAATTGCCCTCAGCTATGTTTAGACTCTTGTTGTTCATGTTTTGCTGTGTTCTAGTGTACTATGGAATATATTGCTTTCTTATTCTTGACACTTCTCCCAGACATATTTAAGGTTAGAACTACCTTTCTAACTGTTCTGATACTTCTAGCTTGGAGTTAAATTTTTATGATAACATAGCTACAGTATTTCACTTTAAAGTGTGTATACTATTGCTTACTAGGTGTGTCCAATCAATTTTAACCACTCCCTCTTCAAATTAGGGTTAATTGGAAAAGCTGTTAAAAAGAGAACATTGTATTATTTCTTTGTACTCCCTGACGAAGGCCATGCAGCCGAAACGCGTCGGATTTTTATAAACATTGTTTCTATTGAACATGCCATACTAATAAAGGCAGTTTAATCAATTATATGAAGAGTGCCTTGGTCCTCCTTTCTTTTTGAAGAACAAATTCTTATTTACAATGACGGCCTACCCTGGCCGAACCTGGACAACACTGGGCCAATTGTGCGCTTCCCTATGGGACTCCCAATCACGGCCGGATGTGATACACCCTGGATCCGAACCAGGAAGTACAGTGACACATCTTGTACTGAGATGCAGTGGCTTAGACTGCTGCGTCACTCGGGAGCACTCAAAAGGGTGATGGGAGACACAGGAAGGGTGACAGCAGAGAAAGGAGGGACAGGGGGAAGGGTGATACGAGGGGAGGTGGCAAGGACGGGAGATGTAATATCACATGATTTCATGAGGATATGATTCAGCAATGAGGGCAGGTGTGGACGAAATGGCTTAAAACTCATACTTAGATATTATTTATTTTTTACTTTTGGGTGTTTTAAATGTTCTCTAATTAAGCTTTGTTGTACAATTAAAGGTCAAATCCACTGTATTTAAAACAGTCAGCAATAATCTAATGAATTCAGAGCTTGGCTAATTAAACCTGGGCTGAATATAGGCCTTCAACAACCATAAGATCATAATCACTGATCTGGCTTTCAGGTCTGTCTTTAAAAATGCCCTTTTTGTTACTAATGTAACCAGAACCATGCATAATGCACATTCATTAATAATGTAGTAGGCATTATAGAACATTTACACAGGTCTCATAAACAATTTCTCAAGCACAAGCCCACGTGGTACTGAGTAGCCAGCTAATATTTATATTTCAAGTTTAGTTAACTTGGATCTAGGTATAATTTCACAAGCTCAGAATTAAGTTAACAAGGCAAAACAGTTGAATTGTTATGAACACATCCTTCTGTCCATCTCCAACTGTTTGAACAGCATGCTAGCTTGCCCACTTTGTTCAGATGTTGAAATCAAGTGGCCTACTTTATTTCTCAGAATGAGAACGAGTTGCCGAATCCTTATATAATTGTTTTATGCTTATTGCACATTTATAAAATACAGACTAAACAGCTAGTATAACAATCTTTATTTTATTAAAATGCTGCTAGCGATACGTGGCACCGTAATGCGTGAGCAACAAACTGAGCATTTATTTTCCAGAATTAATGTTCAATGGTACATCTGTTTTAGTAGAGTCTGCTCTGCTTGAAATTTGAAGAGTTGATTTTTTTAACCTTTATTTAGATAGGCAAGTCAGTTGAGAACAAATTCTTATTTACAATGACAGCCTACACCGGCCAAACCCTATCCAGGACAATGCTGGGCCAATTGTGCACCGCCCAATGGGACTCCCCATTACGGCCAGATGTGATACAGCCCAGGATTGAACCAGGGTCGGTAGTGATGCCTCTTTCACTGTGATGCAATGCCTTAGACCACTGCGCCACTCAGGAGTCCGAGGGTATGGTTCAAAAGGTTAACTTCTCCTCCATTACAGTACAATAATGTCTCCGTGTGTTTTGATGTCCATATGACCGATTATTTTGGACCAAACCTCAAATGCAAATAGCGAGTTGAAACAGTTTATCAGAGGAAGAAGTGAGCTCTCATCTGTGTTGTTGTGAGTGGTAGGGGAGGGACTTGGGAGAAAGAGGCAAAGCGAGAGGTTTCACTCTCGCCAAAATCTGTCCAAAATAAGCCCAATTAGTTTCTTTGTGTTTATTTTTAACCTTGTCGCCTGCCTTCCCGCCTTTGAGACAGCAACTCCTATTTTTAGGGCGGAGACATGAGCATCTCATCATTATATACAGATCTCTGGTGTAAATGGGAAGGTGCACAGTGTCGTGTAAAAATCTTCCCAGCGTGAAATAATTCCCAATCGTTCAGACTATTTTGTGATTGCGACGACATGTTGCGACGACACCAGCAGGTGTTCCTAATGTTTGCTATACTCAGTGTATGAAGACTGTGTATGACATTTTCAATGTAAAGGTTGTACATGAAACAAGAGGTCATGGAGAAGGAAACCCTTCACCAGGCACCATAGTATTGTTTTTGATTTGATCAACAACAACAAAATGCACAATATGATTTTAAAATCAACAGTTTGCAAAGGACTTTTGAACATTCTGGACGTTGAACGTTCTGAAACAATGGCATGCTGTTACTGGGAATAACCTAATGTAGCAGGTGTAACAGAAACACCTGAGCGGGATGCCCCACTTCCTGGTCTTGAGGAGAAGAATAAAAAACTGATGGGGTTCTATTCTGCACTGTTCAACCAATCCAGTACATGTGGAGGAGGAGTTAAGATGGAGTGTCACCATGAGGGGATTCGATTAATGTGTAAACCGGGTTTAGTTAGACAGGGCTGCCTTGCCAGGGTGAGCTGGGTGCCACGGTCAAAGCCGACGGTGAAGTCGGCTGAAAACAAAAGTGACGAATGTCAAGCAAGCGTAGTAATAAGTTGTGATGGCACTGAATCTTAAGTGTTTTATTTAAGTAATAAAGCATAAGGGGGTGTGGTATATGGCCAATATACCACAGCTAAGGGCTGTTCTTAGCACGACACAATGCAGAGTGCCTGGATACAGCCCTTAGCCAAGGTGCATTGCTATTAGAAGAGGACTGGCCACCCCTCATAGCCTGGTTCCTCTCTAGGTTTCTTCCTAGGTTTTGGCCTTTCTAGGGAGTGTTTCCTAGCCACCGTGCTTCTACACCGGCATTGCTTGCTGTTTGGGGTTTTAGGCTGGGTTTCTGTACAGCACTTTGAGATATCAGCTGATGTAAAAAGGGCTATATAAATTCATTTGATTTGATTATAAACTGGTTACCAACGTAATTAGAGCAGTATAAATAAATGTGGTATATACCCGTGGTATATGGTCTGATATACCAAGGCTGTTAGCCAATCAGCATTCAGGGCTCGAACCACCCAGTTTATAAAGAAACATATATTGCTTTACCAGCCTTCCCAAGGAAAACGACTGAAAATTGGATAGAAAATACATGTTCTATGTTCCTGAATAATGATTCATGCTGTTTTGTTGATATTATGACTCAATTTTAGCTAGGCGCTCCTCCCTCACCGCTTTTGCCGGGTGATGCGAAGCCCCGTTTACCCCGGGTCAGTATAATAGAACTTCCTCCTTGTTAACAGCGATGCTCTCGTCCAAAACCAGAAGTCACATCTCAGGCCATCTTCCTTTTCCCATGAAAACCGGATGCCTCCGATTGTGATCAACCCGCTGAGGGTGCTCAGAGAGCCTGTCAGTCAACAGCGCATATTCAAATCAAATCAAATTTTATTAGTATATTACTATAGAAGAGGCCATAGAAATAACCAGGAAAAGGATTCATACATTTTATGAAACCGATAGCCCATTGCCTCATACCAGAATTAACATGGACCTGCCTATTCATTCATATAGGTATCTGATATTAGAAATCTAAATATATCTCTTCCTGCATCCACATGTGATAGGCCTGTAATCAATGGCTTGCACTTCACCGTTGCAACATTGATCATGCAATGGATGCATGCACAGTCATGAGTTAAATTTATGTCTATAACCTTACCTACTTTATTGGATAAAAATCATCGTCAAAAAATCATCAGCTCATTTATTTGAATATGACAGCCGGCCAAAGATAAGCTACCTCTTTTGAACTATTGATGTATAGTATTTTTCTGTTGTCAACACTTTCTACCACAGTACAGTAGAAGACCTAGAAGCATATGTCGTGAATGATGACCACTTGCTGTCAACATCTGCAGTGTTGCTCATTGGATTACCCCATATCATAGAGACGCAGTGGTGCTTTTCACTTATGGGGAGAGACTGACAGAAACAACCATAGATGAGTTTATCTGAGAGGATAGAAATCTGCAGAGGCTGGTTAAGAAAAGCGGTGGTGGATACCATCTGTTCAGAAATCATGACACCGGCACCAACAACCAGGTCAGAGAGCTTTTAGAGAAAATAGAAACCCGAATGAAAAACAAAAATAGCTGGTCATGGAAAAAAGCCGATCTCATCTTTGCAGCAGTGCTGATGACAGTAGTGGTCATATACAAGATGAAAACAACATGTTCTCCTCTGGAGAAAGCAGCAGTGCTAGCCAGTAAGACAGGAGAGACGCTGGGAAATGGTGAAGGATAGCATAGCTGGGAAGGCATTGCTTCTCGCAGCAGCAGCAGGAGGAACCATGTACGTAATCATTAACCTAATAATGAGGAGATAGAGGAAGGTTGGAAAATACTAACATTTCCCTCATATGAGAGGGTCAAATCAAATGAATGCTACAATTACAGACATCTGGTTGACTTTCTTTTTGAATATGAAGAGTATTAAGTTTATTGTCTCTTGTTTTACAGAATGGATTTTGTGTTTAACCAGAAAGACACAAAATGACATTTAAAAAGCAAAACATATTGTATCATTCAATAATGGACCTATGCAATACTGGTTGATTTGGTCAAATTGTAGTTTTGAGAGGGGATTTTGTGAATTTGTATTTAGAAAATAATAATTTCACATCAATATAAACATACACA